>NC_092711.1:139706476-140014486 GCF_047496885.1 Scyliorhinus torazame | reverse complement strand
CATGTTGAGAGCAGATAAATGGCCTCTCCTCAGTGAAAACATGTCAGTGTCTCTGCAGGTGGGATGGATCACTGAATGTCTTGATCTACTCAGAGGAGGTGTATGGCTTCTCCCTGGTGTGAACCCGCTGGTGTGTCTGCAGGCTGCTTGACTGAGTGAATCCCTTCCCACACTGAGAGCAGGTGAACGGCCTCTCCCCAGTGTGAACTCGCTGGTGTCTCCGCAGGTGAGATAACCGAGTGAATCCCTTCCCACACTGAGAGCAGGGGAACGGCCTCTCCCCAGTGTGAACTCGCTGATGGTTCTGCAGGCTGGATAACTGAGTGAATCCCTTCTCACACTGAGAGCAGGTGAATGGCTTTTCCCCAGTGTGAAATCGCTGGTGTCTCTGCAGGTTGTATAAATCATTGAATCCCTTCTCACACTGAGAGCAGGTGAACGGCTTCTCCCCAGTGTGAACTCGTTGGTGTCTCTGCAGGTGAGATAGCCGAGTGAATCCCTTCCCACACTGAGAGCAGGTGAACGGCCTCTCCCCAGTGTGAACTCGCTGATGGTTCTGCAGGTCGGATAACTGAGTGAATCCCTTCTCACACTGAGAGCAGGTGAACGGCTTCTCCCCAGTGTGAACTCGCTGATGGTTCTGCAGGTCGGATAACTGAGTGAATCCCTTCTCACACTGAGAGCAGGTGAATGGCCTCTCCCCAGTGTGAACTCGCTGATGTGACAGCAGGTTGCTTGACTCAGTGAATCCCTTCCCACACACAGAGCAGGTGAACGGCCTCTCCCCAGTGTGAACTCGCTGGTGCTTCTGCAGGCTGCTTGACTGAGTGAATCCCTTCCCACACTGAGAGCAGGTGAACGGCCTCTCCCCAGTGTGAACTCGCTGGTGTGTCTGCAGGTTGCTTGACCGACTGAACCCCTTCTCACACTGAGAACAGTTAAATGGCCTCTCCCCAGTGTGAACTCGCTGGTGTGCCTGCAGGTTGCCTGACTGAGTGAATCCCTCCCCACACTGAGAGCAGGTGAATGGCCTCTCCCCAGTGTGAACTCGCTGGTGTCTCTGCAGGCTGTATAACTGAGTGAATCCCTCCCCACACACAGAGCAGGTGAACGGCCTCTCCCTGGTGTGAACTCGCTGGTGTGACTTCAGGTTGTCTAACCGAGTGAATCCCTTCCCACACACAGAGCAGGTGAATGGTCTCTCCCCAGTGTGACTGCGTCGATGGGCTTCCAGCGCAGATGGGAATCTGTATCCCTTTCCACAGTCCCCACATTTCCATGGTTTCTTCATTTTATGTGTCTCCTTACATCTCTTCAGGTTGGAGAATCATTTGAAGCCATGATCTCACGAAGAACACGTGTACCGTCTCTCCCGGCTGTAAATGGTGCGATGTTATTTCAGACTGTGTCTGTCAGTGCTCTGGAACACTCTCACTCGGGTGTGTCTGTCTCGATCCTTTTCCAGTCGCACTGATGTTTAAAATCTTTTGAAGTCGACAGACCAGGCAAACATTTCTTCTTCTAGATTTAATGGCCAATGATATTCAGGTCCCAAGGAATCGTGTGACTCTGTCAGATCGAGACCTGATGTTTGAGATTTGTGTCTGTAATTCCTCCTCTCCCAATATCCTGTAAAAACAAGTTACAAAACTCATCACTGTCAGTACAGGATAGAAATTCAGAACAGACAATTCTAATTTTTATGGAATATTCTTTTCTCTCTCGTTCCCCAAAAGCTGTAAATCTCCATCCCACACACTCTCCCTCCATTCTCACTCTGCTGTATCTAATATTCACCCTCCCAATTCTCCTGAAGGTGCTGATTCAGACTGATTGACAGATCCATGCTCACTGCTTCCTGTCTTGGACACAGAGATCATAACAAATAGGAGCTGCAGTTGGCCATTCAGCCCATCGAGCATGCTCCCCCATTCAATGAGATCATTGGCCGATCGACCTCAGCACCATTTTCCCACACGTATCCCTTCATGTCTTCAATATCTAGAATCTTCCCAATCTTACTCTTGAATATATGCGAAGACTGGGGCTCCATAGTCCTCTGGAATAGAGAATTCCAGAGCTTCACCACATCCTTGAGTGAAGAAATCCCTCCTCATCTCAGCTGTCTCTCCATTTTCCTGCCGGTTCCCCATAACCCTCGACTCCCTCGTCAATCAGAAATCTGTCCAACTTGGCCGTGAATATATTCAATGACCTCCAGACTCCACGTGTCCCTGTGGAAGAGAAATCCAGACACCAACAACCCTCTGAGGAAAAAGATGACTGGAATGGGACCGATCCAAGACTTACAGAATAGCTCGACAGGGAGCTGGCATCAACTCAAGTTGTCCTTTTATGACTCTATGTCTTGAAATATATAATGTAGCTACAGTACTATATTCCAAAACTAGAAATAATAATAACCATACTTTATTACAGAACCACAAATAATATGTCCAATCTGTGCCATCTAACAACACAACACTGTCATAACATACACCAGTATATCATGGTGCAGACACACACACACACTGATGGACACACAGCAAGACCAGTCAACACACAACACCGCAGCCAATCACCAGTTAGCACACTCACTAGATAGACAGAGGGCATCAGAGTTCCCGCTCATTCGGGATGCAGCCTCTCAGAAGGACACAGCTTACAGCACAGATCTTCACCATGTGCTGAGTGCATAGACTGGTTAGGACAGGCATAGGTCTTTAATTTAATCTAACATCGTGTTAACCCACAGTGAAAGTATGTTCAACAGTTTCTAACTTAATAAAATAGTGTTGTACTATTTTAAGTGTTGGTGGCCTGTAGTGTTCCACGGATCCAGAGCACCCAACACAACATGATACCAGGAGTTGAGGGATGTTAGAACTTCTTAGACCTACCTGCAAGTGATCTGCCTTCCACCAGCATACAGCCATCCGGCAAAATGGACAGCGTCCGCCCGCCGCTCCGCATCACCGGTAACCTGGGGGCCAACTGGAAGATATTCAAACAACGCTTCCAGCTCTACCTTGAAGCCACAGGCCGGGAAGCTGCCTCAGACACCAGGAAGATCGCTCTCTTGCTATCCACGGCCGGTGAACATGCCATCCACATTTTCAATTCTCTCACCTTTGCTGATGGTGAAGATAAATCAAAATTCAAGACGGTCCTCCTCAAGTTTGACAGTCACTTCAACATCGAGGTGAATGAAAGTTGAGCGCTATGTATTCCAACAGCGTTTGCAGGGTAAGGATGAACCTTTCCACTCCTTTCTCACCCACCTCCGCATCCTTGCGCAGTCCTGTAATTACGGGCCCACCTCTGACTCCATGATACGCGTCCAGATTGTTTTCGGTGTTCAGTCGGAACCCTATGCCAGCAGCTCCTCAAGGTAAAGCAGCTCACCCTAGCGATTGCCATTGAGACCTGCTTGCTACACGAACACGCCATTAGTCAGTGTTCCCACATCCAAGCGGCTGAAACGGCGCGGCAAGATCCCCACGAGGCAGAACGGGTCCAAGCAAATCCAGGGCCTCAGCCTGGATGAGGGCGGCCATTTTGCACGCTTTTCGCGGACTCCTGTGCTTGTGTGCACCGAACGAGGGGACGGTGACGTCGACGAACGTACTGCGCAGGCGCACACCACGTACGACTGCACCGCGCATGCACAGTGGCACAGCGAACGAGGCGACGGCGACGAACGTACTGCGCAGGCGCACACCACGTACGACCGCATCGCGCACGCGCGGTGGCGCAGCGAATGTACTGACGCTACAATGTGCGACAACAGTGGCTCCGCCCACTTAAAGCGGCAATGCCCTGCCAAATCCCGACAATGCCTGAGATGTGGCAAATTTGGCCACTAAGCTGCTTTCTGCAGATCAGCTCAGACCGCCAACTCTTGTCGCTCCAGCCAGCCTCGCAGGAATGTCCGGGTCATTCAACCCATGGTCACCGAGTCCGATTCGGACCTGCTACTCGATATTGACACCGAGGACCCGAAGGTGCCTTTTCGAGTCGGTATCGTTACAAAAAACAGGGTGTCCCCAAAGCAAACAATCCAGCCTCTATCGGTATACAGCATAGATTATGTCTACGGACTTACTCAATTCACCGTCGAGACCAACCATCGCCCGCTGGTCAATATAATACAGAAAGACTTGAACGACATGATGCCTCGCCTCCAGCGTATTCTTCTCAAGCTCCGGCGATATGACTTCGAAATACACCCCAGGCAAAGACCTCATCATTGCTGACGCTCTCTCCAGGGCAGTCAACACTCCATGTGACCCAGCGGGATTTGTCTGCCAGGTTGACGCCCATGTGGCATTCGCGGCCTCCAATCTACCTGCCTCGGATGAACGCCTCGTCCAAATTCGCCGCGAGACGGCGGCTGACCCCTTGCTACAACGTGTCATGAGCCACCTAACGGACGGGTGGCTCAAGTGCCAATGCCCTAAATTCTATAATGTCAGAGATGATCTGGCGGTAGTAGACGGGGTTCTTCTAAAACTGGACCGCATTGTCATCCCACATAGCAAGCGCCAGCTTGTCCTGGAACAACTACACGAGGGCCACCTTGGCGTGGAAAAGTGCCACCGACGGGCCCGAGAGGCAGTGTACTGGCCCGGCATTAATGAGGACATAGCCAACACAGTGCTCAACTGACCCACTTGTCAGCGTTTCCAGCCAGCCCAACCACGCGAGACCCTGCAGCCCCATGAGTTGGTCACGTCACCATGGTGGGCATCGATCTGTTCCACGCGCTGGGTAGAGACTATGTCCTGATCATGGACTACTTTTCGAATTACCTGGAGGTGATACGGTTGCACGACCTCACCTCGTCTGCAATCATTCGTGCATGTAAAGAAACCTTTGCTCAACATGGCATCCCGCTCACGGTTATGTCGGACAATGGCCCCTGCTTCGCCAGCCAAGAATGGTCCAACTTTGCCAGGCGGTACAATTTTGCCCATGTGACACACAGCCCCCTGTACCCTCAATCCAACGCCAAAGCGGAGAAGGGAGTACATATAGTCAAACGGCTCCTATGCAAGGCTGCCGATGCTGGATTCGATTTCTACCTTTCCTTGCTGGCCCATCGCTCCGCTCCACTGTCCACTGGCCTGTCGCCAGCCCAGTTACTCATGGGTCGCACCCGGAGGACGACGGTGCCGTCCATCCATGTCCCAGACCTCGACCACTTTCCGGTCCTTCGCCGGATGCAGCTGTCTCGTGCACAGCACAAGGCGGCTCATGACTCCCGTGCAGCTGATCTCCCTGCTCTGGCCCCAGATGACAACGTCCGCGTCCATCTTCCAGATGGTGGCTGGTCTGCAACCGCTGTTGTCCTTCGGCAGGTGGCCACCCACTCGTTCCTGGTTCATCTGGATGGCTCTGTTCTGCGCCGCAATCGACGCGCCCTTCGTCTCGTTCCACACTCGCCACATGATCCTCCAGTGTCGCCTCGCCCTCCTGCTGACCCTGCCACGGACTATGCAGAGCTCCCTGTCACTCTGCCTCCCCCTGACTTTGACGCAGTCCAGCCCGCTCCTGAACCGGCGGCTCTCAACCCACCCTAGAGGCGGTCAACCAGAATTTGTCGCCCACCTCAGAAACTAAATTTATGAACTTTTCGAAATTATGGACTCTCTGAATTGTCTCGTTGCTTTGTTTGATCGTTTCCCTGGTTTGTATATAGTGTTGATCTCGTTACTCTTGTTACAAACTGCTTCTCTGCACCAGGCACCTTCCCATGTAAATAGCTTAAGTTCTCATGTACGTAGTCCTGTAAATATGTCTTCGCACCCCACACGTAGTTCGGAACATTCTCACCACACATTATTTATTGCCACACACATACATTTCTTTATAAAAGGGGGATGTCATAATATACACCAGTATATCATGGTGCAGACACACACACTGATGGACACACAGCAAGACCAATCAACACACATCACCGCAGCCAATCACCAGTTAGCACACTCACTATGTAGACAGAGGGCATCAGAGTTCCCGCTTATTCGGGATGCAGCCTCTCAGAAGGACACAGCTTACAGCACAGATCTTCACCATGTGCTGAGTGCATAGACTGGTTAGGACAGGCATAGGTCTTTAGTTTAATCTAACATCGTGTTAACCCACAGTTAAAGTATGTTCAACAGTTTCTAACTTAATAAAATAGTGTTGCACTATTTTAAGTGTTGGTGGCCTGTATGTGTTCCACGGATCCAGAGCACCCAACACAACAAACACATATCTCTGTCTGATATTATATCTCTCTCCACAGCAAGATGGTGCCAGAGTGTGGCGACCCTGTGCAAGCTCTCCCCACAGATCCTCTTCCTAGATCTGTTATAAGCTTACTAACCTTTTCAAAGTTAATTCTAACAATAATTCCCGTACCAGCCTCCCCGAACAGGCGCCGGAATGTGGCGACTAGGGGCTTTTCACAGTAACTTAATTTGAAGCCTACTTGTGACAATAAGCGATTTTCATTTCATTTCATTTCAATAATACTATTGTTAGTATGGTGGGCAGCACGTTAGCACAGTGGGTAGCACCATTGTTTCACAATTCCAGGATCCCAGGTTCGATTCCCAGCTTGGGTCACTGTCTGTGCGTAGTCTGCACGTTCTCCCCGTGTCCGCGTGGGTTTTCTCCGGGTTCTCCGGTTTCCTCCCACGAGTCCCGAAAGACGTGCTTGTTAGGTGAATTGGACATTCTGAATTCTCCCCCAGTGTACCTGAACAGGAGCCAGAATGTGGCGACTAGGGGCTTTTCACAGTAACTTCATTGCGGTGATAATGTAAGCCGACTTGTGACAATAAAGATTATTATCTCTGACCTTTCTCTTTTATGTTCTCTTGCAGGTCTGAAGCTCTTCACATGATGATTTTGGGGGTTTTCCCCCAGTCTGGTCTCAGTAAATAGACCAAGTCGGATTGTAGGTAAAATCTATTTTATTCTAAACAGCTTGCAAGCCTGACTCTCTCTGATAACAGCAGGACACCACACCAGAGTTCCTGAGATTTCCAGAGCAAGTGAGAACAAAGACACAAAGCATCTTGTTTCATATACATCAATGTAGCATCAAGTCACACACACACACGACCAAATAAGGTAACGATGGCAAATGTAAGGTTTTCATAGGTTTTCCCACATTCCTTGACCTAGCCATATAAGGTGATCTTTGCAATTACTGACCCCAATAGGTTCATCTCAGATTCCTTAACCTCGAGGCCCCTTTCTCCCAGTATCCCCTGCAACAAAGAAATGGTCCCAGTGGCTGCCCATCCCCCTCTTCATGCTTTGCGAAATCCCAGTTACAGGCAATTCCAGACTGCTACCCATTTTCTCCAGCCGAAGCGAGAGATGTTTAAAAGTCCGCTACCCGAAGCCTCTATTCTCCTGTATTAGGATCTGCTCCTAACTTTGCCTAACCACTTATAGCTACTTATCCCATTCTAACACCATGCTCTTTTGTTCAATTCCTCACACATATCTTCTCTACTGCAGTACTACACTCCATATGCTCACCCATTGCCTGTGCCGATGTATTTACATTGTGTATTTATGTATGTTTTTTCATGTATGGAATGATCTGCTGGACTGCACACAGAACAATACTTATCACTGTACCTCGGTACACATGACAATAAAATGAATCCAATATTAATTACTGTCCCCTTAAATGTCAGCCACCTCCTGGGGTTTTGATTGTGACCATTGGGAAATATGAGAAATGAGCATTTTGTGTTGTTTTTACATGTATAACTCTGGTTCACAATTAAGATGTCAACAATAAGGCCTGATGGGAAAATAAGATGTCAAGTGAAGTTGTGTAAGCTAAACCTCTTGTAACTGTGTAAGTAACTGACCTTCGGGAATGAATAGGATTTACAACAACAGGAAGCAGGTGCAGAAGGGGGGCCTCATTCTTATCTTTTAATTGACGGTCCAAGGATGTACCAGGAACTAACAGAAACCACTAAGCAAGGGGGAAGACAAAATGAACATAACAAGTCCAAATAAGGAATCACTGATGAGGAAACTGCTCTTTTTGTATATAACAGGTGATGCTGTATGAATTCTGTGGGTCTGCTGTTGTTTACCGGCGGCACACGTTCTTGCAAGATCGATTGAAATAAATACTTCTTCAGAATTTGACTAAGTGTAAATTATCAAGTGAGCGGTGTTTCTCACAGAAAGAGACCATCCTTTTAGCCAGACAAAGAAATGTGTCAAGCTGAGGGAGTCTTTAACAGAGAGAGAGAGAGAGAGAGAGATACAGAGAGAGAGAGACAGAGAGAGAGAGAGACAGAGAGAGACAGGCAGAGAGAGAGACAGGCAGAGAGAGAGATACAGAGAGAGAGACAGAGACAGAGAGAGATACAGAGAGAGAGAGAGACAGGCAGAGAGAGAGATACGGAGAGAGAGAGAGAGAGAGACAGAGAGAGACAGAGAGAGAGAGAGAGAGACAGAGAGAGAGAGAGAGAGACAGAGAGAGAGAGAGAGAGACAGAGAGAGAGACAGAGAGACAGAGAGAGAGAGAGACAGAGAGAGAGAGAGACAGAGAGAGAGAGAGACAGAGAGAGAGAGAGACAGAGACAGAGAGCAGAGCGAGCAGAGAGAGAGCAGAGAGAGAGAGAGAGCAGAGAGAGAGAGACAGAGAGAGAGAGAGACAGAGAGAGAGAGAGAGAGACAGAGAGAGAGAGAGAGAGAGAGAGAGAGAGAAAGAGAGAGAGAGAGAGAGAGAGAAAGAGAGAGAGAGAAAGAGAGAGAAAGAGAAAGAGAGAGAGAGAGAAAGGGAGACAGAGAGAAAGGGAGACAGAGAGAGAGAGACAGAGAGGCAGAGAGAGAGAGAGACAGTTTGTTACAGAGAAGGCTGCAAATACTGAACTATCACCCATGGGAAGGCTGAAATAAGCTTACCCTACAACCACCGCCACCGCAGGCGGAGTCTCTAAAATCATTCTCGAGCAAATAGTTCCCCGATACGGGTTGGTAGAAAATATAGTCTCCGACAGGGGAAGACACTTTACCTCTAAGGTCTTATCAACCGCAGTGTCAGTTCCCCGTCCGGCAAGTTCCCAATATAGCATACAACCCTGCCAACCGCAGGGGTCCAACAACCAGGCATTTCAAAATAATTATTATAATTAATAAATTAATCAAATTTGATACTGCTGATTCAGTAACATTTCAATAATAGTATTTCAGCTCAAATTCATCGATTGTAAGGGTTGGATTGCTGCTAAGTTCCCTTTATCAGATGTCCTTGAACGATCTGTTCTTTTTAATCAAAGTTGTTTTGTTTTTTTTAAGACCAGCTTCCACATTGTTTTAAGTTTTAATTTCCAGGCTAATTCTAAACATTTATTTTAAAATATCAAACACAATAACTTATTAAACATATAGGTTTTCTGTAGATGAATTCGTCGATTCTATTAAAGAAGGCACTACTAGACGTTTGGAGATAAATTGGGACTTCCACACTCCTTGGCACCGCCCCCCCCCCCCTCATCGGGACGGGTGGAAAGGATGAATCAAACTCTTAAAAATCATTTGTCAAAAATAATACTAGAAACTAGGCTCCCCTGGACAAAATGCTTACCGATAGCCCTTCTAAGAATCCGAACGGCTCCAAGAAAAGATTTGGGGTTGTCCCCATACGAAATGTTGTTCGGATTGCCATACCTTGGAACAATGGGGGAATTGCCCATTGCAGAATGTAAAGATATCTATGTAAAGAAATATATACTGGCACTGTTCCTCATTATCATTCCTCAGGAGACAAGGACTGCTAGCGCAGACACCTCCCCTTGAATTCGCAGTCCACAAATTTAAACCAGGAGATTGGGTACTGGTGAAATCGTGGAAGGAAACCAAGCTTCAACCCACTTGGGACAGACCGTCCCTGGTCTTGTTAATCACAGAGACTGCCATACAAACCGCGGAAAAAGGTTGGACTCATTACAGCAGAACGAAGGGACCTGTGAAATCACCACCTGAACAGGAACAATGGCATGTGGAGGCCACTGAGGAACCATGACAGATAAGGTTGCAAAGACACTGAAAATAGGACTAAAATAATATGAAGAGACTACAGCAAAAATGGACTATACAATGTATTATAATATTAATAATGTGGGGGCAAATGTAAGGTTTTCATAGGTTTTCCCACATTCCTTGACCTAGCCATAGAAGGTGATCTTTGCAATTACTGACCCCAATAGGTTCATCTCAGATTCCTTAACCTCGAGGCCCCTTTCTCCCAGTATCCCCTGCAACAAAGAAATGGTCCCAGTGGCTGCCCATCCCCCTCTTCATGCTTTGCGAAATCCCAGTTACAGGCAATTCCAGACTGCTACCCATTTTCTCCAGCCGAAGCGAGAGATGTTTAAAAGTCCGCTACCCGAAGCCTCTATTCTCCTGTATTAGGATCTGCTCCTAACTTTGCCTAACCACTTATAGCTACTTATCCCATTCTAACACCATGCTCTTTTGTTCAATTCCTCACACACATCTTCTCTACGCAGTACTACACTCCATATGCTCACCCATTGCCTGTGCCTATGTATTTACATTGTGTATTTATGTATGTTTTTTCATGTATGGAATGATCTGCTGGACTGCACACAGAACAATACTTATCACTGTACCTCGGTACACATGACAATAAAATGAATCCAATATTAATTACTGTCCCCTTAAATGTCAGCCACCTCCTGGGGTTTTGATTGTGAACAGTAGGAAATATGAGAAATGAGCATTTTGTGTTGTTTTTACATGTGGTGATGCTGTATGAATTCTGTGTGTCTGCTGTTTACCGGCGGCACCCGTTCTTGCAAGATTGATTGAAATAAATACTTCTTCAGAATTTGACTAAGTGTAAATTATTATTAAGTGAGCGGTGTTTCTCACAGAAAGAGACCATCCTTTTAGCCAGACAAATAAATGTGTCAAGCTGAGGGAGTCTTTAAGAGAGAGAGAGAGAGACCTGGGCCAAGCTTTGCAGAGTCTGCACCCTCCCTGGATTCACTTCCTTTCCCTTCAGTTGCTGCAAGTGACCAATTGAAGGTGAGAATGAGAAAAGAAATGGAAAGGGGGAGAAAAGAAAGAGTTTGACTCACAGGTGCTGGAGGCAGGAGGGAGTTTCAGTCCGTGAGCAGCTCAATATCCAGCCACACAAAGCCCGCGCGCTGGTTCACTGGAGGACCAGAGTCCTTCCGGTCCGACAAGTCTTCCCTTTGACCTGAGCCGGGCAGAAGGTCTTAATTGAAGGCGCGCGCGCATGTTTTGGGGGTGATGCGCATGTGCAGGTTGGGTGGGGCCCGGGACAAAGCGGCGCACTGACCATTGTGTGTCCGGAACTTCCAGCCTTTCCCATTGGTCACCAGCTCAGCGCGGTTGGAAGGAAAAGTCTCTCTCACCCCCACGTGGTGTTCCGCCCCTCATTGTCTGTCAGCGGGGGATTGACCAATGGAAGGCCGGGAGGACCGGAAGGACTCTGCTCCTCCAGCCAATTAAAGCTTCCCCATTGTCTGAATGCGGAAGCTGAACAATGAGCAAAGCTGCTGCTTCTCTGTCTGAGTGAAGATTGAGCTTCGCACAGACTGAAACCTCCTCCTGTCTCCAACATCTGTGAGTCAAACACTTTCTTTTCTCCCCCTTTGGCAATATCAAGGCAGATATTGCCAAAGCAACGATGCGCGTGGTGGACGAGTCCACCCCCTTCCAGGTGGAGAGCGACATGTCAGAGGTTGCCCTCGCCGCTACCCTTAATCAGGCAGGCCCGTAGGCTTTTTTTCCCGTACCCTCAACGCCTCCAAGGTTCGACACTCGTCAGTCAAAAAAGCTCAATCCATTGTGGAAGCTGTGCGGCACTGGAGGCACTACCTCGCTGGTAGGAGGTTCACTCTCGTCACCAGCCAACGGTCCACCTATAATTACGATATTGTGTATCGTCCTCGGAAGCTCAACGAGCCCCTAGATGCCCTGTCCCACGGCACATGCGCCAGCGCGCAAGATGACCGACTCCGGGCCATCAACAACTTCCAGCCCTTCGAGCGCCGCAGCATCGACTTCAAAGGGGCCCTCCCCTCTACCGACCGCAACGCGTATTTTCTCAATGACATTGACGAGAACTCCCGCTTCCCTTTGCAATCCCTTGCCCCGACATGACCGCGGCCACTGTCATTAAAGCCCTGCATAGTATCTTCACCCTGTTCGGCTTCCTCATTTATGTCCACAGTGACCGGGGCTCCTCGTTTATGAGCGACGAACTGCATCAGTACCTGCTCGGTAAGGGCATCGCCTCAAGCAGGACTACCAGTTACAACCCCCGGGGAAACGGACAGATGGAGAGGGAGAAAGCGACAGTTTGGAAGGCCGCCGTCCTGGCCCTACGGTCTAGGAGCCTCCCAGTTTCCCGCTGGCAGGAGGTCCTTGCCGACGCGCTCCACTCCATTAGGTCACTCCTTTGCATGGCCATGAATGAGACCCATCATGACCGCCTATTTGTTTTCCGTAGGAAATCCACCTCCGGGGTCTCGCTTCCATCCTGGCTGACAACAACGGGGCCTGTATTCTTCCGAAAACACGTGAGGAGCCATACGTCTGACCCCCTGGTCGAGTGGGTCCAGCTCCTTCACGCCAACCCCCAGGATGCCTACGTGGCACACCACGACGGCCAACAAGATACAGTCTCTCACCAGGACCTGGCACCCGCAGGTTCCCCTACGACCATCACCTTCCCCCTCACCTTACACCGAACAGCGCCCCTGCATGGCCTACACCCCCCTCCTACACCCCTTCCCTCCCATCGCCGACCTACAGGGATGAAGCTCCAAAAGACATGCTCCCGGAGTCAACACCCGTGCCTGCAGCGACGAGTTCAACACCCGTGCCCGCAACGACGAGTCAACACCCGTGCCCACGGCGAAACCAGAGCTCAGGCGATCGCAGCGAGCGCTCAAGGTGCCGGACAGATTCAACCGGTGAGCCACTTCACCCCCGCTGAACTTCAATTTTTTTAACAGGGGGTGAATGTGGTGAATGTATTACGGCAACCATTCACCACTGTATTACATTACATTGTAATATGTTGATGTCCTTGTGGGCTCCACCTATGGATCATTGTATTACATTACATTGCATTGTATCATGTTGGTGCCCTTGTGGGCTCCGCCCCTGGCTCCACCCCCTCGGGGGAGGTATATAGATCTGCTGCCCTGCAGGTGGCTCTCAGTACAGAGCAGTCGCAGGCACAGTTCCAGCTGATTAAAACCACTGTTCACTTCAACTCTCCGCCTCATGTGAATTGATGGTCGCATCAAGGAAATTGTAACCACCACTGTAAATAAGGCAAGATAAAGAACAACAATGTATGTACGCAAACAATTGAAACCGACCGATGTGTAAATATGTCTCTTTATCCTCTGTCTCCTACTGTTTTTCCATGCTTATCCTTGTTTTTTAAAAATGTTTTGATTGGCATTTTCAATTCTGTAGAGTTGTGTTTTGTGTCCATCATTGTGCAGTACATGTAACATTTTCCTGTCTATTTACATTTTGTCACCATCTATCTCAGTGCTCTGTCTTCGCCGCCCCTCCTGCCCCAACACCCCCCCTCCAGTTCACACGGGTGGGAGGTGCCACCCCTCCCTTCCGCTCTCTCTCCCCTTTTCCCTTGTGTTTTCCGCCGTGTCTGCCTTGCGGTAGGGTGAGGTGAGGGGGAGGGGGGTCTTCCACCTGCCCCCCTTTGTGGCGTCCCCTTCATTCCCTCTGGTTCCCTCTTTTCTTCCTTCCCCCCCGCCCCCCCCCCCCCCCCCCCCCCCCCCCCCCCCCCCCCCCCCCCCCCCCACCCCCCCCCCCCCCCCGCCCTCCCCCCTGCTCGTGCGTTCCTGGTCGTTTCTTTCTAGTTTTCTTTCTCTCTCATCATTGTTGGCTTCTAACAGGTTTTGGAACAAGCCGACGAACTTCCCCCAAGTATCCAGGAGGCCTTCCTCTGTCCCTCGGATGGCATACTTAATCTTCTCCAGATCAGGACAGCGAGCCAGTCTGCAGCTTTGGGTGGTGCTGCCGATCGCCAGCCGAGCAGGATTCTCCGGCGTGCGATTTGGGAAGCGAAAGCAAGGGCGTCGGCCCCCTTCCCCATGTGTAGCTCCGGCTGCTCTGATTGCCACATTTGAGCATGGTTTCACCCTCACCCCCACAACCTTGGACATTGCCTCGGAGAAGGCTGTCCAGAAGCAGCAAGCTTGGGATAAGCCCAGAACATGTGACGGGCAGATCGTGACACCAAATATTTTGTATTTGTTTTCTTTGACTTAGAAAGTTCTGCCAAGTGTCATTTCTCATTATGACCCTGAAAGGTGGTGGAGCCTCAAATAGAGAAATCAGAGAAGATTTCTGTGTACTGTTGGTTGGTGAGGCATGATTTCCACAGTTAGGATAGCTGCGTAAGCATCCTCACAGTCTATTGGTATAATTTACTTTAAGATTTCGATGGATTAGTTCAGGGGGTAATATGAGAAGATTTTTAAACAAATCTGTCCTCTTGACTGAGGGATTCTGTTTAAAGTACCATCCTATGGAGTAGACGGCTTGAATGATGTGACTAGAATGATTAGCAGGTTTCCAATCATAAATGGAGAAGTTATTAGATACCCATGCCATGCGTCGAGCATCTTCGCTAGTCAGCCATCCAGGTCTGTCACAGTGACATTTCTGGAGTGTGCTTCGGTAGTGCGGTTTACAGAATACTGAATATCGATTAGAGGGTCTAGTCGGGTTGGATTAATTAACGTAACAATGACTCTCATAAATGGTTTCATAGAATTTCATAGAATTTACAGTACAGAAGGAGGCCATTCGGCCCATTGAGTCTGCACCGGCTCTTGGAAAGAGCACCCTACCCAGGCCCACATCTCTACCCTATCCCCATAACCCAGTAACCCCACCCAACACTAAGGGCAATTTTGGACACTAAGGGCAATTTATCATGTCCAATCCACCTAACCTGCACATCTTTGGACTGTGGGAGGAAACCGGAGCACCCGGAGGAAACCCACGCACACACGGGGAGGATGTGCAGACTCCGCACAGACAGTGACCCAAGCCGGAATCGAACCTGGGACCCTGGAGCTGTGAAGCAATTGTGCTAACCACTATGCTACCGTGCTGCCCATTCGTTACTCCAAATACATAGGGCACATGTCTGTTTTGGTCCAAAGATGCAGAACAGAGACATGAGGGCGCTTCCATTCTGTTGACTGCTGTGAGTACTCAACTGGTAGTGAGTACTGTGTGTCTCAACTGGATCTGTGAGCCAGGAGGAATAACATTCCCTTTTTAAGTTTTCCCATAAAATTAGTGTCATTTAATTCCTGATCACCGTGATCTAGACATGTGAAATTTTCTCTTCCCATTTTTTATCTGGGTCTCCCGATTGGTAGTACCAGCTATCATATAGTAACGATGAACAAACTAGAGTGACGATGCCAAGATTTTTGAGTATATTTCGTTTTTTTAATTTAAATTCTGACGGTGTTACTCCCAACATTACCTGATTCCAGGTCGGGATTGACCAATCATATACTAAGTTGTGATAATAATGATTGATGGGGTAATCATGTCCTATGACATAGCCTTTATAGTCACCTAGTACAGATGTGCAATGAGAGAATTTAAAATGAGAGCCGAGAGATGGCTCTATCTTTTTGATCCATGTCCATTCTATGAAATAACAATGTCTATACTGATCCAAAAGGTGTTCCTCGGGATCTGTAAGAGATGGATCTATCATATCATAAGATAGTTCTGGAGAAGATTCTGTTATCATAGAATTTACAGTGCAGAAGGAGGCCATTCGGCCCATTGAGTCTGCACCGGCTCTTGGAAAGAGCACCCTACACAAGGTCAACACCTCCACCCTATCCCCATAACCCAGTAACCCTACCCAGCACTAAGGGCAATTTATCATGGCCAATCCACCTAACCTGCACATCTTTGAACTGTGGGAGAAAACCGGAGCACCCGGAGGAAACCCACGCACACACGGGGAGGATGTGCAGACTCCGCACAGACAGTGACTCAAGCTGGAATCGAACCTGGGACCCTGGAGCTGTGAAGCAATTGTGCTATCCACAATGCTACCGTGCTGTTAGAAACTTCATTGTTTCCTCCAATTCCTTCATGAGGAAAATTTGTCCGTCATGGGAAATTATTTGGTGATTATCAACCTATTTTCCTGAATTGACAATTATATTTAGCGGAATGAGAACCTTTCCTGGTGAAAGACAGGTTGGCTCTCGGACTGGTGTCCATATATTTCCGTCGGGAATGGAGAATTTTGTATAGTTCAATTCATGAGGTGCAGATCGCGCAACTCTATGAATAGTTTGGCCCGAAGTTAATTGTGCCGGGGCCTGAGATTCTTCACCTTGAGAAACTGCTTGTTGGAGGGTTTCACTCCCCATCACAATTACTACTGTCCATACAATTAAAGCTATGCTAACAATTCTGAAAAGTAATATTAGTGTACAACCTTCACACCCTTTCGTATTAAACCAACCTCCGAGGGTGCGGCATGTCTCATGCCTCTCATCAGGTGCTGCTAATGGATTTAAATTCTCAAGAATCATTTGCACAAAAGTATGTTCTGTGATAACTGAGCTATCAGTCTGCCGTGGGGGCGGACTGGCTGCAGTTGGAACTGGATGCTTGTCAGGGTTGACCTTTAACCTGGTTAGTTGTGACAAACTTGTGAGTCGTCCTTTTGAGAATACCTTTGGACTGTTTCGTTTCTTTTAATTCATCAATAATTTGGGGAGGAATTTGTTCTATAGGAGGTCCATACAGACCTAAATATGAATTGGCATGATCCATTTCTTTTAAGGTTCAAAGTACCTGGGTGCTGGCTTTAAATTATCCACCGGTACTGTTCTCTGAGTGGTTCGGTCCCTTCTTCCGGCTTCAATCACCACAGTTCTTTCGTTGAGTACCTGCGTGATGACACAAGGGGGTTTTCCCATTTAGCTCTTAAGCCTGATTTATTCGACTGTCTTTTCTCCTGGGACCAACTCACCTACTTGGGGCATCCAAATGTCTGGTGGGGGAATTGTTACTTCAGGGGTTTCAGAAATTAGCGATCTCAGTTCTTCAGTGAGCTCGGAGTTAGACTCCGGAAGGGATATCGGAGCACATTGGGATAAAGGGGTATTCATATGTATCCTATACATTAATCGGTAGGGAGTAATATTTCGATGCACGCCGAACTTAGCTAAAGGCATGTTATTAAGACACATTTGTACCTCAGGTACCAGGTTAGCCCACTTTGATTCCCTGATCATCATCAGTTTTGCCAGGCCTCTCTTTACTTCTTGATTCCGACGCTCCACTATCCCACTAGATCTGGGATGGTACGGAGTACTGAATTCCAATTGTATACCTGATCGTTCACACATGTCTCTGAAACCCTTACCAATGAAGGCTGAGCCTCGATCGGCATGTATGCAGGTTGGAAATCCCGCAATGGGGAATAGTAAAGAGAGTGCTGTCGTGTTGGGTGCTCTGCTACACAGACGAACCAACACGGTTGCGGATGGTACAGCTCAGTTTTATTACTAACAATATTTACAATGGTAAACTGGTTACTGTGGTTCGTTCATTACCCTTGAATCTGTGGACCTATCCCTAACACTATCTTGGAGAAGCACTCAGCACATGGTGGATGTCTGAGTGGCATGCTGTGAGCTCTGTGCCCTGAGCTGTCTCCTGCTGGAATGAACGGGAAGTGTCGTGTTCCCCGTTTTATGCTGTGTATGCTCTTGCCTGTGATTGGCTGTGGTGTTGTGTGTGTATTGATTGGTCCGTTGATCTGTCCATCAGTATGTATGTATGTTTGCACCATGATGTTTACCTGAATATCATGACAAGTGTGGTGGTTGTTGCGAATTCTGAACAGCGGGCGGTTGGGACTAACCAGGTAAATGCGGTACAACAATCTACCACTACCAAGATGTATCGGTTCTTTTGCCCATAAGGTGTTTTATCCACGGAAGGGGTAAATGGTCCAATATAATCAATTTGCCATTGGCTTGTCTGGTTTGGCAGGTCAAATCAAAGGTGGCCTCGTGACTGCTCCTTTATTATGGAGGAGACACGGTTTGCAATTTGCAACAAATCGTTTACAATCAGCACCAGCAACAGCGCCGCTCCCGATAGCCCCGGGGAAGTACTCAGGGAGTCCGGTAATAATAGCTTCATTGAGAATTTGGAAGCAGTTTCGCCAACATTTCGGGTTGGGGGCAGAATCAAGGGAAATGCCGATTCGGGGGAACCAAAGATTTGAGCCAGGGAGGTGGGATGGAAATTTTCGGAAATGGGAGGAGAAGGGGATTAAGACACTAAAAGATTTGTTTCTTAGGGGTCGATTTGCAGGATTGAAGGAGCTGGAAGCGAAGTGTGGGCTGGAACAGGGGGAAATGTTTAGATACATGCAGGTTCGAGATTTTGCCAGAAAGGAGATACACAGCTTCCCGGAGGAGCCAGCCTCCACATTGCTGGAGGAAGTACTGACGATAGGGGGACTGGAGAAGGGGGTTGTGTCAGTGGATTACGGAGCTATTTTGGAAGAGGAGAAGGCACCACTGGAAGGGATCAAAGCAAAGTGGGAGGAAGAGTTGGGAGATGATATGGAGGAGGGGTTCTGGTGTGAGGTGCTCCGGGGAGTGAATGCCTCCACCTCGTGCGCGAGGTTGGGACTGATACAGCTGAAGCTGGTATACAGAGCACACCTCACAAGGGCGAGGATGAGCCAATTCTTTGAAGGAGTAGAGATGTGTGTGAACGTTGCGGGGGGGGGGGGGGGGCGGGGTCCGCTAATCACGTTCATATGTTTTGGTCCTGTCCAAAGCTAGAGGATTACTGGAAGGAGATTTTTAGGGTAATTTCTAAAGTGGTGCACGTGAAACTGGACCCGGGTCCCCAGGAGGCCACATTCGGGGTGTCGGACCAGCCAGGGTTGGAAACGGGTGCGGAGGCAGATGTTGTAGCCTTCGCCTCGTTGATCGCCCGAAGGCGGATCCTGATGGGTTGAAGAGCAACCTCTCCACCCTGTGCCCTGGCGTGGCGGGGGGACCTGCTGGAATTCTTGACTCTTGAGAAGGTTAAGTTTGAACTGAGGGGAAGGATGGAGGGGTTCTACAATTCATGGGCATTATTCATTATGCACTTTCAAGAACTGGATAACATCGAACATTAGTTGGGGGGAGGTGGGTGGGGGATTTGGGGGGAGTGGGGCAATGGATGTTAATGGTGACTATGGGTGATTCCTGATTCCTTTTTGTCATTTGTTTGTGTGAACATGTGGGCAAATCTTTGGGTTTGGTGGGAGGATGGGATCGTTGTTATTGATATGGGGATTGACATATTTGTTACTGAATATTGTTTATTGTTGGTGGGTGTAAATTTGGGAGAAAATGTGAAGGAGGGGAATAAAGAAATATTTAAAAAAAGAAAATTGTTTACAATCAATTATCATGTATGGCCACCAATAGTGCATCCCTAATTGTGTACATGTGGCTTGGGCACCTCCATGGAGATGACCTTGGTGAGCTTTCCTTATTAATTCCAATTGTTTTGTTTTAGGAGGGATCACTTGGTCTGGTTATTTGGGCCTTTGATACCAATACCATCCCTTCTTGATTTGTTGGATAGAGATACTTTAATGGATATCCAGGCGGGTTTTCTTTACCAGGGTCTAGCAGTATTTGTAACTCTTCTCTTGATTTTCTGCTATTTGCTGTCTCGTTATGACATTGACCCTGGCCTCCCTGACCTCAGTTAGGTACATCCCTACAGCTTGTTCTGCCTGCTCAACTGTTAAGTTATTTCCATAGCTGTGCTGTTGGCCTTTGGTGTGTCCGGGGATGTGTAATACCTGTATGTTTGGCTTTTCTGTTCTCAATATAGCTACTGTTTGCCATATGGATTCATGATTAATAATTTGATTTCTATGTGTCTTCCATTTAGTTCTTTCCCATATGGGGAGGTCTCTCTCATATGCATTTCTCGCATATGCTGAATCGGTACATATCAGTACTGCATTTGTAGAGTCTGCCCGTTGCATTGCTTCTTTTAATGCCATCTGCTCCGCATCGCCGCAACCGGAAGTCTATTGGGTGGACTTTCAAGTGAATCGGGTGCCCGCAGTGGAGGTTAGATGTGGGGGATGTTAGCAGATGAGGAGGTTTGTGAGCGGGTGTGGGGTGCGATTCGGGGGTATGTGGAGCTGAATGACATGGGGAAGGTTTCGGCCGCCACACTATGGGGGGCGCTGAAAGCAGTGGTCAGGGGGGTGTTTATATCGATACAGGCGCACAGGGACGAGACAGAGCGGGCGGAGATGGTGAGGTTGGTGGACAAGAGCCTGCAGGTCGATAGGAGAGATTCGGAGGCCCAGGGGCTGGGTTGTTGAAAGAGGTTGTTGATTGAATCCCGTGTGGGAAGGTGAAGTAAGGTCCCCCCTTACGTTGTATGGCAGGGATTAGCGGTGGAGCGACGGAGAAAGAGGCTTTGGAGCAGTGGCAAAAACGAGGGGGAAAAACCAAGATGGCGGAGGACGGAGATCGAGCAGCAAGGGGGCCGGACCAGCAGAAGTTTCTCAGGCGCTGCGTGGAGGAGCTTAAAAAGGAGGTGCTGGCGCCAATGCTGTTGGTGATCGAGGGGCTGAAGGAGACCCAGAAGGCCCAGGCGGTGGAGCTCCGTGAGGTGAGGGATAAAACTAATGAGAACGAGGACGAGATCCTGGGCCTGGCGGTAAAGATGGAGGCACACGAGGCGGTGCACAAGAGGTGGGCCGAGAGACTCGAGGTCCTGGAGAACAGGTCGAGGAGGAAGAATCTCCGGATTCTGGGTCTCCCCGAAGGAGTGGAGGGGGCTGATGCCGGGGCGTATGTGAGCACGATGCTCCATTCGCTGATGGGAGCGGAGGTCTCTCCGAGCCCCCTGGAGCTAGAAGGGGCTCACCGGGTCCTGGCGAGGAGGCCCAAGGTTGGCGAGCCGCCAAGGGCGATAGTGGCGAGGTTCCATCACTTCGCGGACAGTGAGAGTGTCCTGAGATGGGCCAAGAAGCGGAGCAGTAGATGGGAGAATGCGGTGATCAGAGTCTACCAGGACTGGAGCGCGGAGGTGGCAAAGAGGAGAGCGGGCTTCAACCGGGCCAAGGCGATGCTGCATAAAAAAAGAGTGAGAGTCGGAATGCTGCAGCCTGCACGACTGTGGGTCACTTATCAGGACCGACACCACTATTTTGAAACGCCAGAAGAGGCTTGGACCTTTATCCAAACCGAAAAATTGGACTCGAACTGAGGAGCTGTGGTTGTGGGGGAGATGTTGACTGTATATAGGGTTGTAAATATGGGTAAAGAATGTTTCACGGGTGGGATGATGGATGGGGATGGGGGAAAGAGTTCTTTTTTCTTTCGATGAGATAGTGGGGAATGTGGGCGTCAGTGCTGGAGGGAGGTGAGACTCGGGGATGGGGGAACTGGGATAAGTCCGCAACAGGAACTGCGCCACAGGGGGCGGGACTGGCTCAGGAAAGCGCGGGCTTTTTCCCGCGCGAGGGACGGGGTGGGGGGGGGATGGAGGAACGTAAGGAGGAGGAGAGATTCCCACACGGGGGAGATCAACAGGAAGGCGGGGGAAGCCGGGGTCAGCAGAAGTCAGCTGACTCACGGAAGTAGTATGGGGGGAGCAAAAGAGCTAGATGCGGATCTAGCGGGGACGGGGGAGGGAAGGGGGGGGAGGGTGGGGGGATAATAGGGTTGCTGCTGCACTGGCCGAGGGGGAACTGAAAATGGAAGAGGTGGTCGGGGCAGGGGGACTGGAGGGTGCGGGAGACGTGGGCACGGGACTGGTCTAAGATAGGAGATATGGGGGGGGGGGGGGGGGGGAGGGTAGCCCCCCAATCCGGCTGATCACGTGGAATGTGAGAGGCCTAAATGGGCCGGTTAAGAGGGCCCGAGTGTTTGTGCACTTAAAGGGACTGAAGGCAGACGTGGCCATGCTTCAGGAGACGCATCTGAAGGTGGCAGATCAGGTCAGGTTAAGGAAGGGATGGGTAGGACAGGTGTTCCATTCAGGGCTGGATGCGAAGAATAGAGGGGTGGGAATACTGGTGGGAAAGCGGGTGTCGTTTGAGGCCAAGAACATAGTGGCGGACAAGGGAGGCAGAGACGTGATGGTGAGTGGTAGGTTGCAGGGGACGGAGGTGGTACTGGTGAATGTATATGCCCCAAACTGGGACGATGCTGGATTCATGAAATGGATGTTGGGGTGTATTCCGGACCTGGAGGTAGGGAGCTTGATAATGGGTGGGGATATTAACACGGTGCTGGACCCAGCATTAGATCGTTCCAGATCTAGGACGGGGAGGAGGCCGGCTGCGGCCAAGGTGCTTAGGGGGTTTATGGACCAGATGGGGGGAGTAGATCCGTGGAGATTTGCCAGGCCTTTGGCCAGAGAATTTTCTTTTTTCTCCCATGTACATAAGGCCTACTCCAGGATAGATTTTTTTTTGTTCTGGGCAGGGCATTGATCCCGAAAGTGGAGGGAACGGAGTATTCGGCCATAGCAATTTCAGACCACGCCCCGCATTGGGTGGAGCTAGAGCTGGGGGAGGAGAGGGACCAACGCCCGTTGTGGCGGTTGGATGTGGGACTGCTGGCGGACGAGGAAGTGTGTGGGGGGTGCGGGGGTGCATCGAAAGATATCTGGAGACCGATGACAATGGGGAGGTGCATGTGGGAGTAGTATGGGAAGCGCTGAAGGCGTTGGTCAGGGGAGAGTTAATCTCCATCAGGGCTCATAGGGAGAAGGGAGAGGGCAGGGAAAGGGAGAGGTTAGTGGGGGAGATTTTAAGGGTGGACAGGAGATATGCAGACGCTCCTGATGGGGGACTACTCAGGGAGAGACGAAGTCTCCAGACGGAGTTCGACCTGTTGACCACGGGGAAGGCAGAGGCACAGTGGAGAAAGGCACAGGGGGCGATGTATGAGTATTGTAGAAGGCAAGCCAGATGCTGGCACATCAGCTCCGTAAGAGGATGGCAGCGAGGGAAATAGGTGGAGTCAAGGATGGCAGGGGAACTACGGTGCGGAGTGCGGTGAAAGTGAATGAGGCATTCAAGGCCTTCTACGAGGAGCTGTATAGGTCCCAGCCCTCAGGGGGAAAAGAGGGGATGCGACGATTCTTGGACCAACTGAGGTTCCCAAGGGTGGAGGAGCGGGAGGTGGCTGGTCTGGGGGCGCCAATTGGGGTGGATGAGCTGGTTAAAGGACTGGGGAGCATGCAGGCAGGGAAGGCCCCGGGGCCGGATGGGTTCCCGGTGGAGTTCTATAGGAAGTATGTAGACCTGTTAGCCCCGTTGTTGGTAAGGACCTTCAATGAAGCAAGGGAGGGGGGGACCCTGCCCCCGACATTGTCGGAGGCGACGATCTCTTTGATCCTGAAGTGGGATAAGCACCCACTGCAATGCGGGTCGTATAGACCGATCTCGCTCCTCAACGGAGATGCTAAGTTGCTGGCAAAAATGTTGGCTACGAGGATTGAGGACTGTGTCCCGGGGGTGATTCACGAGGACCAGGCGGGATTCGTAAAGGGTAGGCAGCTAAATACCAATGTGCGAAGGCTCCTAAATGTGATAATGATGCCATTGGTGGAGGGAGTGGCAGCTATGGACGCGGAGAAGGCCTTTGACCAAGTGGAGTGGGAGTATCTCTGGGAAGTGTTGCCGAGGTTTGGGTTTGGGGAGGGGTTTATCAGTTGGGTTAAACTCCTATATAGAGCCCCGGTGGCGAGTATGGTTACGAATCGGCGGAGGTCGGACTATTTTCGGCTGTATCGAGGGACGAGGCAGGGGTGCCCTCTGTCCCCCTTGTTGTTTGCACTAGCAATTGAACCTTTGGCCATGGCGTTAAGGGAGTCTGGGAAATGGAGGGGGGTGATCCGAGGGGGAGAGGAGCATCGAGTGTCGCTGTGTGCAGACGACCTGTTGCTGTATGTGGCGGACCTAGTGGAGGGGATGGTGGAGGTCATGCAGATCCTCAGGGAGTTTGGGAACTTCTCGGGCTATAAGCTCAATGTAGGGAAGAGCGAGCTCTTTGTGGTGCATCCAGGGGATCAGGGAAGAGGGATAGACGACCTACCGCGGAGGAGGGCGGATAGGAACTTTCAATACTTGGGGATCCAGGTAGCTAGGAGCTGGGGGACTCTGCACAAACTTAACTTGACGAGGCTGGTGGAGCAGATGGAGGAGGACTTTAAACGGTGGGACATGTTGCCGCTCTCGCTGGCGGGCAGGGTACAGTCGATTAAAATGGTGGTCCTTCCGAGGTTTCTTTTTGTATTTCAATGCCTTCCAATTGTGATCACCAAGGCCTTTTTTAAGAAGGTAAGCAGGAACATTATGAGCTGTGTGTGGGCAAGTAAGACCCCGAGGGTAAGAAGGTGGTTCCTGGAGCGAAGTAGGGATAGAGGAGGGTTAGCGTTGCCAAATCTGGGTGGCTACTATTGGGCAGCCAACGTGACGATGATCCGTAAGTGGGGGATGGAGGGAGAGGGGGCGGCATGGAAGAGGTTGGAGATGGCGTCCTGCAAAGGAACGAGCCTGGGGGCGTTGGTGACGGCACCGCTGCCGCTCTCGCCGACAAGGTACACCACGAGCCCGGTAGTGGCGGCAACGCTAAAGATCTGGGGGCAGTGGAGACGGCACAGGGGTGCGACGGGAGCCTCGGTGTGGTCCCCGATCAGGGGTAACCACCAGTTTGTCCCGGGAAGGATGGACGGGGGGTTTCAGAGTTGGCATAGGGCAGGGATGAAAAGAATGGGGGACCTGTTCATTGATGGGACATTTGCGAGCTTAGGGGCGCTGGAGGAGACGTTTGGGGATATCTTTCTTGCGGGGGGGGAGGTTTTTTTTTTTCTGGGGGCCATTTGAGCAAGAAAATACATGAATGATCCGGAGGACTGAAATGTACTGGAGGATTCCAATGTACAAAGTTCTGTATCATATTGACTTGCCAAATTAATGTCTTGCTACGCAAACTTTCTTTCTTCGGTGTTACGGGGGGGGGGGGGGTTTGTAAGGTTGAAAATTGTTTATAAATTCTTAATAAATATATTTTTATAAAAGAAAGTCCACCCAATACGGAGCGTGGTCCGAAACCACAATCGCCGAATACTCTGAGCCAACCACTCCCACCAGCAGTGTCTTATCCATCACAAAGTAATCCATCCACGAGTACACCCAGTGCACATGGGAGAATTACAAAAATTCCTTCACCCTCGGCCTCCCAAACCTCCACTGGTCCACTACCCCCATGCCCTCTATAAACCCCTTGAGATCCCTCGCCACCGCCAGTACCCTCCCCGACCGGTCCAATCTCGGCTCGATAACCATATTAAAATCCCCCCCCCCACCGCCACAATCGAGTCCAGGTCCGGGATTTCCCCAACACCCGCCATGAACTCGACATCATCCCAATCTGGGGCATAGACATTCACCAAGACTACTGGCAGCCCCTCCAAATTCACACTCACCACCGTGAACCTTCCCCCCCCCCGAATCTGCTACTATATTCCCCACCTCAAACGCTACCCACTTATTTATCAGCACTGCCACCCCCCCCCCCCCCCCCGCCCCGTGTCTTCATATCTAACCCTGAGTGGCCTACCCACCCTTTCCTTAGCCTAGTCTGGTCCTCGATCTTCAAATGTTTTCCTGTAAAAATGCCACATCCGCCAAAAAGCCCCTCGAATGCACAAACATGCAGCACGCAACCCTCCAGGCCTGCCCTCTGATGTCCACTATTAGCACAGCCCCGCCCCCGTCAGAAGCCTCCCCCACCCTAAACAGCACAACAATCCCGACCCCTCTAATACTCTAATCGCCTGCTCACCTCCCCACTGCGCTCCCGTGAGCTAGCTCGCCCAGCTAGCCTGCCAGCCCCCACCCACGGCGCCAAACATCCTACCCCCCCCACTGATCCCCCCCCCCTCTGCACATTTCCATGGTGCAAACAACAATAACAATGAGAAAAAGAAGGCGCACTCACCCTCCATAATCCTCCAGCCTCCCAGCAAAGAACCTCGCAAGAAAGACAAACGATCCCCGAGTGAAACAAGGTTCTTCCCTGACCGTCACCCCAAACAAAACAATACAATAAAAAAACAACAACCACAATGGGACAGAGAGAATCAGCATCTCCTCACACCGCCTCCAAAGTTCGATGTCCTTCTCCTGCCAATCCATTGTCTCTCCATCGCCTCTGCCGGCGCTCCAAAATAATCCTCACTGCCATTGTGCGTCACCCAGAGGCAGGCCGGGTACAACATCCCCAACTTCACCCCCTTCTTATAGAGGGCAGCCTTGACTCGGTTCGAATCCCGCTCTCCTCTTGGCCAGTTCCGTCCCAGGTCCTGGTATACCCGGAACGCATTACCCTCCCAGGTACACCTCCTCGTCTGCCTGGCCCACCTCAAGATCTTCTCCTTATCCAGGAATCTACGTAACCTCACACCCATAGGAGCTTTTTCAGTCAGTTTTTAATGTTTATCGCCACTTTGATCTCATATCTACTTTCGCGTTATCAGTTTCTGGGTCTTCCTTTGCCGAATTCTAAAACAAGTTCCCAATCCTCAGGCTCACTACTATTTTTGCCACTTTAGGAGCCTCTTCCTTTGATCTCATGGAACCTTTAACTTTTCTTGTTAGACACGGTCGCTTCACTTTTCCTGTTGGATTTTTGTTTCTTAAAGGAATCTATATTTTATGTAAATGTGCAATAATTCCTTAAATGTTAGCGATTGCCTGTCTATCATCGTACCTTTTATTGCAATTTCCCAATCATAAAACAGACAACTAGCCCCTCAGAGAGCGACAGTTTCTTCTGTGAGAAACACCCAGATAAATTAAACAAAAGAACCATGTAACCACCATAGCCCATCTTCATGGCAACATGGCGTGCTTTGGGGGGTTCTAAACAGAAACGCAAACTAAATATATTTCAAAGTTCAAACTTCGAACCTCGAAGATCGTCAGCCCACTTAAGGTAAAGTTTTAAGACAAGCCAGTCTGACAGAAAGAAACCCTTCAACCATCCACATTGACCACGAGACAGAATGAACAAATGGATTCCTGGATGTAATCGAGAGCAGAAACAATAACAGCAGAATCCAGGAATCACTTGTGGACATGTTGGTCGTGTTAGAGAATCCCATCCCACACAGAGCAGACGAATGGCCTCTCCCCAGTGTGAACTCGCCACTGAGTCCATAGGTGGGATGGATCGTTGGATGCTTTCCCTATTCAGAGCAGGTGAATGGCCTCTCTCTGGTGTGAACTCGCTGGTGTATCTGCAGGCTGGATAACCGAGTGAATCCCTTCTCACACTGGGAGCAGCTGAATGGCCTCTCCCCAGTGTGAACTCGCTGATGTCTCCGCAGGTCGGATAACCGAGTGAATCCCTTTTCACACTGAAAGCAGGTGAACGGCCTCTCACCAGTGTGAACTCGCTGATGTTCCTGCAGGTTGGATAACCGAGTGAATCCCTTCCCACACTGAGAGCAGGTGAACGGCCTCTCCCCAGTGTGAACTCGCAGATGTTCCTGCAGGTTGGATAACCGAGTGAATCCCTTCTCACACTGAGAGCAGGTGAACGGCCTCTCCCCAGTGTGAACTCGCTGGTGTGTCCGCAGGCTGGATAACCGAGTGAATCCCTTCTCACACTCAGAGCAGGTGAACGGCTTCTCCACAGTGTGAACTCGCTGGTGTGTCTGCAGGCTGGATAACCGAGTGAATCCCTTCTCACAGTCAGAGCAGGTGAACGGCTTCTCCCCAGTGTGGACTCGCTGGTGTGTCTGCAGATTGCATAACCGAGTGAATCCCTTCTCACACACAGAGCAGGTGAATGGCCTCTCCCCAGTGTGAACTCGCTGGTGTGTCTGCAGGCTGGATAACCGAGTAAATCCCTTCCCACACTGAGAGCAGGTGAATGGCTTCTCCCCAGTGTGAACTCGCTGGTGTCTCCGCAGGCTGGCTAACCGAGTGAATCCCTTCCCACACTGAGAACAGGTGAACGGCCTCTCCCCAGTGTGAACTCGCTGGTGTTTCTGCAGGTCGGATAACCGAGTGAATCCCTTCCCACACACAGAGCAGGTGAATGGTCTCTCCCCAGTGTGAATGCGTCGATGGGCTTCCAGCGCATATGGGAATCTGTATCCCTTTCCACAGTCCCCACATTTCCACGGTTTCTCCATGTTTTGGGTCTCCTCATGTCCCTCCAGTTTGGACAAACAGTTGAAGCCTCGTCCACACACACAACACGTGTACAGTCTCTCCCACTGCGAACGGTGCAATGTTTTTTCAGGCTGTGTAACTGGTTGAAGCTCTTTCCACAGTCAGTGCTCTGGAACACTCTCACTCGGGTGTGTGTGTTTCAGTGATTTTCCAGTCACAATGATGGTTAAAATCTTCTGAAGCCGACAGAACAGACAAACATTTCTCCTTCTGCATTCAAAGGCCGATGGTATTCAGGTCCCAAGGAATTGAGTGACTCTGTAAGACCGAGATGTGACATTTCAGATTTCTGTCTGTAATTCCTCCTGTCCCAATATCCTGTAAAAACAATTCGCAAAAGACATCACAGTCAATACAGGACAGAAATTCAAAACAGACAATTCTAGTTTTCATGGAACATTTTTCCTCTCGTTCCCCAAGATCTGTAAATCTCCGTCCCACACAGTCTCCCTCCATTCTCACTCTGCTGTATCTAATATTCACCCTCCCAATTCTCCTGAAGGTACTGATTCAGGCTGATTGACAGATTCATGCTCACTGTTTCCTGTCCTGGGCACAGAGATTATAACAAATAGGAGCTGTATTCAGCCCATCGAGCCTGCTCAACCATTCAATGGGACCATTGATCTACCTCAGCACCATTCCCCCCCCCCCCCCCCCCCCCCCCCGTATCCCTCGATATCTTTAATATCGAGAAACCTATCAATCTCTGTCTTGAAAATACTTGATGTTGCCACCAGATTTTCATGAGGCTTATGTCTCTTTGATTCTAATGCGGACAAGGACGCAGAGGAGTGGGCCTCTTATCGCCCAATCTCTCTTTTGAATGTTGACTTGAAACTGCGTGTCGTGTTGGGTGTCCTGATACACAAATGAGCCAACACGGCTGTAGATGGTACAACTTGATTTTATTATGCTAACTAACAGATGCAACTAACTATAGACTTGGGTACGTTCGCTACCAGCTAACCTATGGACCTAGCCCTATCACTAATGTTGGTGAAGCACTCAGCACATGGTCTATGTCTGAGTGTCACGGTGCAAGCTCTGTGTCCCGAGCTGTCTCCTACCAGAATGAGCGGGAACTCTCGTGTTCCCCCTTTTATAGTGCGTGGGCTCTCACTAGTGATTGGCTGCGATGTTGTGTGTGTGCTGGTTGGTCCAAATGCCTGTCCATCAGTGTGTGTGTGATTGCACCATGATATGCTGATCTGGATATCATGACACTGCGATCTTATGTTTTGGCGATAAGGCTGGAGGACATCCTTCCGATAATCGTGCGGGAGGACCAGACTGGGTTTATACATAAGAACTAGGAACAGGAGTCGGCCATCTGGCCCCTCGATCCGGCTCCGCCATTCAATGAGATCATGGCTGATCGTTTGTGGACTCAGCGCCACTTTCCGGCCCGAACATCATAACCCTTTAGCACAGGGCTAAATTGCTTTGAAAGCAGACCAAGGCAGGCCAGCAGCACGGTTCAATTCCCGTAACAGCCTCCCCGAACAGGCGCCAGAATGTGGCGACTAGGGGCTTTTCACAGTAACTTCATTTGAAGCCTACTTGTGACAATAAGCAATTTTTTTCATTAATCCCTTTATCTTTACCTTAAAAACATTTAATGAAGGAGCCTCTACTGCTTCACTGGGAAAGGAATTCCATAGATTCACAACCCTTTGGGTGAAGAAGTTCCTCCTAAACTCAGTCCTAAATCTACATCCCCTTATTTTGAGGCTATGCCCCCTAACGGCGAAGATTTTCCAGTAACAATGTTGGAAGGTTGCCGAATGTGATTCAGGCTTTTCAGAAATATGCATTGGATGGGCTGCTAATCTCCTTCGATGCAGAGAAAGCTTTTGCTCGAGTTGAGTGGAATTATCTGGTGTATCCGCTGCGAGGCTTCGGGTTGGGTGAGGATTATATTGAGTGGATTCAATTGTTACATCACAGACCGGCAGCGGCGGTACTCACCAATGGTTTTTGGGCATCAAACCTTGAGCTTCAGAGAGGGACTAGACAGGGCTGCCCCCTTGTTGTTGGCCACTGAGCCATTGCCAGAGGCTATCAGATCGGAGTCTCTGATATCGGGACTGGGGGGTGGGGTGAGGCAGCATAAGATCACGCTGTGTGCAGATGACGGGCTGCAGTCTTTTTAGTCCTAGCCATTATTGGAGCAGTGGATAGATTTAGAGTCTGGTTGGAAGATTAATTTAACCGAGCCTGAGACCATGCCGGTTGGGGGAGGCGGTGGTGGTGGTTGGGGGGGGGGGGGGAAGAGTTTGGGTCTCCCGGATATCAGGCTCTATCAATTGGCCTCTCGTCTCAGATTCATAAGGGATTGGGTTAGGATGGACCCAACATCATCGGGCTCGATATGGAAGCGGGCCAGTCAGGTCTCCCTCTACAGGTCTTGCTGTTTAAGGTGGCATTAAGTCATATTCTGCTCAGTGTGATAATTCTATTATTCTTAGACCATTGAGGTTGGTCCACCAATTGGAACGGAGATCTAAATTGACTTATACTCTCTCTTCTTTCCTGCGCATTTCTCCTCTTTGCTTCCCCCTTCCCCTCCCCCCCACACCTATAGTTCATCCTCTGATGTTAGTTTCCCTGCTGTTTGACCTTTCATATCTTTTGTCCTCTCTGGGACTGCCATTAGCACTCTTTCCCCTCGGTTTCTGTGGCCATTAGCACCTGGTTTCCCTGGGTTTTTGTGGCTATGACTCATCTTTCATTCTCACTCTGTAGTATAAATATTTCCCACTTTCTCTGTCTTTAGCTTTGACAAAGGGTCACTTGGACTCGAAACATTAGCTCTTTTCTCTCCTGACAGATGCTGCTAGACATGCGGAGATTTTGCAGCATTTTCTCTTTCGCAAGCGATTATTATTATTGTATTTCTGTGTCAATATCTGTGTGTCTGCTCTGTACCCATTTTCCGCCAATTTTCCTGTTACTCTGTTCGTTGTCAAACAATGGTTTAAAAAAATCAACAAAAATCTGTCCAACTCAGCCATGAATATATTTAGTGACCCCCCCAGACTCCACTAGTCCCGGTGCAGAAAATTTCAGAGATCAACAAGAAATATGATGAAGTTGTGAGGCACTTTGTTAAACATTATTCCCCTAAAAAAAATTGATGTCTCCTGAGGGAAGAGTTGACTCAAAATATTACAGAACCATCAATAATATATCTAATCTGTACCATATAACACTAGACATATCTCTGTCTGATATTAATTTACTGACCCCTTAAATGTCAATCATCTCCTGGGGAAACCAGCCTTTAATTGTGAACATTAGGAAAGAGACCATCCTTTTAGCCAGACAAATAAATGTGTCAAGCTGAGGGAGCAAAGGATTCATAGAATTTACAGAATTTACAGTGCAGAAGGAGGCCATTCGACCCATCAAGTCTGCACCGGCTCTTGGAAAGAGCACCCTACCCAAGTCTTTAAGAGGGAGGGAGAGAGAGACCTGGGCCAAGCTTTGCAGAGTCTGCACCCTCCCTGGATTCACTTCCTTTCCCTTCAGTTGCTGCAAGTGACCAATTGAAGGTGAGAATGAGAAAAGAAATGGAAAGGGGGAGAAAAGAGTGTTTGACTCACAGATGTTGGAGACAGGAGGAAGTTTCAGTCTGAGTGAAGCTCAATCTGCATTCACGCACAGCCGGAGTTCTGATTGGCTGGAGGATGAGTCCTTCCGGTCATTTCGATTTCCCATTGGTCACTTACCTCAGCAGAAAGGTTGGGGGAGGGGTGAGCTTCCTATGCACATGCGCAGCTTTCCCTCTCCCTTGGACATGCGCAGTCCCGGGCCGGGGTGGGGGAGGAAGACCACTGAGCAGTTTCTCGCTCTGGCCGGAGCTGTCAAGCCGGATGCCTGGAGGTGGTGGGGGAGGGGGAAACAACGGCTGTTCCGCCGGGGCCTGCGCACTGGTGACGTCACCGCGGAGACAGTGCTTTCTATTGGCTAATTCCTCCAGGGCTCAATTGTGACCTCACAATGCGGAGGTTGGACGATGAGGTTCAAATACATGTCAGTCACCCCCTGGGAAACCCGCCTTCATTGTGAGAGAGAGAACTGGGCTTCCCCCTCCCCCATCCTGGGGACAGGGTTTCCAGGCAACCGGCTGACAGCTTCACACAGACTGAAACTTCCTCCTGTCTCCAACATCTGGGAGTAAAACTCTTTTCTCCCCCTTTCCATTTCTTTTCTGGTTCTTGTGGTGATGTGCCTGTGTGGTGAATGTATTGCTGTAACAATTCACCACGTGCTTATCTGTACTACGCTGTTGCCCATGCGGGCTCTACCTATGGACCATTGTAAGGTATTGCCTATAATGTAGCATGTTGGGGCCTGTATGGGCTCCGCCCATGGCTCCACCTCTTGACGGGAGGTATAAAGAGCAGTCGCCCTGTAGGCGGCTCGCACGAACAGATCAGTCGCAGGCAGGCACTGTTCTAGTTGATTAAAGCCACAGTTTACTTCTACTCCTGGTTTCATGTGAATTGATGGTTGCATCAATTTAATCAACTACAACGCCACTATGGAATCGGCCCTCAAACCTGACCGACTGGAACTCGATCCGCAGGCCACGGAGGCGAAAGAGATTTTTTCGCACTGGCTCTGCTGTTTCAAGGCCTATCTCGCCGCCTCCTCCATGCCTTCCATCACCGATGAACAGAAGCTGAGTCTCCTCCACGCACGGGTGAGCCATCGAATCTCTGTTCAACTCGAGGAAGCCTCCTCCAACGCAGACGCCCTCGCGATGCTAGAGCACCTCTCTGTAAGGCCCGTGAATGAGGTATACGCGCGGCATCTCCTCACCACTCGCCACCAGCATCACGGGGAATCGCTGGAAGATTACCTACGCGACCTCAAAGTCCTTGCACGAAGCTGCAATTAACAGGCCGTTACGGCCACTCAACATATGGACCTCGCCATCCGGGACACCTACGTGGCTGGAGTCAGGTCCAACTACGTGAGTCAACGCCTACTCAAAAAGGGTGCCATAGACCTGGAAGAGACGGTAAAATTAACCTCCTCTCTGGAAGTAGCGTTCCAAAGCCTTAACGCGCTCCCGTCCGGTCACGCGACCCCCTCGTGGACCCCCGACAAAAGAATACCCCAGGCCTGTGCCGCGCGGCTGCCCACCCACCATGGGGGGCTACCCTGTTATTTCTGCGGCCAGCCTCAATATCCCCGGCAGCGCTGCCCGGCCCGGAACGCGAACTGCAGCGACTGCAGAAGAAAAGGACATTTCGCTAAAGTTTGCCTGGCCAGGTCCAAAAACTCTAAATCGCAGGCCCGACCCTCAGACTCACAGGCCCGCAGAACGGTAGCGTGTCTGCCAGCTCCGCCCCCTTCGGACGCGTCATCGGCCTCGTGCTGTCCGTGGGGGCAGCCATCTTCCAGCCCACACAGCGTGTGCGGCCCGCCACGTGCGATCCATGGGGGCCGCCATCTTGGCTGCCATCTGCAACGCCGCCCGACACGTGCGACCAACGGGGGCAGCCATTTTGGAACCGCCCCAGCACCTCCGACCACGCCGGCTACCCGCAACTCAGCGCGGTCACACTTGACCAGTCGCGACCCAAACACCTCCGGAGCTCCATGATGACCGTCCGGGTAAACGGGCAGGTCCGGGGGTGCACTACTGCAACCCTCGCAATACGGGGTGCTGAGTACGCCAATTTTAAGTTATATGTACTCCCCGACCTCTGCGTTCCTCTCCTGTTGGGACTGGATTTCCAATGTAACATCGGGAGCCTAACCCTGAAGTTCGGCGGGCCCCTACCCGCACTCACCGTATGTAGCCTCGCAACCTTAAAGGTCGACCCACCCAGCCCTTCGCCAATCTCACCGCCGACTGCAAACCAGTCGCCACCAGAAGCTGGCTGTACAGCATCCAGGATAGAACTTTTATCAGGTCCAAGCTCCAGCAACTCTTCTAGGAGGGAATCATCGAGGCCAGCAATAGCCCCTGGAGAGCTCAGGTGGTGGTCGTCAGGACCGGGGAAAAGAACCGGATGGTTGTAGACTACAGCCAAACAATAAACCGGTACACGCAACTCGATGCGTACCCCCTTCCCCGGATCGCAGACATGGTTATTCAGATCGCGCACTACCGGGTGTTCTCCACGGTGGATCTGAAGTCTGCGTACCACCAGCTTCCAATCCGCCCGGAGGACCTCCACTACATGGCTTTTGAGGCAGACGACCGCCTCTTCCACTTCCTCCGGGTCCCTTTTGGCGTCACGAACGGGGTCTCGATCTTCCAAAGAACGATGGACCGAATGGTGGACCAGTACGGGCTGCGGGTCACATTTCCGTACTTGGACAACGTCACCATCTGCGGCCACGATCCGCAGGACCACGATGCCAACCTCCAGAGATTTCTCCAAACCGCCCGAACCCTAAACCTCACTTACAACAAGGAGAAACGCGTTTTCCGCACAACCAGACTAGCCATCCTCGGCTACGTCGTGGAAAACGGGGTTCTCGGACGCAACCCCGACCGTATGCGCCCTCTCCTGCAACTCCCCCTTCCCCAAGGCCCTGAACACTGTCTCGGGTTCTTTTCATATTACGCCCAGTGGGTCCCCAACTATACGGACAAAGCCCGCCCACTAATCAAGGCCACCATCTTCCCACTGGCGGCTGAGGCCCACCAGACCTTCAGCTGCATCAAGGCAGATATTGCCAAAGCCGCGATGCGCGCGGTGGACGAGTCCGTCCCCTTCCAGGTGGAGAGCGACACATCAGAGGTCGCCCTCGCCGCTATCCTCATCAGGCAGGCAGGCGTGTAGCGTTTTTTTCACGAACCCTCACCACCTCCGAAATTCGACACTCCTCAGTCGAAAAGGAGGCCCAAGCCATCGTGGAAGCCGTACGGCACTGGAGGCACTACCGTGCTGGTAGGAGGTTTACCCTCATCACCGACCAATGATCGGTAGCCTTCATGTCCGATAATACGCAGCGGGGCAAGATCAAGAATGATAAGATCTTGAGGTGGAGGATCGAACTCTCCACCTATAATTACAATATCGTGTATCGTCCTGGGAAGCTCAACGAACTCCCAGATGCCCTGTCCCGCGGCACATGTGCCAGCGCGCAAGATGACCGATTACGTGCTATCCACGATGACCTCTGCCACCCGGGGGTCACCCGGCTTCTCCAATACATCAAGGCCCGCAACCTGCCCTACTCCACTGAGGAGGTCAGAGCCATGACCAGGGACTGCCCGATCTGTGCGGAGTGCAAGCCGCACTTCTATTGACCGGATAAGGCCCACCTGGTAAAGGCATCCCGGCCCTTTGAGCTCCTCAGTATCGATTTCAAAGAGCCTCTCCCCTCCAACAACCGCAACACATATTTCCTCAACATCATCGACGAGTTCTTCCGCTTCCGCTTTGCAATCCCTTGCCCCGACATGACCACGGCCACCATCATTAAAGCCCTACATAGTGTCTTCACCCTGTTTGGTTTCCCCCACGTATGTCCACAGTGACCAGGGCTCGTTGTTCATGAGCGACGAACTGCATCAGTACCTGCTGAGTAAAGGCATTGCCTCGAGCTGGACTACCAGTTCTAACCCCAGGGGAAACGGGCAGGTGGAGAGGGAGAATGCGACGGTCTGGAAGACCGTCCTCCTCGCCCTACGGTCTAGGAATCTCCCGGTCTCCCACTGGCAGGAAGTCCTCCCCGTCGCACTCCACTCTATTAGGTCCCTACTTTGCACGGCCACAAACGAGACCCCTCATGACCGCCTATTTGTTTTCCCCAGGAAATCCAACTCCGGGGCCTCGCTTCCGTCCTGGCTGAAGACACCGGGGCTCGTCCTGCTCCGTAAAACGTCAGGAGCCATAAGTCCGACCCCCTGGTCGAGAGGGTCCAGCTCCTACACCCCAACCCCCAGTATGCATACATCGAACACCCCAACGGCCGACAGGATACGGTCTCCCTCCAGTACCTGGCACCCGCAGGTTCCACTACCACCGCCACCCCATCTTACCCCGCCCAAACTACACTGACCATCGCCCCCGCCCCTACGTGGCTCCCACACCCCCTCCAACCCGCCATTCCCCCTTCACCGACCCACAGGAATAAAGCTCCAGAAGACACGCTCCCGGGGTCCACGTCTGTGCTTGCACCGGCGACTTCACTACCGATGAAAGCACGGATGAGTTCGACGCCTGGGCCAGCAACGATACCAGAGCTTCGGCAATCACAGCACATGATCCGTGCACCGGACCGGCTGAACATATGAACCCGTCACCCCCGCCGGACTTCATTTTTTTAATAGGGGGTGAATGTAGTGAATCTATTGCTGTAACAATTCACCATGTGCTTATCTGTATTACGCTGTTACCCTTGTGGGCTCCACCTATGGACCATTGTAAGGTATTACCTATAATGTAACATGTTGGGGCCTGTGTGGGCTCCGCCCGTGGCTCCACCCCTTGAGGGGAGGTGTAAAGAGCAGTCGCCCTGTAGGCGGCTCCCATTAACAGATCAGTCACAGGCAGGCACTGTTCTAGTTACTTCGACTCCTGGCTTTGTGTGAATTGATGGTCGCATCAGCCTGTAAGCAATATCATAGGGCTGCACGGTAGCACAAGTGGATAGCACTGTGGCTTCACAGCGCCAGGGTCCCAGGTTCGATTCCCCGCTGGGTCACTGTCTGTGTGGAGTCTGCGCATTCTCCCCGTGTCTGCGTGGGGTTCCTCCGGGTGCTCCGGTTTCCTCCCACAGTCCAAAGATGTGCAGGTTAGGTGGATTGGTCATGATAAATTGCCCGTAGTGACCAAAATGGTTAGGAGGGGTTATTGGGTTGCGGGGATAGGGTGGAAGTGAGGGCTTAAGTGGGTTGGTGCAGATTCGATGGGCCGAATGGTCTCCTGCACTATATGTTCTATATAGATGGCTGGTGTGCGACCTCCAACCGGCAGGCGGCGGTGTGAATACACCATGCTGTCTCAAGACCGTGGTCATGTGACCAGGGACTCCCAAAGAAGTCGAGACAATCCGGCATCACCAGATGGTGGGAGGAGAGGGTAGTAAGACATACGGGTGAATGTTGTGCTCGGTGTAGTTCCAGAAGAGTACAAAGAAACTCCATGATTTAAAAAAAAATAAATTTAGAGTACCCTATTAATCTTATTCCAATTAAGGGGCAATTTAGCGTGGCCAATCCGCCTAGCCTGTACATCTTTGGGTTGTGGGGGCGAGACCCACGCAGACCCGTGGAGAATGTGCAAACTCCACACGGACAGTGACCCAGAGCCAGGATCGAACCTGGGACCTCGGCGCTGTGTGGTATATCCCCAGTAAAACTCATTCACATTGTTAGACAAATATCATGATTGTACAAAGTTAAAAGATCAATGTTGCGTGTAAACATATCTTAATGTTTTGTGAGGAGGGGGATATGGTGATATGCATGTAAGCAATATCATAGGTGGATGGTGTGTGACCTCCAACCAGCAGGTGGCGGTGCAGACACACCATGCGGACTCAAGACCATGGTCATGTGACCAGGAACTCCCATTTGGCATGGTAGCACGGTGGTTCGCATGTAGTTCCAGAGGTGTACAAAGAAACTCCTTGATAACGTGCTGTGCAACAGATCGCTATCTTGCCACATGTGATTCAATAAAGATCCTGGTTTGGACAAGTCTAGGTGTTTGGTGGATTCCTTTGCAAGGTATAGAAGACCAAACACAACAATTCTGACCATCAATTGGTCACTTGCAGCAACTGAAGGGAAAGGAAGTGAATCCAGGGAGGGCGCAGACTCTGCAAAGCTTGGCCCAGGACTGTCTCTCTCTCTCTCTTAAAGACATTGACATCCTTTGCTCCCTCAGCTTGACACATGTATTTCTCTAACATGTTTTGACAGAGTCACTTGATTCATCAGGGCCTGAATATCATTGGCCTTTAAATCTAGAAGGAGAAATATTTGCCCAATCTTGTTGGCTTCAAAAGATGTTAACCATCAGTGTGACTGGAAAAGCACCGAGACACACACACCTGAGTGAGAGTGTTCCAGTGCACTGACTGTGGGAAGAGCTTCAACCAGTTACACAGCCTGAAAAGACATCGAAGCCGGCTCCACTGGGAAGCTCTGTATCTCCTTTCTGGCAAAATCTCGAATCTGCATGTATCTAAATATTTCCCCCTGTTCCAGGCCATACTTCGCTCCCAGCACCTTCAATCCTTCAAACCGACCCCTAAGAAACAAATCTTTTAGTGTCCGAATTCCTTTCTCCTCCCATTTCCAAAAATTTCCATTCTGCTTCCCTGGCTCAAATCTACGGTTCCCCCAAATCGGCATTTCCCTTGACCCTGCCTCCAACCCGAAGTGCTGTCGAAACTGTCTCCAAATTCTCAACAAAACTATTATTACCGGACTCCCTGAGTATTTCCCCGGGGCCATCGGGAGCGGCGCAGTCGCTAGTGCCTTCAATCCCGACCTCCCCGTCTGCCCAAACTCACCTGAGTTGGATATGCACCTGCCCCAGCTCCGTACCTTCTTCACTTTCACCGCCCAGTAATAATACATCAGGTTCGGAAGACCCAAACCCCCTGCCTGCCTTCCCGTCTGTAGTAGCATCTTTTTAATTCTGGCCACCTTCCCTCCCCATATGGACGAGGTAATCATCCCTTCAATCTCTCTAAAAAATGCCTTTGGCAGGAAAATCGTCAGGCATTGAAAAATAAACAGGAATCGCGGCAGCACATTCATTTTAACCGCCAGTACCCGACCCGCCAGTGACAGAGGGAGACCATCCCACCTTGCCAGATCAGCTTTCACCCTCCCCACTGTTTTGTTATGCTCTTGTCGTAGCATAAGCTGCTTCCTTGATGTGCACTCTGACAAAGGAAGGTTCAGATTTGGAGATAGCTTTAACACATTTATTAAGTCGTTAACGATTCCCCTACTTGGATTCGACTCTCCTGTTAATCCTGCGATAGCTACTCAGACTGACTAACCAGTCTGCTACAATCCATGTGGTGGGTGTGATGTGTTTCAAATCAACCCTGTGTACACACTGAGTGTCTCCACTGGAAAGAGAATGAGCATGTGTGATGTGTCCTTTTATATGGGTTGGTGTAATGCCCTCCTGTGGTAGTGTCACCTCTGTGTGGATCGTGAATGCCCATTGGTCGTGTCCTATCTTACTGGCCTATTGGTTGAATGTCTGTGTGTCATGTCTCTGGTGCTCCCTCTAGTGTCTATGTAGTCTACGTGTATTTACATTAACCCCTTGTGTATTTACAGTGATGCATATCACCACACCCACCAAACTAGTACCGGGGGAACTCCAGAGGGAATTAAGGCAGCAGGCTTAACCGCCATAGGATCCGATTGGTGGATCCAGTAAAACAGGCTAAATAACTGCCGGCAAAAGAAAGGGGAAAACCCAACGGGGTACGCTAGTCGGCTATGGATCCAATTTGTAGGGGTTTTCGGGCAGCTACAGCTTAGACCCACACCACTTGTCCAGCTAGATCCATTTGCTCATCTCACATGACACTGAAGGGAGTCGGAAGGCATGCAAGAACTTAGACCCAGCCGGAGCTGGGCGGAGCCTCTGCACGGGGCCTGGTCGCCAAGGAAACCAATACGCACCTCGATGCCCCCATGTGAGAGACTGCGCAACGGTCAGGATCACCTGATTTGTCACATCGAGGCAGGGTGGTCTCCAGTAAGTAGACTCAACACTGTATCGCTGATCTTTGCAGAGCACTGCTATGTATTTCAAGAAAAGAAAGTGCTGGAAATACTCAGGTCAGACAGCATCAAAGGGGAGAGAAGCAGAGTTAACATTTCAGAATTGTTGAAAGGTCATTGATCTGACATTTTAACTCTGCTTCCCTCTTTCTATGCTGATGGAGTGCAGCTAAAACATTGCACATTAAGTTTCAGCAGGATTCAGTTCGTAAATCCTTGTTTTACTTGGGGAAACTGCGCTTTTTGGTGTGAACACGCAACAAAAATGCTGATAAAGTAAAGCTGAATCACCATGCGACTATTTAACCATACCTTCTGCTTCCTACTTTTTGTCCCATTCTTTTCTTTGTGTTCTTTTACATTTACTATCAGAAACCCTAATTACACGTCAAATCTGTTGGTGCTACTTCATGAAAATATTTTTTGAAAGAAAGAAATGCACAGGATTCCTTTTTGTCTATTTACAGGTTCTTCTAAGAACTCAATTAAGTTGGTCAAGTGTTCTGGGCAATTTTGAACGTCATGTTAAAAAGGTGAATGTTTTGTTCACGTTTTTCATTCTCAGATTTACTGAATGTTTGAAACTTCATTTGAAAACACACACGAATGATGATGTACATGTATGAAGCATTGGATTTGCATTGATGATGTACATGTGTGAAGCATTGGATTTGCATTGATGATGTACATGTATGAAGCATTGGATTTGCATTGATGATGTACATGTATGAAGCATTGGATTTGCATTGATGATGTACATGTATGAAGCATTGGATTTGCATTGATGATGTACATGTGTGAAGCATTGGATTTGCATTGATGATGTACATGTATGAAGCATTGGATTTGCATTGATGATGTACATGTATGAAGCATTGGATTTGCATTGATGATGTACATGTATGAAGCATTGGATTTGCATTGATGATGTACATGTATGAAGCATTGGATTTGCATTGATGATGTACATGTGTGAAGCATTGGATTTGCATTGATGATGTACATGTATGAAGCATTGGATTTGCATTGATGATGTACATGTATGAAGCATTGGATTTGCATTGATGATGTACATGTATGAAGCATTGGATTTGCATTGATGATGTACATGTATGAAGCATTGGATTTGCATTGATGATGTACATGTATGAAGCATTGGATTTGCATTGATGATGTACATGTGTGAAGCATTGGATTTGCATTGATGATGTACATGTATGAAGCATTGGATTTGCATTGATGATGTACATGTATGAAGCATTGGATTTGCATTGATGATGTACATGTATGAAGCATTGGATTTGCATTGATGATGTACATGTATGAAGCATTGGATTTGCATTTTCCATTTATGTTTTAGATTTGTGCAATAAAGGTGGAAAACTGGACTTCAGATTGGTGGACGTTTTTCCCTTTGAAATGAAAAATCCGGATTTTACTGCCAAAATACTGATTTTTGGGATCTGGAATACTGATTTCTGTTGGGAAAGGTTGGCGGCTCTGGTATCGCCAGAGGGACCTGCCTGTCAGGCCACTATAATCCCTGAGGAAGACCTAGATAACCCCTACAATCTGTACCTCAATTGGACACAGAATGAAACGCATGACGATGCCAGGCCTCACCGACTTGCACAGAGGATAGAACATACAGTGCAGAAGGAGGCCATTTGGCCCATCGAGTCTGCACCAACCCACTTAAGCCCTCACCTTTTTGGTCACTGAGGGCAATTTATCACGGCCAATCCACCTAACCTGCACGTCATTGGACTGTGGGAGGAAACTGGAGCACCCGGAGGAAATCCACGCAGACACGGGGAGAACGTGCAGACTCCGTACAGACAGTGCCCCAGCGGGGAATCGAACCTGGGACCCTGGAGCTGAGAAGCAACTGTGCTATCCACTTGTGTTACCGTGCTGCCCATACTTGGGTATGTAATGCCAAGTGGGATGCTATATCATAGAATTTACAGTGCAGAAGGAGGCCGTTCGGCCGATCGAGTCTGCACCGGCTCTTGGAAAGAGCACCCTACCCAAGGTCAACACCTCCACCCTATCCCCATAACCCAGTAACCCCACCCAACACTAAGGGCAATTTTGGACACGAAGGGCAATTTATCATGGCCAATCCACCTAATCTGCACATCTTTGGACTGTGGGAGGAAACTGGAGCACCCGGAGGAAACCCACGCACACACGGGGAGGATGTGCAGACTCCGCACAGACAGTGATCCAAGCCGGAATCGAACCTGGGACCCTGGAGCTGTGAAGCAATTGTGCTATCCACCATGCTACCATGCTGCCCTATAGGGAGAGCCCGGTACAGGGCGAGGTAGGAGGCCGCCCCGCCGAGTTCCTATGGGACATAGGAGGATCCCGCACTACCCTCAACTCATCCCGCCACCTCGGTAACACATGGCAAACCCAAAAAAAGACACTGCGAAGCGACTTCACAAGCCACGTACAGGAAAGATTGGAAACGGACCCATTAGAGATCAGGCTCGGAGAAGTGGCGTGCTATCACCCTGCCACCTTAGTCAACCTTTACCCCAATGCAGCACTTATCCTGGGCTCCGACCTCATGCGAAAGTGCAATCTTTTGTTCGATCTTGCTAACTGCTGTGTATGAGTAATGGCAGCAACACGTGAATCTTTTACTGAGGTAGCCACAGGGAAATCTGTGGTCAGAACTTCCACTGTCGGGGAATTATGGATCAAACTCACCGAGATGACGGACGACCCAGGGGCACAGGGAATATTAACAAAATACATTCAGGTATTTGCGAACCACAAAAATGACTGTGGCCAACGACAGGGGAAGTTATCAGAGAAGGCCCCAATCTGAAACCCCAAAGACAGTACGGCTTCCCAAAGCAAGTCGAGGGGGTAGTGGACAAAGTAATTTGTAATTTGCTACCACAGGGAGTCCTGCGTCCACCAATAATTCCACTCAATTTGGCTGGTAAGAAAACCAGAGGGATCATGGAGGCTAACGACTGACTATCGAACAACTGAACCAAACCACCCCAATCATAGTCTCCACAGTGGCGACCAGTCCTGAAGCCAACATTTTAAAAAAGTTTTTAAGACTACCCAATTCATATTTTATTCTCCAATTAAGGGGCAATTTAGCGCGGCCAATCCACCTACCCTGCACATCTTTTGGGTCGTGGGGGCGAAACCCAGGCAAACGCGGGGAGAATGTGCAAACTCCACACGGACAGCGACCCAGAGCCGGGACTGAACCTGGGACCTCGGCGCCGTGAGGCCGCAGTGCTAACCCACTGCGCCACCGTGCTGCCCGCGTACTGAAGCCAACATGAGGCAGGCATCATATCCCAAGTATTTCACGGGGCTAGACAGCCGCAATGGCTTCTGGTCGATCCCCTTAGGCCGCCAATGTCAGGATAAGTTTACCTTCACGTTCCAGGGGCAATAGTTCACTTGGACGAGTCTTGCTGCAAGGCTTCCACATCGCCCCCTCCATATTCCACAGGTGACTCGAAAAGGGTCTGGAAGGGTTTTCAAAACCTGTATGTTTGGTTTAGTATGTGGACGATCTCCTCCTCCAGCCCAAAACCATGGGGGAACTGTTTATGCTGCTAAAAGAACTGCTGAACCTCCTCACTACATTAGGTCTCAAATTAAACCCCAAGAAAGCTCAGATTATGGGATCACATGTCTCATACTTGGGGACAGTAGGGACCAAGGGGAAGCAGGAAATAAAAAGGGAATTAATCAAGTCTGCAACACGCCTTCCCTTCCCAAAGGACGTGAGCTCGTTGTGCTCCTTTCTGGTCTTGATGGGGTACTGCCGAAACCTCGTCAATGGTTTCGCCACCAAAGATGTCCCTTTTTCAGACCTTTTCAAAAAGAATGCCCCATGGGACTGGGCCTAGCACCACACGCACAGGCTGTCTTAGAGCTGAAAAAGGCCTGAGCACAGGCCCCAGCACGACAAGTACCCGACCCAGACCACTCCTTCACACTAGAAGTAGTGGCCACGGACAGCACACTTGCAGCTGTACTACTGGAGGAGCGCCACGGGAGACTCGGATCAGTGCCCTCTTCCTCTCTACTCCTCCGCCATCTGCACCCTTCTTAAAATTTATTTTTCAAACTGCTCAATGTCGTGCGTACGGCATCATTAAAGTTAAGGCCCAATTAGGAACATAAGGGTGGATGGATTGACCAAGCAGGGCTCCCGGCAGGGAGAACCATGGCAGTACCCCGTTACCAAATGGATCGACGCCTTGATTGTCAGTCAGACGTAGGTTGAAGATCTTAAACAGGCCCAAAGCAGCGACCAGGACCTGAAAGAAATTCAGGAAGGGGCACACCCGACCCCCTTTGACAAAAGGCGGGACTCAATCACTATATAGGATGGGCTAGTCCTTAGAGACGGCCTGTATGTGGTCTTGACCAGGGACAGAAACCAAATCATACACCAAAACCATGATATCCAGGGCCGACAAGAGGCAGGAACCACAGGTGAGCTCGACAGGGGATTTTGCTGGTGGCCAGACATAGACAATAATTGTACAGTCTGTGCACAAAACAAACCCAACAAGTATGCTCATAAAGAACTGAGACTCACCTGCTCCGTAGAAGGCCTCTGGTCTAATTTGCAAATTGATTACATTGGTCCCTTACCGCCCGGCCCGGGTCGTTACAAATACATCCTGGTTATTATAGACACCTTTAGGAAGTGGGTCGAAGCGTTTCCCACCCGGACCAATATGGCCAAGGTCATGGCTGATATCCTAGTGCAGCATCTTCACCAGTGGGGTCTCCCTCGCAGTAACGCTTAGAGCATTGAGGGATTGGAGAGGGATTGTGTGTATGTGTGTGTGTGTGTGTGTGGGGGGGAAAGGGTCATCGAGCATACGGTCTCGCTGTACGCCGACGGCCTGCTATTATACATTTCAGAACCACTGGGTGGTACTGGGTGCATTCTGGAGATTTGGGAGGATTGTGGCCGCTCCTGGGTACAAGTTGAACATGGGAACGAGCGAGGTGTTCCCGATTGAGGCTAGAGGGCAGGAGAGGAGATTAGGAGAGCTGCTGTTTAAGGTAGCGATGGAAAGTTTCAGATACTTGGGCACTCAGGTGACACAGGGTTGGGCACTTTTGCACAATCTGAACCTGACGCGGTTGGTGGAGCAGATAGGTTCATAAGACACAAGAGCTGAATTAGGCCATTCTTTCATGCCTGATATGTTCCTCATCTGTGACCTACAATGCTAAAGACCAAGAGCTGGATTGCAAAGCAGCCAGACCATCCAGACCATCTCCTCCCGAGAACACATTACCTAGGAGCAGGAGTAGACAATTTGGCCTCCCGAGCCTAACGCCCTCAATGTGATCATGACTGATCCCATCCTGGCCTCAACTCCACCGTCCTGCCCGTTCTCCATAACCCTTCAACCCATTACCAATTAAAAATCTGTCTAACTCCTTCTTAAATTTACTCACTGTCCCTGCAACCAGCCCACTCTGGGGTAGCGAATTCCACAGATTCACAGCCCTTTGGGAGAAGTAGTTTCTCCTCAAATCGGTTTTAAATTTGCCCCCTCTTATTTAAGATTATGACCTCTCGTTTTAAAATGCCCCACAAGAGGAAGCGTCAGCTCCACGTCTACTTTATCCAAACCTTTTAGCATCTTGTATAGCTCAATTCGTTCTCCCCTCATTCTTCTAAACTCTAGAGCGTTTTGGCCTAAACTGTTCAATCTCCCTTCATACGACAAACCCCTCATCTCTGGAATCAATCTAGTGAACCCCCTCTGAACTGCCTCCAATGCCACTACATTGCTCTTCAAATAAGGGGACCAAAACTGTGCACAATACTCCAGGTATGGTCTTAGCAATGGCTTGTATAGTTGCAACAACAGTTCCTTACCTTTTTTTAAAAAAATATTTTTTATTCTCCTCCTTTTTCACATTTTCTCCCAAATTTACACCCAACAATAAACAATAATCAGTAATGAATGTAATGTCAATCCCCATATCAATAACAACGATCCCATCCTCCCACCAAACCCCAGACATTAGCCCGCATGTTAACATAAACAAATGACAAAAAGGAATCAGGAATCGCCCATAGTCACCATTAACACATACAGTCCCCCCCTCCCCCCAACCCGCCCAGCCCCCACCACTAATGTGCGATGTGATCCAATTCTCGGAAGTGCATAATGAATAATGCCCATGAATTGTAGAACCCCTCCATCCTTCCCCTCAGTTCAAATTTGACCTTTGCAAGTGTCAAGAATTCCAACAGGTCCCCCCGCCACGCCAGGGCACCGGGTAGAGAGGTTGATCTCCACCCTAACAGGATCTGCCTTCGGGCGATCAACGAGGCGAAGGCTACAACATCTGCCTTCGTGCCCGTTTCCAACCCCAGCTGGTCTGACACCCCGAATATGGCCTCCCAAGTGCCCGGGTCCAGTTTCACGTGCACCACTTTAGAGATTACCCTAAACACCTCCTTCCAGTAATCCTCCAGCTTTGGATAGGACCAAACCATATGAACATGGACGTGGTTTGCGCCCCCCCCCCCACAACATTCACACACATCTTCCACCCCCTCAAAGAGCCAGCTTATACTCGCCCTTTCAGGTGTGCTCTATACACCACCTTCAGCTGTATCATCCCCAAACTCGCACACAAGGTGGAGGCGTTCACCCTCCGGAACACCTCACACCAGAACCCCTCCTCCATACCCTCTCCCAACTCTTCCTCCCACTTTGCCTTGATCCCTTCTAGCGGCACCTTCTCCTCCTCCAAAATAGCCCCGTAAACCGCCGATACTACCCCCTTCTCCAGTCCCCCTGTCGTCAGCACCTCCTCCAGCAATGTGGAAGCCGGATCTGCTGGGAAGCTCTGTATCTCCTTTCTGGCAAAGTCTCGAACCTGCATGTATCTAAATATTTCCCCTTGCTCCAGCCCATACTTCGCTCCCAGCTCCTTCGATCCCGCAAAACGACCCCTAAGAAACAAATCTTTTAGTGTCCAAATTCCTTTCTCCTCCCATCTCCGAAAATTTCCATCCCACTTCCTTGGCTCAAATCTATGGTTCCCCCGAATCGGCATTTCCTTTGACCCTGCCCCCAACCTGAAGTGCTGGGGAAACTGCCTCCAAATTCCCAACGAAGCTATTACTACCGGACTCTCTGAGTATCTCCCCGGGGCTGTCGGGAGCTGCGCTGTCGCTAGCGACTTCAATCTCAACCCAAACCCTCCTCCATTCTGACCCATTGGGAGTCAACCCCTCTGACCCAGTTCCGTACCTTCTCCATATTCGTTGCCCAGTAATAATACAGTACTTGATTCCTTTTGCTATAAATGTCAACATTCCATTTGCTTTCCTTGCTATCTGCTGCCCCTACATGTTCGTTCTCTGTGACTTATTCACAAGGACACCCAGATCCCTCTGCATTAGAGCACCCCGAAGTCTCTCCTCATTTAGATAGTAAGTTGCTTTTCTATTTTTTCGACCAAAAAGCATGACCTCACACTTACCCACGTTAAACTCCATCTGCCACATTTTGGCCACTCTCCCAACCTATTGATATCCATTTGTAAGTTTTGTGAGGGCCACGAAGAATCCAGCACGAGTTTTAAGGATACAAAGTAATAACATTTATTTACAATAACATGTATACATAACAGTAGCAGTAACTTCCCTTGCTACATACTCCTTCCTGCTGGTTCCTGAACTGGCCAGCTTTATTTATACTAGGAGTTTACTAATGGTTTCTCCGCCCCCCCTCATTGGGGAAGCTCATACTCCCACAGGATTGTGGGATAGTCATTAGTCCTCAGCCAATGGTAAGTAGGCAGGTTATAACATCCCACCCCCCCAAAGTCCAAGGAATCCACCGAAGACCCTGGCGAAGGAGGGCGTCGGACTCGTTTGGCCGCAGGCCGGACACCATTTGCACGCGGCGCTGGATCAGGCGGCGTGTAACGAGACAGAGACTGGCGCTTCCATGATGAACGGCGCAACGGTTGTACATCCACGGCCCATGGACCCGAGGATTCCCCCTCTGATGCATCCTGTGTCTCCATCTCGGAGTCAGAGTCTGCTGCCTCCGTCATGTCAGCGTCCCTATCTCCATTCGGTTCTGTAACGGCCTGCGCAGGCTTCGAGTGAGGCACCAGTGGGAGATTGTGAGGACTACCTTCCCTTGTCTCTGGTCTCTGCGGCTGTAGAAATGAGCTCCGGGGGCGGGGAATCTTTTGAGGGGATAGTCTTCTGGACCGAACGTGGTCTACATGTTTTCGCTGGAGCCGACCCTGGGCTTGCACCTGGTAAGATATAGGGCCCGTTTGGCGAAAGATTACACCAGGAACCCATTGGGTACCACCAGCAAAATTCCGAACAAACGCTGGGTCACCAGGCGCAAACTGCCGAATCGGCCGATGCCGAGAAAATCCCTGTCCCTGCCGTTCTTGTGTGCGGCGTACTTTTGAGCCAATGTCCGGGAAAACCATACTAAGGCGGGTGTGAAGTCTCCGGCCCATTAGGAATTCTGCGGGAGCTACCCCAGTCACTGCATGGGGGGTGGTCCTGTACGTAAACAAAATGCGAGCCAGTCTCGTGTCCATTGATCCGGAAGATTGCTTCTTTAGGCCTCTTTTGAATGTCTGCACTGCGCGCTCTGCCAACCCATTTGAAGCCGGGTGGTAAGGGGCAGTGCGGATATGGCGGATGCCGTTCATCTTAGTGAACCTCGCAAACTCCTCACTCGTGAATGGAGTGCAGTTATCCGTGACCAGCACCTCGGGGAGGCCATGCGTACTAAATGATAAACGCATCTTTTCAATTGTTGCGCAGGACGTTGGCCCCTGCATCTTATGCACCTCTAGCCATTTAGACTGGGCGTCAATTAATAGAAGGAACATGGATCCTTGAAAAGGGCCTGCGAAATCTGCATGCAAGCGTGCCCAAGGCCGCCCTGGCCATTCCCAGTGATGTAGGGGCGCGGCCAGCGGAAGCTTCTGATGCTCCTGGCAAATGGAGCAGTTTTGGGACACCTTCTCAATGTCGGTGTCGAGGCCTGGCCACCAGACATAACTCCGGGCCAACATTTTCATTTTGGTCACGCCTGGATGCCCATTGTGCAAGTCTGTTAGTATCAGCTCCTGGCCTTTTTCCGGGACAATCACACGCGTCCCCCACAAGAGGATGCCGTCTTCCACACTGAATTCTGACAGCTTGGAGGAAAATGCCCGCAACTCGCCTGGGAGCTGTCTATGCTGCCCACCATACAGGACTATGTGCCGAACCTTTGACAGGACTGGCTCAGTCTGGGTCCACTCACGGATCTGTGATGCCGTGACAGGCAAGGTGTCCATAAAATTTAGGGTCGCAACCACCTCACTGGTCGTGGGGGGTCGACATGGGGCCGGTCGATAATGGCAATCGGCTCAGTGCGTCGGCATTTCCTATCTGCGTACCTGGTTTGTGCTCCAGAGAATACTCGTATGCAGCAAGCAACAAAGCCCAGCGCTGGATCCGTGCAGAAGCAATGGGCGGTATTGGCTTATCCACTCTGAAAAGTCCCAGCAGAGGCTTATGATCAGTCACGATAGTGAAATGGCGGCCATACACGTACTGGTGGAAGCGTTTCACCGCAAAAACCACTGCCAGGCCCTCCTTCTCGATCTGCGCGTACTTTTTCTCCGCTGCAGTCAATGTGCGGGAGGCGAAAGCTATCGGTCGCTCAGCCCCGTTCTCCATCTTGTGGGACAGGACGGCCCCAATACCATACGGGGATGCATCACATGTGACGAGCAAAGGCTTTCCAGGATCATAGTGGGTTAGTAACCCAGACGACGACAATTGTTGCTTTACCCGCCGGAAAGCGGTTTCTTGCGGCTGACCCCAAACCCAGGTGTGATTTTTCTTTAGCAGAAGGTGCAAAGGGGCCAGCATAGTTGCCAGATTGGGGAGGAACTTCCCGTAATAGTTTACGAGACCGAGAAAAGAACGAAGATGCGAAGTGTCAGTCGGGGCGGGGGCATGTTGAATTGCACGCACCTTCTTTGCGACGGGGTGCAAACCTTCGCGGTCCACCCGGTAACCAAGGTAGACTACTTCCTTTGCCTGAAATACGCACTGTGCGACGTAAACGGACTCCAGCCTCCGAAAGGCGTCCAAGGACAGCCTCCAGATTTTCCAAATGTTCCTGCTCCGATGTCCCTGTAATCAAAACGTCATCTAGGTAGACAGCCACACGTGGTAAACCTCTCAAAATGCCCTCCATAACACGTTGAAAAATTGCGCAGGCAGAGGATACTCCAAAGGGCAACCGTGTATATTCATACAGGCCCCGGTGTGTATCGTTACACATGTTCGGGAGGCAGGGTCCAGCTCCAACTGCAGGTAGGCGTGACTCATATCTAATTTTGTGAACGAGAGTCCACCTGCAAGTTTCGCGTAGAGATCCTCTATGCGAGGCATTGGATATCGGTCGAGTCGGGAAACCGTATTCACTGTAAGTTTATAGTCGCCACACAAGCGAACTGTGGCATCTGGCTTCATTACAGGTACAATTGGTGCTGCCCAGTCAGCAAAACGGACGGGCCTGATAATACCCAAACTCTCCAAACGAGTGAGCTCCCCTTCTACCTTCTCGAGCAAGGCGTAAGGCACTGGGCGCGCCCGGAAATAGCGCAGCGTGGCTCCTGGTTCGACTTGGATACGGGCTACGGCCCCTTTTATTTTCCCCAAACCAGGCTGGAATACATCTGGGTATCGTCCTAGCACCTCAGTCAACCCTTCAGAAACTGTTTGGAGGATGTGCTGCCATTGCAACCGCAACTGGCGCAACCAGTCCCGACCCAACAGGCTGGGCCCATAGCCACGCACCACGATAAGTGGGAAACGCCCCTCCTGGCGTCCATAAACAACAGCGGTCATTGTAGTTCCTGCAATGTCCAGTGGTTCCCCCGTGTAGGTGGCCAACCTGGCCTGTGAGTCAGTTAATGTAAGGGTCTGTATACCCTGCTTGATGCGGTCGAATGTCCTCTGGGCGATCACGGAGACCGCTGCGCCAGTATCCAACTCCATCTCAAGCGGGTGGATATTGACCCGTACTGTCACCTTAATGGGGGCCACACGGGGAGCTGCCACACAATGCAGCTGCAGGCAGTCGTCCTCCGTCTCCACGTCCTCGGGAGTAGTCGCCGCAGGTTCATCCACATGGAAGGTACGGCCCCTGGGCTGGTCCCAGTTTCGGTCAGAACGACGGCGCCTCTGGCGCCCCCAGGACCGCCGTCCGCAACGGGGGCGGCGCCTACAAGTCTGACACGGACATGGCTCCTCATCCATTGGCTCTGGAGAAGGCTCCCTTCGGGGAGGAATGTCCGACGGCCACTGGCGTCGGTCCGGACGTTGCCTCGCCCAAGGTACCGCAGGAGTGTGGGGGGACGTTTTCGGACGGAAGGGGTTGCGCCCCAAGGCATGCACTTCCATTCCCTGTAGCTCCTGTACTCCTCGTTCTGCGCTCTCTCGGGACAATACTATATGAATGGCCTGTTGAAAAGTCTATGTTGGCTCCGCTAACAACTTTCTCTGGGTGGCCGCATTGGTAATACCGCAAACCAAACGGTCGCGTAACATTTCTGACAAGGTACTGCGAGAGGACACCTCAGAGGGCAGTGAGGCTATATGGGTAGAGATCAGGAATAAGAAGGGTGCAGTCACAATGTTGGGGGTATACTACAGGCCTCCCAACAGTCAGCGGGAGATAGAGGAGCAGATAGGTAGACAGATTTTGGAAAAGAGTAAAAACAACAGGGTTGTGGTGATGGGAGACTTCAACTTCCCCAATATTGACTGGGACTCACTTAGTGCCAGGGGCTTAGACGGGGCGGAGTTTGTAAGGAGCATCCAGGAGGGCTTCTTAAAACAATATGTAGACAGTCCAACTAGGGAAGGGGCGGTACTGGACCTGGTATTGGGGAATGAGCCCGGCCAGGTGGTAGATGTTTCAGTAGGGGAGCATTTCGGTAACAGTGACCACAATTCAGTAAGTTTTAAAGTACTGGTGGACAAGGATAAGAGTGGTCCGAGGATGAATGTGCTAAATTGGGGGAAGGCTAATTATAACAATATTAGGCGGGAACTGAAGAACATAGATTGGGGGCGGATGTTTGAGGGCAAATCAACATCTGACATGTGGGAGGCTTTCAAGTGGCAGTTGAAAGGAATACAGGACCGGCATGTTCCTGTGAGGAAGAAAGATAAATACGGCAATTTTCGGGAACCTTGGATGACGAGTGATATTGTAGGCCTCGTCAAAAAGAAAAAGGAGGCATTTGTCAGGGCTAAAAGGCTGGGAACAGACGAAGCCTGTGTGGAATATAAGGAAAGTAGGAAGGAACTTAAGCAAGGAGTCAGGAGGGCTAGAAGGGGTCACGAAAAGGCATTGGCAAATAGGGTTAAGGAAAATCCCAAGGCTTTTTACACGTACATAAAAAGCAAGAGGGTAGCCAGGGAAAGGGTTGGCCCACTGAAGGATAGGCAAGGGAATCTATGTGTGGAGCCAGAGGAAATGGGCGAGGTGCTAAATGAATACTTTGCATCAGTATTCACCAAAGAGAAGGAATTGGTAGATGTTGAGTCTGGAGAAGTGGGTGTAGATAGCCTGGGTAACATTGTGATCCAAAAAGACGAAGTGTTGGGTGTCTTAAAAAATATTAAGGTAGATAAGTCCCCAGGGCCTGATGGGATCTACCCCAGAATACTGAAGGAGGCTGGAGGGGAAATTGCTGAGGCCTTGACAGAAATCTTTGGATCCTCGCTGTCTTCAGGGGATGTCCCGGAGGACTGGAGAATAGCCAATGTTGTTCCTCTGTTTAAGAAGGGTAGCAAGGATAATCCCGGGAACTACAGGCCGGTGAGCCTTACTTCAGTGGTAGGGAAATTACTGGAGAGAATTCTTCGAGACAGGATCTACTCCCATTTGGAAGCAAATGGACGTATTAGTGAGAGGCAGCACGGTTTTGTGAAGGGGAGGTCGTGTCTCACTAACTTGATAGAGTTTTTCGAGGAGGTCACTAAGATGATTGATGCAGGTAGGGCAGTAGATGTTGCCTATATGGACTTCAGTAAGGCCTTTGACAAGGTCCCTCATGGTAGACTAGTACAAAAGGTGAAGTCACACGGGATCAGGGGTGAGCTGGCAAGGTGGATACAGAACTGGCTAGGCCATAGAAGGCAGAGAGTAGCAATGGAGGGATGCTTTTCTAATTGGAGGGCTGTGACCAGTAGTGTTCCACAGGGATCAGTGCTGGGACCTTTGCTCTTTGTAGTATATATAAATGATTTGGAGGAAAATGTAACTGGTCTGATTAGTAAGTTTGCAGACAACACAAAGGCTGGTGGAATTGCGGATAGCGATGAGGACTGTCGGAGAATACAGCAGGATTTAGATTGTCTGGAGACTTGGGCGGAGAGATGGCAGATGGAGTTTAATCCGGACAAATGTGAGGTAATGCATTTTGGAAGGTCTAATGCAGGTAGGGAATATACAGTGAATGGTAGAACCCTCAAGAGTATTGAAAGTCAAAGAAATCTAGGAGTACAGGTCCACAGGTCATTGAAAGGGGCAACACAGGTGGAGAAGGTAGTCAAGAAGGCATACGGCATGCTTGCCTTCATTGGCCGGGGCATTGAGTATAAGAATTGGCAAGTCATGTTGCAGCTGTATAGAACCTTAGTTAGGCCACACTTGGAGTATAGTGTTCAATTCTGGTCGCCACACTACCAGAAGGATGTGGAGGCTTTAGAGAGGGTGCAGAAGAGATTTACCAGAATGTTGCCTGGTATGGAGGGCATTAGCTATGAGGAGCGGTTGAATAAACTCGGTTTGTTCTCACTGGAACGAAGGAGGTTGAGGGGAGACCTGATAGAGGTATACAAAATTATGAGGGGCATAGACAGAGTGGATAGTCAGAGGCTTTTCCCCAGGATAGAGGGGTCAATTACTAGGGGGCATAGGTTTAAGGTGAGAGGGGCAAGGTTTAGAGTAGATGTACGAGGCAAGTTTTTTACGCAGAGGGTAGTGGGTGCCTGGAACTCGCTACCGGAGGAGGTAGTGGAAGCAGGGACGATAGGGACATTTAAGGGGCATCTTGACAAATATATGAATAGGATGGGAATAGAAGGATACGGACCCAGGAAGTGTAGAAGATTGTAGTTTAGTCGGGCAGCATGGTCGGCACGGGCTTGGAGGGCCGAAGGGCCTGTTCCTGTGCTGTACATTTCTTTGTTCTTTGTTCTTTGTCTCACCATAGTCACAGTACTCTGCAATCCTGCGTAGCCTGGATAGAAAATCGGCAAGGGATTCTCCAGGGGTCCTCTCAGCGGTATTAAACCGGTAACGCTGGACTATCGTGGATGGGGTTAGGTTAAAATGTTGCCCCACTATATTCACAAGTTCATCAAACGTTTTGGTGTCCGGCGCAGCTGGGTACGTAAGGCTCCTAATCACCCCAAACGTATGCGGGCCGCAGGCGGTGAGCAATATGACCACCTGGCGCTCGTTTTCGGTGATATTGTTTGCCCGGAAATAGTAACGCATCCGTTGTGTGTACTGGTTCCAGCTTTCCAGCGCAGCATCAAAAACATCCAAACGTCCGTACAGAGGCATGGTATAATAGAAAACAACTTCCAACCTCTCCCCTGTGGCGCCTCCACTGCCCCCAAATTTTCAAAGCCGCCTCCACCACCGGACCCGTGGTGTACCTTGTCTGCAGGACCGACAGCGGTGCTGTCACCAGCGTTCCCAGACTCGTGCCCACACAGGACGCCATCTCCAGCCTCTTCCATGCCGCCCCCTCCCCATCCATTACCTACTTGCCTATCATCGCCACATTGGCAGCCCAGTAATACCCACACAGATTAGGTGAAATGAAAGTCGCTCATTGTCACAAGTAGGCTTCAATGAAGTTACTGTGAAAAGCCCCTAGTCGCCACATTCTGGCGCCTGTTCGGGGAGGCTGTTATAGGAATTGAACCCGCGCTGCTGGCCTGCCTTGGTCTGCTTTCAAAGCCAGCGATTTAGCCCTGTGCTAAACAGCCCCTAAAATGAAATGAAAATCACTTATTGTCACAAGTAGGCTTCAAATGAAGTTACTGTGAAAAGCCCCTAGTCGCCACATTCCGGCGCCTGTTCAGTGAGGCTGTTACGGGTATTGAACCGTGCTGCTGGCCTGCCTTGGTCTGCTTTCAAAGCCAGCGATTTAGCCCTGTGCTAAACAGCTCCTATGCGCTAATCCTCCTCTGTCCCTACTCCGCTCCAGAAACGCCCTTCTCACCCTCGGGGTCTTTTTCGCCCACACGAATCCCATGATGCTCCTACTGACCCGCTTAAAAAAGGCCTTAGGGATCAGGATGGGGAGGCACTGGAATATAAAACGGAACCTCGGGAGCACCGTCATCTTCACCGTCTGTACCCTACCCGCCAAGGAGAGTGGCAGCATATCCCACCTTTTAAACTCCTCCTCCATCTGCTCCACCAGTCGCGTCAAGTTGAGCTTGTGTAGGGCCCCCCAGCTCCTGGCCACCTGGATCCCCAGATACCGAAAACTCCCTTCTGCCCTCTTCAGTGGAAGCTCGTCTATCCCTCTTCCCTGGTCCCCTGGGTGTACCATGAAGAGCTCACACTTCCCCACGTTGAGCTTATACCCGGAAAAGTCCCCAAACTCCCTGAGGATCCGCATCACCTCCAGCATCCCCCCCACTGGGTCCGCCACATACAGTAACAGGTCATCGGCATACAACAAAACCCGGTGTTCCTGCCGCCCCCCCCCCCCCCCCCGCCCCGGACCAGCCCCTCCAGTTCCTGGACTCCCTTAGAGCCATAGCCAAAGGCTCAATTGCCAATGCAAATAGCAAGGGGGATAGGGGGCACCCCTGCCTCGTCCCCCGGTACAGCCGAACGTATTCCGACCTCCTCCGATTCGTGGCCACACTCGCCACCGGGGCTTCGTAAAGTAGCCTAACCCAACTAATGAACCCCTCCCTGAACCCAAACCTCCTCAACACTTCCCAGAGGTACCCCACTCCACCCTATCGAAGGCCTTCTCCGCGTCCATTGCCGCCACTATCTCCGCCTCCCCCTCCACTGTTGGCATCATGATTATGTTAAGGAGCCTCCGCACATTGGTATTCAGCTGCCTTCCCTTAACAAAACCCGTCTGCTCCTCGTGAATTACCCCCGGGACACAGTCCTCAATTCTGGTAGCCAACACCTTTGTTAACAGCTTTGCGTCCACGTTGAGGAGAGAGATTGGCCTATCCGACCCACACTGTAATGGGTCCTTGTCCCGCTTCAAGATCAGCGCCCTGGACATCGTCGGGGGTAGGCCCCCCCCCCCCTCCCCTCATTGAAAGTCCTCACTAATATAGGGCCCAGCAGGTCCATGTAATTCCGGTAAAATTCCACCGGGAACCCATCTGGCCCCGGTGCCTTCCCCGCCTGCATACTCCCCAGCCCCTTAGTCAGCTCCTCCAGCCCTACCGGTGCCCCTAGCCCAGCCACCTGCTCCTCCACCACCCTCGGGAACCTCAGTCGATCCAAAAATCGACGCATCTCCCCTCCTCCGTCGGGGGCTCAGACCTATACAGCCCCTCATAAAAGTCTCTAAATACCCCATTTATTCCCACCACACTCCGCACCGTGTTCCCACCTTTATCCCTAACTCCACCAATCTCCCTCGCTGCCTGCCGCTTCCGAAGCTGGTGTGCCAACATCCGGCTAGCCTTCTCCCCGTACTCATACACCGCCCCTTGCGCTTTCCTCCACTGCACCTCTGCCTTCTTGGTGGTCAACAGGTCGAACTCAGCCTGGAGGCTTCGTCGCTCCTTGAGTAGTCCCTCCTTGGGGACCTCTGCATATCTCCTATCCACCCTTAAAATCTCCCCCACCAACCTCTCCCTCTCTCTCCTCTCCTTCTCCTTGTGGGCCCTAGTGGAGATTAACTCTCCCCTAATCACCGCCTTCAGCGCCTCCCAGACCACCCCCACCTGCACCTCCCCATTATTGTTAGCCTCTAGATAGCTTTCAATGCACCCCCGGATCCGCCCGCTCACCTCCTCATCCGCCAGCAAGCCCACATCCAGGCGCCACAGCGGGCGCTGGTCCTGCTCCTCCTCTAGCTCCAGCTCCACCCAGTGCGGGGCATGGTCTGAGATGGCTATGGCCGAATACTCCGTGCCCTCCACCCTCGGAATTAGTGCCCTGCTCAAATCGAAGAAGTTTATCCGTGAGTAGGCTTTATGGATGTGGGAAAAGAAAGAGAATTCCCTGGTCCCCGGCCTGACAAACCTCCATGGGTCCACTCCTCCCATCTGGTCCATAAACCCCCTCAGCACCTTGGCCGCCGCCGGCCTCTTACCCGTCCTGGACCTGGAGCGGTCCAATGCTGGATCCAGTACCGTGTTGAAGTTCCCTCCCATTATCAATCTCCCTGCCTCCAGGTCGGGAATCCGGCCCAACATGCGCCGCATAAATCCGGCATCGTCCCAGTTCGGGGCATATACATTCACTAATACCACCCGCACCCCCTGCAGCTTACCACTCACCATCACGTACCTACCTCCATTGTCTGCCACGATGTTCAGCGCCTCAAACGACACCCGCTTTCCCACCAAAATCGCCACCCCTCGATTCTTTGCGTCCAACCCCGAGTGGAAAACCTGCCCGACCCACCCCTTTCTCAGCCTAACCTGATCTGCCACCCTCAAATGCGTCTCCTGGAGCATAACCACATCTGCCTTCAGTCCCTTCAGGTGCGCGAACACATGGGCCCTCCAGACCGGCCCGTTCAGGCCTCTCACATTCCAAGTTATCAGCCAGATTAGGGGGCTTCCCGCACCCCACCCCCGCACACCCCCGCACACCCCCCTCCCGCCCCCCCGCCGATTAGCCATCCCCTTTTCTAGGCCAGCCACGTGCCCGCGCCTCCCGCACTCTCCATTCCCCTCAGCGGCAGAACCCCCGCCCCGGCTCTCTCTCCACACTCATCTCATGCTCACCTTTGGCCAATGCAGCAGCAACCCAATCTCCCCCCCCAGCTAGGTCCCCCCCCCTAGCTGCGTTGCTCCCCCCATAGAACTCCCGGAAGTCAGCTGACTCCTGCTGATCCCGGCTACTCCCGCCACTCCATCGAACCCCCAGTGTGGTAGTCTCTCCCCGCCCCCCCCCTGTCCATCAGCGGGTGCTCCTCTCCAACACCGCCCTTCCCCCCAGCCCTGCCCCCTTCCTTCCCTAGCACGGGAAAAAGCCCACGCTTTCCATCAGACTGACCCCGCCCTCTCTGGCGCATCTCCCTTTTGCGGCCTAATCCCAGCTCCCCCACCTCGGGCCTCCCATCTCCCCTCCCCCCAACGGGGCCCCGTCCTTCCAACCACCGACGCTCTCACAAAACCCCCTCTTCGAACCATTTCACCGTACCCCACCCAGCACCCAAGGAAACAATACCGAACAGAATAGAGCATCCCCCAACATCCCCCAAAGCACAGTAACCACAGCAGCCCCCTGTGACCTCCCCTCACAACCAACCCTCAGTCCATGTCCAACTTTTCGGCCTGAATAAAGGTCCACGCCTCCTCCGGCGTCTCAAAGTAATGGTGCCGGTCCTTAAACGTGACCCATAGTCGCACCGACTGCAGCATCCCGAATTTCACCCCCTTCCGATGCAGAACCGCCTTAGCCCGATTGTACCCAGCCCTCTTCTTGGCCACCTCTGCGCTCCAGTCCTGGTATATCCGGACCTCTGCATTCTCCCACCTGCTGCTCCGCTCCTTTTGTGCCCATCTTAGGACACACTCCCTGTCCACCAAGCGGTGGAACCGCACCAATACCGCCTGCGGCGGCTTGTTAGACTTGGGTCTCCTCGCCAGGACTCCCATCCAGCTCCAGGGGCCTCGGGAAGGCCCCCGCGCCCATCAATGTGTTCAGCATCGTGACCACGTATGCTTCAGCATCCGACCCCTCCACTCCCTCCGGGAGACCCAGAATCCGCAGATACTTCCTCCTCGACCGATTCTCCATGTCCTCGAACTTCTCCTGCCATTTCTTATGCAGCGCCTCGTGCGCCTCCACCTTCACCGCCAGGCCCAACATCTCGTCCTCATTCTCCAAGGCTTTCTGCCGCACCTCCCGGATCACCGCCCCTTGGGCCTTCTGGGTCTCGACCAGCTTGTCGATCGAAGACTTCATCGGTTCCAGCAGCTCTGCTTTCAGTTCCGTGAAGCAGCGCTTGAGAAACTCCTGCTGCTCTTGCGCCCACTGCGCCCACGCTGCCTGGTCTCCACCCGCCGCCATCTTGGCTTTCCTCCCTCGCACTTTTCGCTGCACCAGAATTACTTTTTTCACCGCTCCACTCCTGATCCAATCCATATAGTGCCGGGGAAATCGTACTGTCACCTTCCCACACTGGGAACCGTCGAACAAATGCTGCTGGGGCCCCTCAAAAGAGCCCAAAAGTCAGTTTCTGGCGGGAGCTGCCGAACGTGCGACTTAGCTCAGCAGAGCCGCAACCGGAAGTCCCAACTGTCCCGTTATTACTTCCTTAATAATGGATTCCAACAGTTTCCAAACAACAGATGTAAACTAACTGGTCTATAGTTTTCTACTTTCTGCCTTTCTCCCTTTTTCAACAGGGGTGTTACATTAGCCTTTCTGCATTCTACAATCCACTGGAACCATACCAGATTATCCAGAATCCAGGGAAATAAGATGTTAAACTGAGGCCCTGTCTGCCCCTCTCAGGTGGATGTAAAAGTTCCCACAGCCACTATTTTGAAGAAGAGCAGGGGAGTTATCCCCGGTGTCCTGGTCAATATTTATCCCTCAGTCAACATCACTAAAAACAGATCATCTGCTCATTACCACATTACTGTGTGTGGGATCTTGTTGTTTGTAAATTGGCTTCATTACAACAGTGACTACACTTCAGAAGTACTTCATTGGCTGTAAAGCACTTTGGGATGTCCTGTGGCTGTGAAAGGCGCTATAGAAATGCAAGTTTTTAAATTGAAGATTTCTGTAATCTGATCTTGTTATCTGGAACTCAATTGATTTCAGCCACCCCCCAACTTAATAAATTCACTTTGGTTCGGGCAAGATCTTAACCAATTAAGCGAAAAGCAGAATTCTCTGGCCAGTGGCAGCACGTGGCACAGTGGTTAGCATTGCTGCCTACAGCGCTGAGGACCCGGGTTTGAATCCCGGCCCTGGGTCACTGTCCGTGTGGAGTTTGCACATTCTCCCAGTGTCTGCGTGGGAAATTGCCCCTTAATTGGAAAAAGAGAGAGAAATAGAACATAGAACATAGAACAATACAGCGCAGTACAGGCCCTTCGGCCCACGATGTTGCACCGAAACAAAAGCCATCTAACCTACACTATGCCATTATCATCCATATGTTTATCCAATAAACTTTTAAATGCCCTCAATGTTGGCGAGTTCACTACTGTAGCAGGTAGGGCATTCCACGGCCTCACTACTCTTTGCGTAAAGAACCTACCTCTGACCTCTGTCCTATATCTATTACCCCTCAGTTTAAAGTTATGTCCCCTCGTGCCAGCTATATCCATCCGCGGGAGAAGGCTCTCACTGTCCACCCTATCCAACCCCCTGATCATTTTGTATGCCTCTATTAAGTCTCCTCTTAGCCTTCTTCTCTCCAACGAAAACAACCTCAAGTCCGTCAGCCTTTCCTCATAAGATTTTCCCTCCATACCAGGCAACATCCTGGTAAATCTCCTCTGCACCCGCTCCAAAGCCTCCACGTCCTTCCTATAATGCGGTGACCAGAACTGTACGCAATACTCCAAATGCGGCCGGACCAGAGTTCTGTACAGCTGCAACATGACCTCTCGACTCCGGAACTCAATCCCTCTACCAATAAAGGCCAACACTCCATAGGCCTTCTTCACAACCCTATCAACCTGGGTGGCAACTTTCAGGGATTTATGTACATGGACACCTAGATCCCTCTGCTCAGCCACACTTTCAAGAACTTTACCATTAGCCAAATATTCCGCATTCCTGTTATTCCTTCCAAAGTGAATCACCTCACACTTCTCTACATTAAACTCCATTTGCCACCTCTCAGCCCAGCTCTGCAGCTTATCTATATCCCTCTGTAACCTGCTACATCCTTCCACACTATCGACAACACCACCGACTTTAGTATCGTCTGCAAATTTACTCACCCACCCTTCTGCGCCTTCCTCTAGGTCATTGATAAAAATGACAAACAGCAACGGCCCCAGAACAGATCCTTGTGGTACTCCACTTGTGACTGTACTCCATTCTGAACATTTCCCATCAACCACCACCCTCTGTCTTCTTTCAGCTAGCCAATTTCTGATCCACATCTCTAAATCACCCTCAATCCCCAGCCTCCGTATTTTTTGCAATAGCCTACCGTGGGGAACCTTATCAAACGCTTTGCTGAAATCCATATACACCACATCAACTGCTCTACCCTCGTCTACCTGTTCAGTCACCTTCTCAAAGAACTCAATAAGGTTTGTGAGGCATGACCTACCCTTCACAAAGCCATGCTGACTATCCCTGATCATATTATTCCTATCTAGATGATTATAAATCTTGTCCCTTATAATCCCCTCCAAGACTTTACCCACTACAGACGTGAGGCTCACCGGTCTATAGTTGCCGGGGTTGTCTCTGCTCCCCTTTTTGAACAAAGGGACCACATTTGCTGTCCTCCAGTCCTCTGGCACTATTCCTGTAGCCAATGATGACATAAAAATCAAAGCCAAAGGTCCAGCAATCTCTTCCCTGGCCTCCCATAGAATCCTAGGATAAATCCCATCAGGTCCCGGGGACTTATCTATTTTCAGCCTGTCCAGAATTGCCAACACCTCTTCCCTACGTACCTCAATGCCATCTATTCTATTAGCCTGGGGCTCAGCATTCTCCTCCACAACATTATCTTTTTCCTGAGTGAATACTGACGAAAAATATTCATTTAGTATCTCGCCTATCTCTTCAGACTCCACACACAATTTCCCATCCCTGTCCTTGACTGGTCCTACTCTTTCCCTAGTCATTCGCTTATTCCTGACATACCTATAGAAAGCTTTTGGGTTTTCCTTGATCCTTCCTGCCAAATACTTCTCATGTCCCCTCCTTGCTCGTCTTAGCTCTCTCTTTAGATCCTTCCTCGCTACCTTGTAACTATCCATCGCCCCAACCGAAACTTCACACTTCATCTTCACATAGGCCTTCTTCTTCCTCTTAACAAGAGATTCCACTTCCTTGGTAAACCACGGTTCCCTCGCTCGACGCCTTCCTCCCTGTCTGACCGGTACATACTTATCAAGAACACGCAGTAGCTGATCCTTGAACAAGCCCCACTTATCCAGTGTGCCCAACACTTGCAGCCTACTTCTCCACCTTATCCCCCCCAAGTCACGTCTAATGGCATCATAATTGCCCTTCCCCCAGCTATAACTCTTGCCCTGCGGTGTATACTTATCCCTTTCCATCATTAACGTAAACGTCACCGAATTGTGGTCACTGTCCCCAAAGTGCTCTCCTACCTCCAAATCCAACACCTGGCCTGGTTCATTACCCAAAACCAAATCCAAATAATTGGGTACTCTAAATTTAGATTTAAAAAAAAAAGAATTCACTAGTCAGTAAATTTGAAAATAACTTTATTAAATGAAAAAGGTTTACTGAACAACTTTTATGACATTGACTTTTACAACTTCATGTGGGTGATCAGTCTGTAGAAGCGTAACCCTCTCTGGCTCCTTCTTTGACAGTAATTCTTGTAGAATTCAGCCTCGGGAGTCTGGCTCCTTCTTTGACAGTAATTTCCTTGGAACTCGACCTCAGGAGTCTTCAGTACTTGGCCAGCAAGGAAGACCTTCAGAACCTCTACTTTTATCCCCAAAGTGACCATTACCTCACGTCAGAGTTGGGCCTGTTGCAATATGATAATTGGTCAATTTGGTCACTAAATTAATTAATTGGATCCCCAATTACTGACACCACCCTCTCTCATTATCTTAGACAGGGATATAATAGAACTGTTTCATACTAACCCTTTATATGATTCTTTTTCTAAAAATTTTTTTAAATTCCCCTCCATTTTCACATTTTCTCCCACATTTACATCCATCAACAATAAACAATAATCAGCAAGATATGTCAGTCCCCATAATAACAACAACGATCCCATCTACCCACCAATCCCCGAACCTCAACCAGCATGTTTACATAAACAAATGACAAAAAGGAATCAGGGATTACCCGTAGTCACCCTTAATCTTACACAGCTCCCACCCCCCCACCCCAGGTCTCCAGCTCCTCCCGTCCACTGCCTCTTGTAAAACTTCTCCCCCTACCCTCGGTTCCTTCCCCCCCAACTTTCCACCCCGGCTAGACCATTCGGACCCTGTTCTGCCAGGCTCCGATGGCCGCAGCCCCTCCCCCCACCTCATTCCCGTTCACTGGCCAGCTCAAACCGGCAAGCGTGGAGGCCCCCGCCCAGTTCCCTTTCCCACTTGCCCGGCCCCAGGAAAGCCCAAAGATCCCCTTTTAGCACACAAACCCCGCATATCCACCTACATCCCAAAGAACTCTCATTTCGAGTGAAAGTCCCGTCCCTTCCCTTGTCCAAATATATACCACATTGGCTCCTTTAACCTCTACACCCACGCGCAGTGATACAAAAAAGAAGAAAATACAGTCATGAGGTTACATCGGCACATGGCCATTCCTCAATTTGTCAGTTCTGCCACAGTCCTTCTGCTTTCGCAAACTCCTCCGCTGCTTCCGCCGTTCCAAAATAAAAGTCCCTGAGCTTGTAAGTCACCCTCAGCTTCGCTGGATATACAATGCCGCACCGCACCTTGCTAATGTACAGTACCCTCTTCACCCGGTTGAAGGCAGCCCGCCTCCTTGTCAGCTCCACCGTAAAGTCCTGGTATACACGTATACCAGCTCCAGCCCACTGCACCACCCGCTTCTGCTTGGCCCAGCTCAGGACCTTCTCCTTCACCCTGTACCTACAGAAGCACAGAGTCACTGCCCTTGGCGGCTCACTCGCCTTTGGTACAGGCCTCCACGGCCGATGAGCCCGATCCAGTTCATATCGGGAGGGATCCTCCCCCTCCCCCAATAGTTTTGCCAGCATCGCGGCAAAATACTCAGCCGGCTTCGGTCCTTCAACTCCTTCGGGCAGCCCCACAATCCTCAAATTCTGTCGCCTGGATCTGTTTTCCAGGTCTTCCATTTTTCCTCGCAGATCCTTGTTAGTATCCATCACCTTCCGTATCTCCTTCCCATCGAGGCAAGTTGATCACCGTGCTGCAATAACGTCTCCACGTCTCCTCCACTTCCTTCAGCGCCTCCCCTTGCTCTCGCACCTCCGCCACTGCGCTCGCCACTTCCGTCCTCACCGGGGAAACCGCCTCCTCCACCAGCACACTCAAAACCTCCCTCATCTCCTTCCTCACCGTCTCCATGCATTTCGCAATCTGCGCCAACTGCTTTTCAAATTCCGCAGCCATCACCTTGGTTATTTCTTCAGCCGTAAACAGTGCGGCCTTCCCTGGTGCTCCAGCCTCCATTTTTCCTGGTGACCCCGCGGTGACCTTTCCACTCCCCGACGGACCTCCAGCTGGTTTTTTTTTTGGCCGTTTTTTTGCTCACCCTCAACATTTTTCTTTGTTTTTTTCCCCCTCCTGTGTCTTCTCAGTGCCTCCTCCGTGCCTTCTCCCTGCTTCTGCCGCCTCTGTGGACCCTGGGACCGGGCTTAAAGCCCCGAAATTGCCGTTCCCGAGCGGGGGCTCTCCATTGTGCGGCCGCCTCCCGCCCACCGTCACTGGAAGTCCCTTTATCTGATTCTATACAATCCCTTATTCATACAGTTTCAAATGTTGAGGCTAATCAGAGCTTGAAGGACTCTCTTGCCAGTAGATTTATCTTCATTGCACATTCTTTACACACACAATTAAGCTTTTACATTTTTTACAGCAAATAAAACTCAGTATTTTACTATAACTACTGATTCATTAATTCTATCTCAATTAAGGGTCATTCAATCATCTATTACTGACTGGAAGCTAATTAATACGGTATCCAAAATTAACACATTTGTTAATACAAGATCCACTAGTTCAAAAAGACAGTTTGTGGCATGCAACAGCTTTCTTTTTTGCTCACGTTCAGATTGAACAATGAGCCTTTTAAAAATTATTCATTCATGGGATGTGGGGTTGCTGGCTCGGCCGGTAATTATTGCCCATCCCTAATTGCCCTTGAACTGAGGGCATTTAAGAGTCAACAACATTGCTGTGGATTTGGAGTCACATGCTGGCCAGGCCATATAAGGAGAGCAGATTTCCTTCCCTAAAGGACATTAATGAACCAGATGGGTTTTTACAACAATGACAATGGTTTAATGGCCATCATCAGACGTTTAATGCAAGACTTTTATTGAATTTCAATGTTGTCATCCGCCGTGGCCAGACACAAACCCAGATTCCCAGAGCAATAACCTTGGTCTCTGGATTATTAGTCCAGTGACAATACCACTATTCCACTGCCTTCCTCACTTATTCTTGGCAGAATATGATGTCCTGTAGCTTATCAAAATTATAAAATAACTTTTTCCACAAATTCTGCTGGCTCTGCAGTTTCTAGAAACATTTTGGTTGAAAGTGTTACCTTTTTAAAATAAAGATCTAGTCTTTACAATATAATTACCCAATCCGCCAATTCACTTACAATAATTAATGTTCACTACTAAATAATCATCAGTTTAATGACTGGCTTTTGACATGAAATCAATACATAGTTAATATAGAAAAGATACAGAATATGAAATGGCTGCAGGAAGCCAAATGTTAGAGGTTAAATCAGCTTCCTTGACCTTGTTACTTATGACAGTGAATACACTATGAAAATAACAAGTTAAAACTAATTACGCATGTGTACTTACAGTTTCCTAGATGAAAACAGTGAATACATTTCAAAAGTACTTCATCGGCTGTCAAACACTTTAGGAAGTCCAGTGGTCAGGAGAGGGGCTATAGAAATGCACCTTTGTTCGAATTCTCCACAAACTAGGATATATTACATTCCGTGACTTCACCAAAATCATTGATAAAGATTGAATCTTAATTTTGTGTAATAACCATGTTTTTGACATCATTTCGAACACTCAAACCCAGACACATTATAATCCACAATTATAAGTTGATAAGTTCATAAGACGTCGGAGCAGAATTAGGTCATTTGAGCCATCGCGTCTGCTCCACCATTCGATCATGGCTGATATGTTCCTCATCCCCATTCTCCTGCCTTATCCCTATAACCCCTGATCTTCATATTAATCAAGAAACCCCTTATTGATCATGAACACCATATTTGTGCTTCGGGTGCTGTTACCGACAGTGCTACATACCAAGGGCTGGATGGGGAAGTCAGCCACAGTAGTTCTTTCTTAAAACACATGAACTGGGAGCAGGAATGGGCAATTCAGCCTCTCAAACCCGCTCCACTGTTCAATACAATTATTTGTTGTAAAACACAGCCGGGTGTTGTGATTTGGAATTCACATTCTATAAATGGTGCTGGCAGCTGATTGGACTGTACCTTCCAAAAGGGAATTTGTTGCATTTTTGATTAGCAAACAAAATAGTCGGACAATGAGATTCAATGGGTAGTTGGACAAAGAGCTGGCATGGGTAAAATTAACCAAATGGACTGCTTCTGTGCTCTGGGAGTCTTGTGTACATGTAATGCGAGTGCTAATGACGCGGAACCTACTTCCTACGAGGGCAGCAGAAGCAGAGATGATGGAAGATTTCAAAAGGAAATTGGATGGGCAGTGGAGGGAAATAAACCTGCAGGGATTTGGGGATAGAATGGGGCAATGGGATTCACTGGGTTACTCTACAGAGAGCCAGCATGGGCTCAATGGGCTGAATGGCCGCATTCCCCACCCTCCAGATGTTCGGGAGAGAACTTTCAGCTGCTCTGGTTTCTCCAACTCCCTCATAAATCTCCTCCGCACCCTCTCTGAGAACTTCACATCTTTCCCAAAGTGTGGAGTCCATATATAGGGTTCCATTCTAGAGGGATAGAATTGAAAAGCAGGGAGGTTATGCCAACTTGTTTAGAACCAGGGTTAGACTACACTGGGAGCACTGTCAACATTTGTGATCTCCATTTAGAAATAGGAAATCGAGGCACTGGAGAAGGTGCAACAAAGATTCACAAGAATAATACCAGAACTGAGAGCATTTCACCCTCAGGAAAGACTGGGGCTGCTTTTCTCCAGAAAAGAGAAGACTGAAGGGTGACCTGATGGAAGTCTTTAAGATTATGAAGAGATTCAATAATCCAATAGGGATTTGATGAGAAACCTCTTTACCCAGCGAGTGGTGAGAATGTGGAACTCGATACCACAGCGAGGTTGAGGTGAACAGCATGAATACATTGAAGGGGAAGCTAGATACAGACATGAGGGAGAAAGGAATAGAAGGATATGCTGATGGGGGAGATGAGGAAGGGTGGGTGGAGGCTGCTTTTCAAACTTTCAACCCCATTAATGTCTCCAGTACTACATTTTCACTAACACTAATCTCTTTCAGTTCCTTGGTTCTCTCGTGTTTTTGGGACAATTTCTGTATCTTCCTCCGTGAAGACAGACACACATTGTTTAGTTTCTCTGCCATTTCCTTATTCCCCATTATAAACTCTCCTGTCTGTGTCTGGAATGGACCCACCTTAGTCTTTGCTAATCTTTTCCTTTTCACATTCCTATAGGAGCTTTTCCAGTCGGTCTCTATATTTCTTCCCAGTCTGTTCACATATTCTATATTCTCTTTCTCAGTTTCTTGATCCTCCTTCGCTAAACTCAAAAAAAGCGGCACAGTGGTTAGTACGACTGTCTCACAGCCCCAGGAACCTGGGTTCAATTCCGACCTTGGGTGCTGGTCTGTGTGGAGTTTGCACTTTCTCCCAGTGTGTGCGTGGGTTTCCTCCAGGTGCTCCGGTTTCCTCCCACAGTCCAAAGATGTGCAGGTTAGGTGGATTGGCCATTCTAAATTGTCCCTTAGTGTTCAAAGGTTACATGGGGTTACAGGGTACGGGGATAGGGTGCTCTTTCAGAGGGTCGGTGACGAATCAATGGGCGGAATGGCCTCATTCTGCATTGTAGGGATTCTACGATCTTCAATTCCCAATCCTCAGGCTTACAACTATTTTTGGTCTCTATGAGCCTCTTCCTTTGATTTAATGGAATCTTTAACTTTTCTTCTGAGCCACAGCTACATCTCTTTTCTTGCTGGATTTTTGTTTCTTAAACAAATCAATAGATGTTAATATGAATGGCAGATGGAGTTTAATTTGGATAAATGCGAGGTGATGCATTTTGGTAGATCAAATCAGGGCAGGACCTACTCAGTTAATGGTAGGAATTGGGGAGAGTTACAGAACACAGTGATCTAGGAGTACAGGTTCATAGCTCCTTGTAGGTGGAGACGCAGGTGGACAGGGTGGTGAAGAAGGCATTCAGTATGCTCGGTTTTATTGGTTAGTATATTGAATGCAGGAGTTGGGATGTCTTGTTGAAGTTGTACAAGACATTAGAACATAGAACATTACAGCGCAGTACAGGCCCTTCAGCCCTCGATGTTGCACCGACCTGTGAAACCACTCTAAAGCCCATTTACACTATTCCCTTATCGTCTATATGTCTATCCAATGACCATTTGAATTCACTTAGTGTTGGCGAGTCCACTACTGTTGCAGGCAGGGCATTCCACACCCTTACTACTCTCTGAGTAAAGAACCTACCTCTGACGTCTGTCTTATATCTATCTCCCCTCAATTTAAAGCTATGTCCCCTCGTGCTAGACATCACCATCCGAGGAAAAAGGCTCTCACTGTCCACCCTATCCAATCCTCTGATCATCTTGTATGCCTCAATTAAGTCACCTCTTAACCTTCTTCTCTCTAACGAAAACAGCCTCAAGTCCCTCAGCCTTTCCTCATAAGATCTTCCCTCCATACCAGGCAACATTCTGGTAAATCTCCTCTGCACCCTTTCCAATGCTTCCACATTCTTCCTATAATGCGGTGACCAGAATTGCAAAAGAGACCAGAGGGGAACTTTCTTCACACAGATGGTGATGAGCATTTGGAACGAGCTGCCAGAGGCAGTGGTAGAGGCGGGTGCAATTTCTTCCTTTAAAAAACAGTTAGACAGTTACATGGGCAGGGTGGGTATAGAGGGATATGGGCCAAATGCTGGCAAGTGGGACTAACCTAGTGATAGAAACTGGATGGCATGGACAAGCTGGGCCGAAGGGCCTGTTTCCATGTTGTAAACATCTGTGACTCCTTAAATGCTAGTAATTACCTGTCTATCATCAGACGTTTTATTGCAATTTCCTAATCTGCCACAGACAATTTGCCCCTCGACAGTTTCCTGCTGTGTGATAAATTAAACAAAAGAACCACATAACCACCAAGAGCATCTCCATGGCAACATGGCATTCATTGGGGTGTTGCAACAAAAATGGGGACTAAATATCTTCAAACTTCCAAAGATTCTTTCACTCTGTGATCCTTGTGAAATTTGAAGCCAAGTATTTGCCACAAGGCTCAAGAGCATCAGCCCACTGGAGGCAAAGTCGTGAGACCGGCCAGTCCAGCAGAACGAAACCCTCCGACCCTCCCCATTGATCAACTGACAGAATGAATAAAATGCAGTCCTGGGGGTAACCAAGAGCAGAAACAATAACAGCAGAATCTGTAGCCATCTAAGATGGCCACCTACAAAGGACTATGGGAATTATGGCCAACCCAGGACTCCGACAGATACAGAGGCTATGTGTATCTGAAACACAGGTAACCAGGCCTGATCGAAACCCCCGCTCGTTTGCATTTTAATGGCCCATTTCCCCAGAACAATAGGACTCCAATCAAGAAACCGGTACAGCCACAGACTGATCGGCGCCACTCCCTTTACTCAGAGAGCCCAACTGCCAAGGTCAATGACCGCTGAGGACCCGCCCAGTTACCAAGGCACCCGCCCCTTTATTGGCCAAAATCGAAGGCAGTGACCGAAGCCTGTCGAACTATTGGGTCCAAGATTAAGGACCGTCCCAAAGAGCGCGAAACCCTAGAGGGATAAAAAGACACACATCCATGTGTTCTGCCTCTTTTGGACCCGGCCTGTGCCAGTTTCCTATGAATCCGGCCTGTGCCAGCCCAACTGCATCATAACGACCAGACAGCCAAGTTCACGACCAATGATCGCTACCTGACGGATGAGCCCAGCAGATACAGAGCCACTTCTTCAAACCAGCCACGTGATCAAGATAAAGGCCTTATCCACTTGCACACTGCCGGTTGCCTGAAGTTAAGTATAGGTTATTGTAGTCGATAGGTGTAGTTTAACTTGTAGTATATTGTGCTTGCATGTCGAAGTAACCCTTGTGTGTAAATAAACCATCTTTGACCTTGAACTGACTAACTGGTTGTGTGGTCATTTGACCGATATACGGGAAAGCCTTGTGGTTCAGTAAGAGAAATAGAAACACCCACAGTATTGGCGACGCTGTTGGGATATAACATATTATAAAAAGCAACATTATTGGCGACTCTGGTGGGATAGTATTCCATTAAATTGGCAACAAATCCAACCCCTGCAATCAATTGTGAATTTGTTGGTGACTCAGAAGATGTGATGAATCACGAAATCGCTTCCCACACTGAGAGCAGATGAATGGCTTCTCCCCCGTGTGGACTCGCTGGTGTCTCCGCAGGTGGGATGTATTACTGAATCCCTTCCCACATGCAGAGCAGCTGAATGGCCTCTCCCCAGTGTGAACCCGCTGGTGTGTTCGCAGGCTGGATGAAACACTGAATCCTTTACCACAATCAGAGCAAGTGAATGGCCTCTCCCCGGTGTGAACCCGCCGGTGTGTCCGCAGGCTGGAAGAATCGCTGAATCCCTTCCCACAATCAGAGCAGAGGAACGGCTTCTCCCCAGTGTGAACACGCCGGTGTGTCCGCAAGGTGGTTGAATCACTGAATCCTTTACCACACAAAGAGCAGGAGAACGGCCTCTCCCCAGTGTGAACTCGTTGGTGCCTCCGCAGGGAGGTTGAATCACGGAATCCCTTGTCACACTCAGAGCATATAAATGGCTTTTCCCCAGTGTGAACTCGCTGGTGTGTCTGCAGGTTGAATGACTGGATAAATCCCTTCCCACATGCAAAGCATGTGAATGGCTTCTTCCCAGTGTGAATTCGCTGATGTCTCAACAGGTGGGATACGCGAGTGAATCCGTTCCCACACTGAGAGCAAGTGAACGGCCTCTCCCCCGTGTGAACGCGTTGGTGTATCTGCAGGGTGGATGAATCACGAAATCCCTTCCCGCACTGAGAGCAGGTGAATGGCCTTTCCCCAGTGTGAAGGCGTCGGTGAGTTTCCAGCTCCGATGGGGATCTGTATCTCTTCCCACAGTCCTCACAGTTCCATGGTTTCATCGTGTTTTACGTCTCCCCGTATCTCAGGGGAAGATCAGTTGAAGCCTCATCCACACACAGAACACGTGTACGGTCTCTTTCCGCTGTGAATGGTGTGATGTGTTTTCAGGCTGTGTAACTGGTTAAAGCTCTTTCCACAGTCAGTGCTCTGGAACACTCTCACTTGGGTGTGTGTGTCTTGGTGCTTTTCCAGTCACACTGATGGTTAAAATCTCTTGAATCGACAGAATAGAAAAACATTTCTCCTTCTAAATTGAAGGCCAATGATTTTCAGGTAAAGATAAAACGAGTGACTCAGTCAGATCTAGATGTAATATTTGAGATTTCTGTCTGTAATTCCTCCACTTCTAATATCCTGTAAAAACAATTTTCAAAAGTCATCACTGTCAGTACAGGATAGAAATTCAGAACAGACAATTCGAGGTTGTATGGAACATTCTTCATAGAATCATAGAACTTACAATGCGGAAGGAGGCCATTCGGCCCACCGAGTCTGCATTGGCCCTTGAAAAGAGAACCCTACCTAAGCTTACCTTCGCCCTATCCCCACACCTCTACCCTGTCCTCCAAACACTTTTTGGACACTAAGGGCAATTTAGCATGGCCAATCCACCTAACCTGCACGTCTTTGGACTGTGGGAGGAAACCGGAGCACCCGGAGGAAACCCACACAGATACCGGGAGAATGTGCAGCTTCCGCACAGACAGTGACCGAAGCCGGGAATCGAACCTGGGACCCTGTAGCTGTGAAGCAACTGTGCTAACCACTGTGCTGCCCCTAACATTTCCTCTCACATTCTCCAAAAAGCTGTAAATCCCCATCCCACACATTCTCTCTCTATTCTCACTACCGAATATTCACCATCACAATTCTGAAGGTGCTGATTCAGGCGGATTGACAGATCCATGCTCACTGCTCCCTGTCCTGGACACAGAGACCACAACAAATCGGAGCTGCAGTCGGCCATTCGGCCCATCGAGCTTGTTCAACCATTCAGTGAGATCATTGGCCTATCTACCTCAGCACCATTTTCTCATACTATCCCCCATATCCCTTGATAGCTGCTAGTCTAGAAACCTATCAATCTCGGTCTTGAAAATATTTGATGACTGAGGCTCCACAGTCCACTCGGGTAGAGAATTCCAAAGCTTCACCACGTCCTCGAGTGAGGAAATCCCTCCTCATCTCATCTTTCTCTCCATTTTCCCTCCTGTTCCCCATAACCCTCGACTCCCTCGTCAATCAGAAATCTGTCCAACACATCCATGAATATATTCAATGACCCCCCAGACGCCACTGGTCCCTGTGGAAGAGAATTCCAGAGACTAACAACCCTCTGAGGGAGGAGATGACTGGAAATATATAACGTAGTTACAGCACAATATTACACAACTGGAAATAATAATAAATCTTCTTTTCAGAACCATTAATAATATATCTAATATGTATCATATAACAACACGAGAGATATCTCTGTCCAATGTTAATTTACTGTCCCCTTAAATGTCAGTCATCTCCTGGGGAAAGCAGCCTTTAATTGTGAACACTGGGAAAGAGAGCATCCTTTTAGCCAGACAAATAAATGTGTCAAGCTGAGGGAGCAAAGGATGTCAATGTGTTTAAGAGAGAGAGAGAGAGATAGACCTGGGCCAAGCTTTGCAGAGTCTGCACCCTCCCTGGATTCACTTCCTTTCCCTTCAGTTGCTGCAATTGACCAATTGAAGGTCAGAATGAGAAAAATGGAAAGAAAAGTGTTTTACTCACAGATGTTGGTGACAGGAGGAGGTTTCAGTCTGTGAATCTCAATCTTCATTCACACAAAGACCGCGCTCTGATTGGCTGCAGGACACGAGTCCTTCCGGTCTCCAACTCTACCCATTGGTCAACACCTCAGCCGGAAGGTCAGGGGGCGGGCTCTCCTCTGCACATGCGCTAGTTTCGGTGTTTGGAGCATGCGCGTTGGCATTGATGGCCCTGCTCGTGTGGGAGAAGCAGAGGGAAAGTCAGGAGTTGGGTGCTGGGATTTGAAAACACTTTGTGGGCCCGCAAACCCTCAAGAATAATTGTCAGCTCCCTGGTCTGCAACAGCGGGGCTTCTGGCTCCAGGGACCAGGACCAGATGAACGACCGCCATCTTGGTTGCCCAAGCGTAGGATTGGGGGGGGGGGGGGAGGAAAAACAAACAATGCCGGTAAACCCCGCCCCCTGTTCACTCTGATTGGCTATCACAGTTCTCCAGCCTCGTCCCTCCGTCCTATTGGTGCAGATTGGGAAAGGGAACAATCAACCGGAGTAGACGCCGCCCCTCATTCACTCTGATTGGCTGGAGGACCAGGTGTCTGCCTCAGTCCTCCGGTTCCGCCCCCATTGTTCTCGATGGGGGAGGGGGGACAATACATCAGAGGTTCCACTTTGGGTTCAAATCAATGAGGATTTTTAAAAAAGTTAGAGAACCCAATTCTTTTGTTTTCAATTAAGGGCCAATTCAATTAAGGGGCAGCATGGTAGCATGGCGGTCAGCACAATTGCTTCGCAGCTCCAGGGTCCCAGGTGTCATAATATACATCAGTACATTATGGTGCAATCACATACACACACTGATGGACATGCAGTAGGACCAACCAGCATACATAACACCGCAGCCAATCACCAGTGAGAGCACACGCACTATAAAGACAGGGACAGGAGAGATGTGCTGATTCTAGCAGCAGCCAGTTCGGAGCACAGAGCTCACAGCCTGCATCACAGACATTCACCATGGGCTGAGTGCTTCACCATAGCTAGTGATAGGAAAGGGTCCACAGTTAAGCTGGTATTGCTTATACCCACGTTTACAGTATGTTCGCATAGTTGAACAGTTAATAAAATAGCGTTACACCACTTCCAGCATTGTTGGCTTGTTTGTAAACCAGAACACCCAACACAACACCAGGTTCGATTCCTGGCTTGGGTCACTGTGCGGCGTCAGCATGTTCTCCCCGTGTGTGCGTGGGTTTCCTCCGGGTGCTCCGGTTTCCTCCCACAGTCCAAAGATGTGCAGGTTAGGTGGATTGGCCGTGGTAAATTGCCCTTAATGTTCAAAATTGTCCTTCGTGTTGGATGGGGTTACTGGGTTATGGGGATAGGGTGGAGGTGTTGACCTTGGGTAGGCTCTTTCAAAGAGCTGGTGCAGACTCAATGGGCCGAATGGCCTCCTTCTGCACTGTAAATTCTATGATCTTTGAATTCAGCAGAGCCAATCCACCTACCCTGCACATCTTTTGGGTTGTGGGTGTGGGACTCACGCACACGGGGAGAATGTGCAAACTCCACACGGACAGTGACCCAGAGCCGGGATCGAACCTGGATCCTCGGTGCGTGCGATAGTAGTGCTAACCACTGCGCCGCCTATAAATGAGGATTCAGATCTCTGGGAAGGAAGGAAACCCTGGGAGGTGGATGGGGAGGCTTCAGAAACACCTGCTGGAGGCCCAAAACTCCCCAATTAAATGGTAGCCACGATGTGGAGATGCCGGAGTTGGACTAGGGTAAGCACAGTAAGAAGTCTCACAACACAAAGTTAAAGTCCAACAGGGTTTGCTTCAGACACTAGTGTTTGAAACAAACCTGTTGGACTTTAACCTGGTGTTGTCAGACTTCTTACTGTCCCCAATTAGAGTCATTGATTTTATTGTCAATTTGTAGGCAGGAGCTAGAGAACTCAGGGAGGGAGGGAGAAAGCTGAGAGTGGAGGAAGGAGATGGTGAGATGAGTTTGGATTTCAGCCCAGGGAGGACGGAGAGTGTGGGATGAAGATTTATAGCTCTGGGGGAATAGAGGAAAAAATGTTCCATCCAAAGTAGAATTGTCAGTTCTGAATTTCTATCTGGGACAGGGTAGTACCCTCAATAACAACACGAGAGTGTGGTCGCCTTCTCAATCATGGCGGAGATTCTATGGCTCACCCGGGTGTGGAGTAGTCACAGCTTGCGAGGCCCTTCGATGGGAGCTGCCGAGGATTCCAGGTAGGCCTCGAAGCAGCGGAGCCAGTACCTAAAAATGTCTTTGGCCTCTGTTGTCCGTGCTTCCAGGTTTAGCCTTTCTGGCTTGAGACCGGCATCCATCCTAACATTTTCTGCTTATTAAATTTAGTACGCTCAATTACGACACAAGTGTGGAATGGTAAATGAAGGCTTTAATAAGCAGAGAACTAGCCAGCTACAGAGATGAGTGCTCACTGAGTACCGCCTACAGGGCGTCACCTTATAAACGGCTCCCTGGTGGGCGGAGCCGGAGGCGGAGTCCCCCAGGGTTCCAAAGCCCGGTCTTAAAGGGGCATCACCTTCATGGTGTTAAGGGTACAGAAACCATTCATCACATTCACCCCCGTTTAAAATGAACGCAGAGTCCGACGGGGGTGAACTGGAATTACATGTCTTCTTTTTGGCGGCCTGATCGTCCTCGTCGACCTTCTCAGCTCGGGCAGTGGTGCTGCGGACACGGACGTCCTTGGTGAGGGTACATCCGGGAGCACAGTGGTCGGAGCCTTCGTCGGGGTTGGAGGTCGGGGGGGCTGGTGGAATAGTGGGGGGTAGAAGTGCGGTTTGTACTCCGCGCAGATCTGGCAGGCCCTGGTCATGGCCTTGACCTCCTTGGTGGAGTAAGATAGGTTGCGGGACTTGATAAAGTGGACGAGCCAGGTAACCCCTGGGTGACAGAGGTCATCGTGGATAACCCGCAGGCGATCCTCCTGCGCGTTGGCGCACGTGCCACGGGACAGGGCATCTGGGGGCTCGTTGAGCTCCCCTGCACGATACTTAATGTCGTATGCGTAGGTGGAGAGTTTGATCCTCCATCTCAAGATTTTATCATTTTAAATTTTGCCCCGTTGTGCGTTATCAAACATGAAGGCTACCGACCGTTGGTCGGTAACGAGGGTGAACCTCCTATCGGCTAGGTAGTGCCTCCAGTGCCGCACAGCCTCCGCAATGGCTTGTGCCTCCTTTTCGACTGCAGAGTGCCGAATCTCGCAGGCAGTGAGGGTCCAGGAGAAGAATGCTACAGGCCTGCCTGGTTGAGGGTAGCAGCCAGGGCGATGTCTGACGCATCGCTCTCTACCTGGAAAGGGATGATTTTGTCCACGCTGTGCATAGCGGCCTTGATGATGTCTGAAGGCCGACCGGGCCTCAGCCGTCAGGGGAAAGACCGTGGTCTTTATGAGTGGACGGGCTTTGTCCGCATATCTGGGGACCCACTGGGCGTAATAGGAGAAAAGCCCCAAGCACCATTTGAGGGCCTTGAGGCTACGGGGGAGGGGGAGTTCCTTAAGGGGGCGCATGCGGTCGGGGTCGGGACCTAGGACCCCGTCTTCCATGACGTAGCCGAGGATGGCTAATCGGGTTGTGCGGAAAACACATTTTTCCTTGTTGTAGGTCAGGTTGAGGGCCCGGGAGGTCTGGAGGAACTTTTCAAGGTTGGCGTCATGGTCCTGCTGATCATGGCCGCAGATGGTGACATTGTCCAAGTACGAGAAAGTAGCCCGCAGGCCGTACTGGTCCACCATTTGGTCCATCGCCCTCTGGAAGACGGGGACCCCATTTGTGACGCCGAAGGGGACCCTGAGGAAGTGGAAAAGCCAGCCGGCTGCTTCGAAAGCAGTATAGGGGCGGTCTTCTGGTCGGATAGGGACCTGGTGGTAGGTGGATTTTCGGTTGACAGTGGAGAATACGCGGTATTGAGCGATCCGATTGCCCATCTCTGCTCTGCGGGGAAGGGGGTACGCATCGAGCAACGTGAGGCGGTTTATGGTCTGGCTGTAGTCCACGACCATCCGTTTCTTTTCCCCGGACCGTACTACCACCACTTGTGCTCTCACCCTCTGTTGCTGTTGCTAGCCTCGATGACCCCCTCGTTCAGTAAACGCTGGACCTCTGACTTGATAAAAGTCATATCTTGGGCACTGTACTGCCTGCTCCTGATGGTGACGGGCTTACAGTCGGGGGTGAGGTTCGCGAATAGTGAGGGGGGTACAACTTTCAGTGTTGCAAGGCTGCATACCGTGAGGGGGGGCAAGGGCGCACTGGATCGCGAGATTCGCAATACAATACCCCTTGATTTGGATCGAGTGGGACCCGGAGGCGAGGGCTATGGTTTGGGAAGTGGGATAGGTGCGCAAGGAGCAGCGCCTTACTGTTTCTGGATGGATAAAGCTCTCCGTGCTCCCGAAGTCGAAGAGGCAGGGCGTGTCGCGCCGGTTGATCTGGACCTGCATCATGGAGATCCGCAGGTGCTTTGGCTGCGATTGGTCGAGGGTGATCACTCCCAGTTGCGGGTAGTCTGAGTCCTCAGCTGATTCGGATTCACAAAATGGCCGCCGCCGTTGATCGCAAGTGTCGGGTTTAGAAGATGGCCACCGCCAAGATGGCCACCCCCATGACTCGCACGAGGCCGATGATGCGTCAGAAAGGGGCGTGTCCGGCCAGTGCGTAGCCGCGTTGCGGGGCCTGCGGGCCTGTGAGCTCGATTTTCGGGCCTGGTGAGCTTTTTGTTTCTGGGCCTCGCGACCCTCCCGAAATGCCCCTTCTTTCCGCAGTCGCTGCAGATGGCGGAACGAGCTGGGCAGCGTTGGCGTGGATGCTGGCTCTGCCCACAGAAATAGCACAGTGTGCCCCCGGTCTGGGCAGGTCGCCGTGCGGCGCAGGCCCGTAGTGTAGCCGAGTCTGGGGAAGTCCGAGGGGGGTCCGCGGGGTACGTGCCTAGGTTGTGGCGGGCCACTTCCAGTGAGGTGGCGAGCGTTACCGTGTCCTGAAGGTCTTTAGCTCCATTTTCAAGGATGCGCTGCCTGATATAGGTCGAACGGATGCCGGACACGAAGGCATCTCAGATGTGCAGGTTCATGTGGACTTCCCTCGTCACATCCTGATGGTTGCAGTTCCTGGCGAGTGTGGTGAGCTTTTCCACTGTAGCCAGTTAAAATGGCTAACTCCCGATTAGAATGGCCAAACCCCGATTTAAAATGGCAAACGGAAGAGGCTGATGGGAAAATCAGCCAACAGGACTCAAACAGGCAGCTGCAGGTAAAACTGTGTATTCGCCTCTGGGGAGGCCAGACAGAATCGATACCTGCAGCCATCAACATAACAACACACCAGCCATCTGAATATGTGCAACAAATTAGACACACAAAGCCAACCCAGACTTTTCGGCGCCAGCAGGAGCCTACACAAAGAGAGGTGAGCAACCACCCCAAAACCGCCCATCGATCAAGGAATCGCTCCAGCATTGGAGAATATCGAACCAAGTGATTGGGACGAAGTCCAATCACTTGGAACCAGGTACAGGGTCCGCCCCGAAAGGCGGGAAGCCCCTGGGGACTATAAGAATAGAGTCCAAGGTCAAATCGCTCTCTCTCCATCCTCCCGCACCCTTCAAGATCCTTCTGCTGACCTTCTACAACAGCCGCTAGAATCGTAAGTCTTACTCCAACGCTCGCTATGAAATAGGCGCTCCTGGCTATCGACCTGTACCCGCTTTGAATCCCGCTTTGAATCCCATTCGTTTCCCTGACCTGGTGGGCCATTTCCAAAGTTAAGTATTGGTCTGTTAGTTGTAGGAAGTAGCTTAGAAGTAGATTTTATATGTGTAAGTATTGATTACTGTATATAATAAATGTGCGTTGATTTAACTCTTACTAAGTGGTGTGTTGGATTATTGATCATTACTCGGACTTGAACCACGTGGCGGTATCAGAAAGATACCTGGCGACTCAAGAGCAAAGGTGATAGAACAAGAGCAACTAAACTAAGGCTAAAACGAGCAACACCACTGTGGTCGAGAGCGACGCCTCCGATGTAGCTCTAGCGGCCACCCTTAACCAAGTGGGCAGACCCGTGGCTTTTTTCTCCCGAACCCTCCATGCTTCAGAAATCCGCCACTCCTCAGTGGAAAAGGAAGCCCAAGTCATAGTGGAAGCTGTGCGACATTGGAGGCATTACCTGGCCGGCAGGAGATTCACTCTCCTCACGGACCAACGGTCGGTAGCCTTCATGTTCGATAATGCACAGCGGGGCAAAATTAAAAACGACAAGATCTTAAGGTGGAGGATCGAGCTCTCCACCTTCAACTATGAGATCCTGTACCGTCCCGGAAAGCTGAACGAGCCGTCCGATGCCCTATCCCACGGCACATGTGCCAATGCACAAATTAACCGCCTCCAAACCCTCCACGAGGACCTCTGCCACCCGGGGGTCACTCGGTTCTACCACTTTATAAAGTCCCGCAACCTCCCCTACTCTGTGGAGGAGGTCCGTACAGTCACAAGGAACTGCCACATCTGCGCAGAGTGCAAACCGCACTTTTTCAGGCCGGATGGTGCGCACCTGATCAAGGCTTCCCGTCCCTTTGAACGCCTTAGTCTGGATTTCAAAGGGCCCCTCCCCTCCACCGACCGCAACACATACTTCCTGAATGTGGTGGACGAGTACTCCCGTTTCCCCTTCGCCATCCCCTGCCCTGACATGACAGCGGCCACAGTCACTGGCAAGTGGTGTTTGGGACGTTATCCAAAATTATAGGAGTAGAGGGTCGGCCAGGCCCAGTGGTGGTGATTTTTGGAGTCTCGGGTGTCGTGTTAGGTACACTGGTCTAACACTGGCTGCAACTGGATGCAGCTTAGATCAGAAAGATGCTCCAGACCTTGAAGTTAGTTCAATCAGGTTTATTGAACCAGTTGCACAGTTCTCTGTGAGTTCGACTCTCTGCTAACTTAAGTGTGGTTACTCTGTCTGACTGAACCAGACTAGCTCTTAGCCACGTGGTGGAGGTGTGAGATTGTAACGACACCCTTGACTGACTCTCTAGATGTTCATCAGTGGAAAGAGGCAGAGTGTGAGTGCCTCGTGTCTTTTATAGTCAGACCCCACCCCTGAGTGTCCTGCCTGCTTATTGGTCATGTCCTGTTCTCTGTGTCCATTAGCTGCTTGTCTGTATATCATTATGTGTGTGTCCGCATATCAAAGACACATCCCATCTATCTACCCAGGTTTATGGATTTCAGTAAAGCGTTTGATAAGGTTCCCCACGGTAGGCTACTGCAGAAAATATGGAGGCATGGGATTCAGGGTGATTTAGCAGTTTGGATCAAAAATTGACTAGCTGGAAGAAGACAAAGGGTGGTGGTTGATGGGAAATGTTCAGACTGGAGTTCAGTTACTAGTGGTGTACCACAAGGATCTGTTTTGGGGCCACTGCTGTTTGTCATTTTTATAAATGGCCTGGAGGAGGGTGTAGAAGGATGGGTGAGTAAATTTGCAGATGACACTAAAGTCGGTGGAGTTGTGGACAGTGCAGAAGGATGTTACAAGTTACAGAGAGACATAGATAAGCTGCAGCGCTGGGCTGAGAGGTGGCAAATGGAGTTTAATGCAGAAAAGTGTGAGGTGATTCATTTTGGAAGGAATAACAGGAAGACAGAGTACTGGGCTAATGGTAAGATTCTTGGTAGTGTGGATGAGCAGAGAGATCTTGGTGTCCATGTACATCGATCCCTGAAAGTTGCCACCCAGGTTGAGAGGGTTGTAAGAAGGTGTACGGTGTGTTAGCTTTTATTGGTAGAGGGATTGAGTTTCGGAGCCATGAGGTCATGTTGCAGCTGTACAAAACTCTGGTGCGGCCGCATTTGGAGTATTGCGTGCAATTCTGGTCACCGCATTATAGGAAGGATGTGGATGCATTGGAAAGGGTGCAGAGGAGATTTACCAGAATGTTGCCTGGTATGGAGGGAAGATCTTACGAGGAAAGGCTGAGGGACATGAGGCTGTTTTCTTTAGAGAGAAGAAGGTTAAGAGGTGACTTAATTGAGGCATACAAGATGATCAGAGGATTAGGTAGGGTGGACAGTGAAAGCCTTTTTCCTCGGATGGTGATGTCTAGCACGAGGGGACATAGCTTTAAATTGAGGGGAGATAGATATAGGACAGATGTCAGAGGTAGGTTAATTACTCAGAGAGTAGTAAGGGCGTGGAATGCCCTGCCTGCAACAGTAGTGGACTCGCCAACACTAAGGGCATTCAAATGGTCATTGGATAGACATATGGACGATAAGGGAATAGTGTAAATGGGCTTTAGAGTGGTTTCACAGGTCGGCGCAACATCGAGGGCCAAAGGGCCTGTACTGCGCTGTAATGTTCTATGTTCCCGCACAGTGGTGTCAACATCGACATCCCCTCCAATTTAAAGTGCCTCCTTAGTTGGTTCCATACCTTAACCGGCAATTGCACCACCCAGCTCTCCGAGCACTTCCCTGCGGCAAACGGCAGAGGGGCTGTCACCAAGGCTCTCAGGCTGGATCCCTGCAGGACTCCTCTTCCACCCGAGCCCACCCTGCCTCCACCTCCCCCCACCACCGCCTCACCTTCTCCACATTAACTGCCCAGTAAGAGTGTTGCAGGTCCGGGAGAGCCAAACCCCCTTTCTGCCTCTATCTCTGTAACAGAGCCTTCTTAACCCTCGGCACCTTTCCCGCCCATACTAACTGAGATTACTGCCTCTAATTTCTGAAAGAAAGACTTCAGGAGAAAGATCGAGAAGGCCTGGAAGACAAATAAGAACCTTGGTAACACATTCATTTTTGTGACCTGCACTCTCCTCGCCAATGTCATCTGCAGTGTATCCCATGTCTTCAGGCTCCCTTTATAATGTAATAATCTTTATTGTCACAAGTAGGCTTACATTAACACTGCAATGAAGTTACTGTGAAAAGCCCCCAGTCGCCACATTCCGGAGCCTGTCCGGGTCACAGAGGGAGAATTCAGAATGTCCAATTCACCCAACAGCACGTCTTTCGGGACTTGTGGGAGGAAACCGGAGCACCCGGAGGAAACCCACGCAGACACAGGGAGAATGTGCAAACTCCACACGGACAGTGACCCAGAGCCGGGATCGAACCTGGGACCTCGGCGCCGTGAGGCAGCATGGCTAACCCACTGTGCCATCGTGGTGCCCGTTGATCCTGCCCATATTCTCAAGCGGGTCTGAGACAAACAACAGCAGGTCGTCCGCGTACAGCGATACCCGATGTTCTCTACTCCCCCTCACAATCCCCCGCCATTCCTCTGACCCCTAAGGCCCATCGTCAAGGGTTCAATCGCCCACGCAAATAGCAACAGTGACAGAGGACATCCCTGTTTTGTACTTCAGTATACCTCAGAATTCCGTGAACTCATTCCATTCGTGGTAACAGGTATGTGGTAGGCTATATTAGGGGTATCGCAGTACCTAGGTGGGATGTACCTTATACTGTAGTATGAGTGGTAAAACCTGCCTGCTGGTTCCGCCCAGCAGGCGGAGCATAAGAATCTGTGTTTCACCCACAGCAGTCATTCTGTACCAGAGCTGCTGGGGTAACTACTTGTTCATTAAAGCCTTCAATTGGACTACAATCTCGCTTCAGTAGTGATTGATCGTGCATCAACATACCACTGGGGCACCAATGCCACAAACTTTGGTCCAAATACAAACCTGTCCAAAATTTCAAGTAAGTACCTCCAATCCACTAGATTGAAGGCCTTCTCCTCATCCATGGAGGCAACAGCCCCCAGTACCTGCCCCCCCCTCCCCCGACGGAGTCATTATCACATTCAAAAGCCTCCCCATATTACTCAAAAGCTGTGTATCTTTTACAAAGCTTGTTTGGTCTTCTGCTACCAACGCTGGCACCCATCCCTCCATCCTTCCTGCCAACACCTTGGCCAGCACCTTCACGTCAGTATTTGACGACAAAATGACCCACAATCCAATGGATTTCCCCCACTTTTCGGGATTCATGTCATCAGCACTTGTGTTAATTTCTCCGGTAACTCTCCCTTCTCCACAACGTCATTAGACATCCCCAACAGGTGTGGAGCCAATTTTGTCACAAACGCCTTGTAGAACTCCGTCGGAAAGTCATCAGGCCCCGGTGGTTTCCCTGACTTCATTTCCCTAATACTTTCAAACAACTCTCAGGCTCAATGGCTGTTCCAATGTTTGCCTGATCTCCTCCTCCAGCCTCGGGAATTCAAAACTATCTGGGACCTTTCCCATGTCCCCTCCCGTTCCATCTGGTGCTGTCCTATATAATTGTGGTGAATGTATTTCACCTAATGCATGAGCTGTCTGTACTGTCTGTATAATGAGGTGACCCATGACCTGGAAGTGATGATACGGGTTACTTCCAGGTACTGTACTGGAACCCCGGTGGGCTCCGCCCTCACCGGGGCTATATATAGTCCGGCCACCTGTGGGTGGCACTCATTTGTACAGCCGACTCTGGCAGGCGAGTTCATGGATATTAAAGCCTAATGTTCACTCGTTCTCACGTTCTCACAGTGAATTGACGGTATAACAATAATTTTTTTGTAGTATCTCCAGAACGCATCATTTATCTCCCTTCGTTCTGATGCTACCTCCCCCACTTCCGTTCTTGCTTTTGAGATTTCTCTGGACACAGCCTGTTTCCTTAGCTGGTGGGCCAGCATACGGCTCGCCTTCTCCCCGTACTCGTATTGCAGCCCCCTCGCCCTTCTGAACAGTCCTTCTCCCTTCCCCACCATCAGCCTGCCAAACTTGCCCTGCAACCTCTTTCTCACCGCCAGCAGCTCCTTTGTAGGAATCTCTTGTCCACCTCAACTACATCCTCCAACAACCGCCCATATCCTTCCCTCCGCCTCCTGTCTCTATGCGCTTTAAATGAAATAACCTCTCCTCGGACCACTGCCTTCCACAACTTTCAAAAAAGTGGCCGCTGACACCTCCCTGTTCTGGCGAACACTCCTCAATCGCCGACCTCACCTTCTCACAAAAACCCTTGTTTGCCAAAAGCCTCAAGTCAAACCTCCAACCAGGCCTCTGCACTCGCCCCTCACTGAGCCTCACCTCCATCCAATGTGGCGCGCGGTCGGATATTGCGATCCCCGCATACTCCGCCTCCACCATCCCCAACAACACCGCCCGGCTCACCCCAAAGCAACCAATCCTCGCGTATGCCTTATGTACTCGTCAGAAGAAGGAATACACAGGTCAACCATCCCCATTCGTTCCATAAACACTCCCAGCTCCTTTACCATCTTCAGCCTTTCCATTGACCTGGGGCACGACCTGTCCACCCTCGGCTCCATCACACAATTGAAATCTCTGCCCATAATCAATTGGTGTGTATCTAGGTTTAGGATCACATAAACTCCTCATAAACTCCACAACATCCCAATTGATGCATATACGTCAACTAGTACCACTGGCATCCCCTCCACCATTCCACTCACTATTATATATCTCCCACCCGGGTCCTGTACCTCGCTAGCTCCCATAAACCCCATTCTCTTATTCATCAAAATGGCCCCCCCTCCCTCCCCGTGCCTTCGAGTCAAACCCCGCATGGAATACGTGTCCCACGCATCCCTTCCTCAGCCTAATCTGATCCTTATCTCGGAGGTGCGTCTCCTGTAGGAAGATCACCTCTGCCTTCAAACTCCTCAGGTGTGCAAAGGCCCGGGATCTCTTAATCAGCCCATTTAGCCCACGGACATTCCACGAAACAAATCCCTGTTGGGGGTCTACTCCTCCGTTCTCCTCTATCACCTGCCATCATCCTCAATCGGCCCCGTCTCTCCTAATACCGTCCTATATTGGGCCCATCCAAGATGGCCTTCCGCTTTGTCCATGACCATGCTTGATCTCCACCTCTGTCACGTCGCAATTTTCCCTCCCAAATTGTCCCACCCCCGTCTTACAGATCATATACAGCCATGATCATATTGAATGGTGATGCAGGCTCGAATGGCCTTCTCCTGTCCCTATTTATGTTTCTATGAATTGAGACGACGTGGGTTTGTAAAGGGGTTGCTGGTGAAGTGGTGGTACATGTTTGAGGTATTGGGGAGGTTTGGGTTTGAGCTGAGGTTTGTGGAGTGGGTGCGCCTGCTGTACGTGGTGCCGGTGGCGAGTGTACAGACAAACAAGATCGGTTAATGGAGCTTTGGGTTGCAGAGGGGAATGAGGCAGGTGCGCCCGCTGTCACCGCTGCTATTCGCGCTGGTGATCGAGCCCTTGGCTATGGCCCTTCGGGGGTCAGTAGAGCGGCAGGGGATTGTGAGGAGTAGCAGGGAACATTGGGTGTCGCTGTATGCGGACGGCCTGCTGCTGTTCGTATTGGACCCATCGGAGAGTATGGGAGAATAATGGACATACTAGAGAGTATCAGGGCCTTCTTGGGCTATAAACTGAATATCGGAAAGAGCAAGGTGTTTCCAGTGGATGTGGGTGTCCATGTACATAGATCCCTGAAAGTTGTCACCCAGGTTGAGAGGGTTGTTAAGAAGGCGTACGGTGTGTTAGCTTTTATTGGTAGAGGGATTGAGTTTCGGAGCCATGTTGCAGCCGTACAAAACTCTGGTGCGGCCGCATTTGGAGTATTGCGTACAGTTCTGGTCGCCGCATTATAGGAAGGATGTGGAAGCATTGGAAAGGGTGCAGAGGAGATTTACCAGAATGTTACCTGATATGGAGGGAAGATCTTATGATCTATAGGGGCTGGTTTAGCACACTGGGCTAAATCACTGGCTTTGAAAGCAGACCAAGGCAGGCCAGCAGCACGGTTCAATTCCCGTACCAGCCTCCCCGAACAGGCGCCGGAATGTGGCGACTAGGGGCTTTTCACAGCAACTTAATTTGAAGCCTACTTGTGACAATAAACGATTTTCATTATGAGGAAAGGCTGAGGGACCTGAGGCTGTTTTCGTTAGAGAGAAGGTGGTTTAGAGTTGACTTAATTGAGTCATACAAGATGATCAGAGGATTGGATAGGGTGGACAGTGAGATCCTTTTTCCTCGGATGGTGATGTCTAGTATGAGGGGACATACCTTTAAATTGAGGGGAGATAGATACAGGATAGATGTCAGAGGTAGGTTCTTTACTCAGAGAGTAGTAAGGGCGTGGAATGCCCTGCCTGCAACAGTAGTGGACTCGTCAACATTAAGGGCATTCAAATGGTCATTGGATAGACATATGGGTGATAAGGGAATAGTGTAGATGGGTTTAGAGTGGTTTCACAGGTCGCGCAACATCGAGGGCCGAAGGGCCTGTACTGCGCTGTAATGTTCTATTCTACTGTGGCAGGTCGGGGAACCAATTTGGGGGTGTTGCCATTTAGGATGGCCGAGGACTGGTTTAGGTATTTGGGGGTTCAGGTGACGGGGGTAGCACGGTAGCATTGTGGATAGTACAATTGCTTCACAGCTCCAGGGTCCCAGGTTCGATTCCGGCTTGGGTCACTGTCTGTGCGGAGTCTGCACGTTCTCCCCTTGTGTGCGTGGGTTTCCTCCGGGTGCTCCGGTTTCCTCCCACAGTCCAAAGATGTGCAGGTTAGGTGGATTGGCCATGATAAATTGCCCTTAGTGTCCAAAATTGCCCTTAGTGCCGGGTGGGGTTACTGGGTTATGGGGATCGGGTGGAGGTGTTGACCTTGGGTAGGGTGCTCTTTCCAAGAGCCGGTGCAGACTCGATGGGCCGAATGGCCTCCTTCTGCACTGTAAATTCTATGAGAGTGGGCGACAATGCACAAATGGGACCTGACAAAGTTGGTGGAGGAGGTAAGGCAGGACTTTAGGAGATGGGATACGTTACACCTGACACAGGCGGGGAGGGTCCAGATGGTAAAAATGAACATTCTGCCAAGGTTCCTGTTTGTATTCCAGACCCTCCCTATCTTCATCCCCATCTTTTTCCATGCAGCGATTTTGGAGTTTATCTGGGCGGGGAAGGTACCTGGGGTGACGAGGGCCTTGCTACAGAGGCAGAGGCAGAAAGGGGGATTGGCGCTATCAAATCTGCTGCACTATTATTGGGCAGCGAATGCAAAGGTGAGGCAGTGGTGGGAAAGAGAGGGGTTGGAGTGGGTTAGGATGGAGGAGGAGTCCTGTAGGGGCTCCAGCCTGAGGGCCATGGTGACGGCGGTGTGTCCGCTGGCACCTAGGAAGTACACAGAGCCCAGTGGTTCAGTCCATGGTTAGGGTGTGGAACCAGTTGAGGAGACACTTCACGATGCTAACACTGCTGTGTGGGAACCATGGGCTCAAGCCGGGGGAGACGAGTATTGTGTATAGGAGATGGAGGGAGGTGGGGCTGGTGAGGGTGTGGGATTTTAAGTGTGGAGGAGAGGTTCACAAGTCTGGAAGAGCTGCGGGAGAGGGTGGAGTTGCTAAAGGGAAGCAAGTTCAGGTACATGCAAGTGAGGGACTTTGCACGGAAGGAATGGATAGGATTTCCCAGGCTGCCAAAGTATGCCCTGTTGGAGCGGTTGCTGCTCCCGGATGTGGAAGGGGAGGGTCGGATTGGGGATATATACGGGTGTCTGGAGGAGCAGGGGGGAGTGCAGGTGCAGAGGATTAAGGAGAAATGGGAGGAGGAGTTGTGGGGGGGGGGGGGGTGGCGGGGGGGAAGATAGGATGGGAAATGTAGAGTGAGGTGATGTGCAGAGTGAATTTGACCTCCTCGTGTGCAGGAATGAGTTTGATTCGGTTTAAGCTGGTGCACCAGGTGCACATGACTCGGGCGAGGATGAGTGGGTTCTTCCAGGGAGTGGCCGACGAGTGTGAGACGGGTGGGCGAGGGCCAGCAAACCGCGCACATCTGTTCTGGGGCTGTGAGAAGTTGGAGAGATACTGAGAGGGGAATGTTTCGGACGTGATCAAGAATTGTGGGGGCAGAGGCCGGGCCGGACCCTTTGGTGGCGGTTTTTGGGGGATTGGAAATGCCGGAGCTGATGGAGGGACGGAAGGCTGACGTTTCGGCCTTTCCCTCTCACGTTGCCCAGGGAAGGATTCTGTTGGAAAGGCAGTCGGCAGCACCACCGATGTAGCAGCCTGGCTGGGGGACCTGTCCGAATTTCTCCAGCTGGAAGATGTTGGGCAGGTTTCTCCTGAGACGAAGTGTTGACTCCAGGCCAGGATTCGTGGACTTGCGCGACAGCAAAACTGGCGCCGAACCTGGATCGATTGAGCGACAGTGGAGGGGCTAGCATTAGCGCCACGTAGAACACAATCGATACCAATGAGAAACGGTGCCGGATTCGCCGGGTCCATGATTGACACTCAGGAGGCTGTCAAGCTGCAGCCGCACATGCACATTACACTCCCCACACACACTCATCCCAGCCAACAAGGTGACACTGGTTGCGCTGGAGCGCGCCCATCCCGCTGATGGGTCGGCTGGGGCCAGAGGGTACCTAGGGGAGTGCCCTAGGGGACACCCATACGACCCCTGCCCTAAGTTCACAGTGGGTATGTCAGCGGTGTGCACAGGCTGGGACTTTTTTCCCTGGAGCGTAGGAGGCTTAGGGGTGATCTTATAGAGGTCTATAAAATAATGAGGAGCATCGATAAGATAGATAGTCTTCTTCCCAAAGATAGAGGAGTCTAGAACTGGAGGGTATAGGTTTAAGGTGAGAGGAGAGAGATACAAAAGAGACCAGAGGGGATACAAAAAAGATACAAAAGAGACCAGAGGGGAAATTTCTTCACACAGAGGGTGGTGAGAATCTGGAACGAGCTGCCAGAGGCATTGGTAGAGGCGGGTACAATTTTTTCCTTTAAAAAGCAATTAGACAGTTACATGGGCAGGGTGGGTATAGAGGGATATGGGCCAAATGCTGGCAGGTGGGACTAGCTTAGTGATAGAAACTGGGCGGCATGGACAAGCTGGGCCGAAGGGCCTGTTTCCATGCTGTAAACATCTATGACTCTATGACTCTTTGACAGAAAGGTGCCAGAAGCTCAAGTCAAAGTCAAACCTTGCAGATTAGGGCCACTACTGTGAAGACCAGTAACTTCTAATAAAAAATAAAATTCCCAGTCAACAAGTTAAAGAATCACGCGACAAGATCTCAAGTTTTATGACTTTTACTGCAATAAACAAACAAGAAGCAATATTAACTAAACACTATTTTTATAGGAGACCTGCACATTAAAGTATAAAATTGAATGTATCCCTTTTTCACAACCTAAAATCCCACTCCACAATTATACTTTATCCCGGAAGTCGAAACTTAATTGTCTCAGAACCAGTCCAAAGTGATGATTCGTTCCCTTCGTTCTTTTCTTTTCCCAATCTGGCAACCTTTAACCCCAGAACTGTCTTTCACAGTGAATGATTGTCCAGCTACCTGAACACCGAGAGCAGGCATAAATAAGTTATTTTCTGGTTGGCAAGATGTAACGGGTGGTGCGTCACAGTGATCAGTGTCAGAGAGCCTTAACGTTTTACAATTTGTATCAATGACTTGTATGACAGGATCGAAGGTATGGTCGCTAAGTTTGCTGATGACGGCACAGTGGCTAGCACTGCTGCCTCACAGCTCCAGGGTCCTGGGTTCAATTGCAGTCTAGGGTGACTGTCTATGTGGAGTTTGCAATTTCTCCCACTGTCTGCGTGTGTTCCCTCTGGGAGCTCCGGTTTCCTCCACAGTCCAAGATACATACATAGATACATACATAGAAGATAGGAGCAGGAGGAGGCCTTTTGGCCCTTCGAGCCTGCTCCGGCGTTAATCACGATCATGGCTGATCATCCAACTCAATAGCCTAATCCTGCTTTCTCCCCATAGCCTTTGATCCTATTCTCCCCAAAAGCTACATCCAGCCACCTCTTGAAGATATTCAAAGTTTTAGCATCAGCTACTTCCTGTGGTAATGACTTCCACAGGCTCACCTCTCTGTGTGAAGAAATGTCTCCTCATCTCTGTCCGAAATGGTTTACCCTGAATGCTCAAGACTGTGACCCCTGGTTCTGGACACACCCATCATCGGTAACATCTTCCCTGCATCTACCCTGTCTTACAAAGAACAAAAGAACAAAGAAATGTACAGCACAGGAACAGGCCCTTCGGCCCTCCAAGCCCGTGCCGACCATGCTGCCCGACTAAACTACAATCTTCTACACTTCCTGGGTCCGTATCCCTCTATTCCCATCCTATTCATGTATTTGTCAAGATGCCCCTTAAATGTCACTATCGTCCCTGCTTCCACCACCTCCTCCAGTAGCGAGTTCCAGGCACCCACTACCCTCTGCGTAAAAAACTTGCCTCGTACATCTACTCTAAACCTTGCCCCTCGCACCTTAAACCTATGCCCCCTAGTAATTGACCCCTCTACCCTGGGAAAAAGCCTCTGACTATCCACTCTGTCTATGCCCCTCATAATTTTGTATACCTCTATCAGGTCTCCCCTCAACCTCCTTCGTTCCAGTGAGAACAAACCGAGTTTATTCAACCGCTCCTCATAGCTAATGCCCTCCATACCAGGCAACATTCTGGTAAATCTCTTCTGCACCCTCTCTAAAGCCTCCACATCCTTCTGGTAGTGTGGCGACCAGAATTGAACACTATACTCCAAGTGTGGCCTAACTAAGGTTCTATACAGCTGCAACATGACTTGCCAATTCTTATACTCAATGCCCCTGCCAATGAAGGCAAGCATGCCGTATGCCTTCTTGACTACCTTCTCCACCTGTGTTGCCCCTTTCTTAGTCCTGTGAGAATTTTATAATGTGCAGGTTAGGTGGATCGGCCACGTAAAATTGCCCCTTTGTGTCCAAATGATTAGGTGGGGTCACTGAGATAGGGTGGAGGTTTGGGCTTTAGTAGGGTTCTCTTTCCAAGGGCCTCCTTCTGCACTATAAATTCTATAAATAATTCTATGATGGAAGCAAAAAGGAAAAGGAGGCGGAGTTGCGCCGATAATAAGGGACGGCATCAATACATTAGTAAGGGGGGATCTCAGATCAGGAATACAAAATGTGGAATCTGTTTGGGTGGAGCTAAGAAACAGCATGGGGCTGCAAACATTGTTTATAGGTCACCGAACAGTTGTGGTGGTGGAGGGGCATGGTATTAAACAGGAGATTAGAGAAACATGGAGCATGGGTAAAACAGTCATCATGGGTGACTTCAATCTGCTTACAGACTGGGTAAACCGAATGAGCATTGATGCTGTGGAGGACAAGTTTCTGGAGTGGGTTTGGGGTGGTTTTCTAGAACAGTAAGTTGAGGAACCGAGTACAGAACAGGTTGGTTTAGATCCAGTATTATGGAACGAGAAAGGGCTAATTAATAACCTTGCTGTAAAAGATCCTTTAAAGGGGAGTGCCCACAATATGATAGAATTTTACATAAAATTTGAATGGGAGGTAATTCAATCTGAAGCCCAACAAAGTTAAATCTCAACAAAGGAAATTCTGACGGTGTGAGGGACAAATTGTCTGAGGTAGATTGGGGAAAATACCAGGGCAGCACGGTAGCATAGTGGTTAGCACAATTGCTTCACAGCTCCAGGGTCCCAGGTTCGATTCCCGGCTTGGGTCACTGTCTGTGTGGAGTCTGCACATCCTCCCCGTGTGTGCGTGGGTTTCCTCCGGGTGCTCCGGTTTTCTCCCACAGTCCAAAGATGTGCAGGTTAGGGTGGATTGGCCATGATAAATTGCCCTTAGTGTCCAAAATTGCCCTTAGTGTTGGGTGGGGTTACTGGGTTATGGGGATAGGGTGGAGGTGTGGGCTTGGGTAGGGTGCTCTTTCCAAGAGCCGGTGCAGACTCGATGGGCCGAATGGCCTCCTTCTGCACTGTAAATTCTATGATTGTAAATTCTATGAATAATTTAAAGGTGTGACAGTACACAGGAAATGGAGAGACTTTATAGAATTATTACACAGTTTACATTCTTTCAAGGTTCAAGAACCCCAAAAAGTCAGTCAACCATGGCTAACAGAGGAAGTTAAGTAATGTATAAGATTAAGGCCGATAAAGTTACCAGAAATAGTAAACCTGAGGATTGGGCGGATTTTAGAATACAGCAAAGGAGGACCAAGGACACTGGTAAAGAAAGGGAGAATAGAATATGAATGTAAATAGGGCAGTATGGTGGTGCAATGGTTAGCATTGCTGCCTCACGGTGCCAAGGTCCCGGGGTCGATCCCGGCTCTGGGTCACTGTCGGTGTGGAGTTTGCACATTCTCCCCATTCACCCCCACAACCCAAAATAATGTGCAGGTTAGGTGAATTGGCCACGCTAAATTGGCCCTTAATTGGGAAAATAAAATTGGGTACTCTTAAATTTTTTATTTTTTTTAAGTATGAATGTAAAGTAGCAAAATACATAAAAGAGGAGTGTTAAAGCTTCTATAGGTACATAAAAAGGAAACATTTGGCTGAGACAAATGTGGTTCAGTTACAGGGAGAGACAGGAGAGTTTATAATGTGGAATAGAGAAATGGCAGAGAATCGAAATGATCACTTTGTGTCTGTCTTCACTGAGGAAGATACAAGAAATCTCCCAGAATTAGAGACCCAAGGGAATCGGGAGAACGAGGAACTGATGGAAATTAGTATTTGTAAGAAGGCTGTATTGGAGAAATTAATAGGACCTGACATTCTACATCCCAGAGGTGGCTGTAGAGATAGTGGATACACTGGTGATCATCTTCCACAATTCTAGATTCTGGAATCGTTCCTGCAGATTGGAAGGTGGTAAATGTCACCCCACTGTTCAGGAAGGGAGGGAGAGAGAAAATGGAGAACTACAGACCTGTTAGCCTGACATCAGTATTGGTATAATACCAGAATCTATTATACAGGATGTGATAAATGGACACCTGGATAAGAATAATTAAAATGGATTTAGGAATAGGGAATCATGTTTGACGAACCTTTTGGAGTTTTGAGGATGTTATTAACAAAATTGATAAAGGGGAGTCCGTGGATGTGGCACACCTGGATTTTCAGAAGGTTTATGATGAACATCCCACAGGAGGTTAGTCAGCAAAATGAAAACACATGGGATAGGAGGTAATATACTTGCATGGATTGAGGATTGGCTAACAGGCAGAAAACAGAGAGGAGGAATAAATGGGTCATTCTCACCTTAGCAGGTTGTGACTAGTGGGGTATCACAAGGATCAGTACTTGGATCCCAGCTGTTCACAGTTTATACAATGATTTGGATGTGGGGACCAAATGGAATATTTCCAAGTTCACGGATGACACAAAGCTGGGTGGGAATGTGTGTTGTGAGGAAAATGAAAAACGGCTACAGGAGGATTTGGACAGACTTAGTGAGTGGGCAAGGACATGGCAGGTGGAATATAATGTGGAAAAATGTAAGATTATCGCTTTGGTAGGAGGAACCGATGAGCAGAGTATTTCTGAAATGGTCAGAGATTAGAAAGTGTAGATGTACAAAGGGACCCGGGTGTCCTGTCAATAAGTCACTGAAGGTTAACATACAGGCGCAGCAAGTTATTGGGAAGGCGAATGGGATGTTGGTCTTTATCACGAGAGGATTTGAGTACAGGAATAGTGACGACTTGCTTCAATACTATAGGACCTTGGTTAGACCACAGCTGGAGTACTGTGAGCAGTCTTACTCCCCTTACCTTAGGAAATATATTATTGCCACAGAGCGAGGGCAATGAAGGTTCACCAGACTTGTTCCGGGGATGACAGGACTGTCCGATGAAGAGAGATTGGGGAAACTGGGCCTGTATTCTCTAGATTATTGAAGAATGAGATTGAAACATACAAAATACTTACAGGAATAGACAGGGGAGAGGCAGGTGAGATGTTTCCCCTGGTTGAGGAGTCTAGAACCAGGAGACAGAATTTCAAAATAAGGGAGAAGCCACTTAGGACGGGTCTCGGAGGAGACATTTCTTTACTCAGAGGGTTGTGAATCTTTGGAATTCTCTACCCCAGAGGGCTGTGGGAGCTCAGTCACTGAGTGTGTTTAAAGCAGAGACTGACAGATTTCTAAATCCCAATAACACAAAGGGATATGGGGATAGTGTGGGGGAAAAGGCATCGAAGTGGCCGTACCAGCCTCCCCGAACAGGCGCCAGAATGTGGCGACTAGGGGCTTTTCACAGTAACTTCATTTGAAGCCTACTTGTGACAATAAGCGATTTTCATTTCATTTCATTTCATTTCATGATCGTATTGAATGGTGGAGCATGATCGATGGGCTGAATGGCCAACTCCTGTCCTATATTCCAATGATGCAAAGATAGGTAGGAAAGTAAATTGTGAAGAGGACATAAGGAGACTACAAAGGGATATAGATAGGTTAAGTGAGTGGGGAAAAGATCTACCCAATGGAGAATAATGTGGGAAAATGTGAAATTGTCCATTTTGGCAGGAAGAATAAAAAACTCATTATCTAAATTGTGAGAGTTTGCAGAGCTCCGAGATTCAGAGGGATCTGGGTGTCCAAGAGCATAAGAACTAGGAGCAGGAGTAGGCCACCTGGCCCTTCGAGCCTGCTCCGCCATTCAATGAGATCATGGCTGATCTTTTGTGGACTCAGCTCCACTTTCCGGCCCGAACACCATAACCCTTAATCCCTTTATTCTTCAAAAAACTATCTATCTTTATCTTAAAAACATTTAATGAAAGAGCCTCAACTGCTTCACTGGGCAGGGAATTCCATAGATTCACAACCCTTTGGGTGAAGAAGTAAGCTCAGTCCTAAATTTACTTCCTCTTATTTTGAGGCTATGCCCCCTAGTTCTGCTTTCACCCGCCAGTGGAAACAACCTACCCGCATCTATCCTATCTATTCCCTTCATAATTTTATATGTTTCTATAAGATCCCCCTGCCCCCCGCATCCTTCTAAATTCCAACGAGTACAGTCCCAGCCTACTCAACCTCACCTCGTAATTCAACCCCCTCAACTCTGGGATTAATCTAGTGAATCTCCTCTGCACACCCTCCAGCGTCAGTATGTCCTTTCTCAGGTAAGGAGACCAAAACTGAACACAATACTCCAGGTGTGGCCTGACTAACACCTTATACAACTGCAGCATAACCTTTTTAGTCTTAAACTCCATTCCTCTAGCAATGAAGGACAAACCTCCATTTGCCTTCTTAATCACCTGTTGCACCTGTAAACCAACTTTTTGCGACTCATATTCTCAAAAGGCGAGTATACAGGTCCGGCAAGTAATTAGGAAAGCTAATAGAATGTTATTGTTTATTGTGAGGGGAATTGAATACAAAAGTAGGGAGGTTATGCTTCAGTTATACAGGACATTGGTGAGACCACATCTGGAGCACTGTGTACAGTATTGCTCTCATTTAAGGAATTATGTAAATGTGTTGGAAGCAGTTCAGAGAAGGTTTACTGGACTCATACCTGGAATTGGAGGCTGGTCTTATGAGGAATGATTGGACAGGCTGGGCTTGTGTCCGATGGAGTTTAGGTGACTTGATTGAACCGTATAAGATCCTGAGGGGCCTTGACAGGGTGGATGTGGAAAGGATGTTTCCTCTTGTGGGAGAATACAGAACTTGGAGTCACTTTAAAAGTCACTTGTCCATTTCAGACAGGGAAGAACCTTTTTCTCTATTTTGGCCACTTTATGAGCCTCTTCCTTTGATCTAACGGAAACTTTAAATTTTCTTGTTAACCACGGTTGCATCACTTTTCATGTTGGATTTTTGATCATTAAAAATAATCTATATTTGTTGTATAAATGTGAAATGAAAGACACCAAAGTCTCAGAGGACCATAGGCTGCGTTCCCCTTTGAGAGAGTGAGCTGACTGGTGGTGATTTAATCTGAGAGTCACCACATCTCAGGCCAGGGTCAATGCGGAGAAAGCGGGGCCTTCATGGATAACGTCAGCCAGCATGGGAGTTGAACCCATGCTGTTGGCGCCGCTCTGAACCAGCCAACTGAACTAACTGACCCCCTTGTAAATATGCAATAATTCCTTAAAGATTAGCTCTTCCCTGTTTCCCATGTGATTCTCAGTCCACCTCAGACAACTTGCCCCTCATACCCTGATAGTTTTATTCTGTGATGAACACCCAGATAAATTAAACAAAAAAAAATGCAACCACCGTCACCCATCTCCATGGCAACGTGGCGTACTTTGGGGGTTCCAAACAGAAATGGGAATTAAATATCTTCAAATGTCCAAACATCCACTCACTCTGTGATCCTCGTGAAATTTAGAACCAGGTAATCGCAACAAGGCTCAAAAAGCATCAGCCCATTGGAGACAAAGTTGTGAAACCGGCCAGTCCAGCAGAAACAAACCCGACCATCCCCATTGACCACCTGTCAGAATGAACCGAATGCAGTCCTGGATGTAATTGAAGCAGAAACAATAGCAGCAGAATCCAACCCCTGAAATCACTTGTGAACTTGTTGGTGTCTCAGCAGGTGCGATGAATCACTTTCTCTTCCCACACTGAGAGCAGGTAAACGGCCTCTATCCAGTGTGAACTCGCTGGTGTGACTTCAAGCTGGACAGTACAGTGTATCCCTTCCCACACTGAGAGCAGGTGAACGGCCTCTCCCCAGTGTGAGCTCGCTGGTGTATCCGCAGGCTGGATAACTCAGTGAATCCCTTCTCACACTGAGAGCAGGTGAACGGCCTCTCCCCAGTGTGAACTCGCTGGTGTCTCCGCAGGTTGGATGAAACATTGAATCCTTTCCCACAAATCGTGCAAGGGAACGGCCTCTCCCTAGTGTGAACCCACTGGTGTTTCTTCAGGTTGGATAACTCAGTGAATCCCTTCCCACACTGAGAGCAGATGAATGGCCTCTCCCCAGTGTGAACTCGCTGGTGTTTCTTTAGGTCGGATAACTGATTGAATCCCTTCTCACATTGAAAGCAGGTGAATGGCCTCTCCCCAGTGTGACTGTGTCGATGAGTGTCTAGCTCTGATGGGAATCTGTATCCCTTCCCACATTCCAAACACTTCCACGGTTTCTCCATGTTTTGGTTCTCCTCGTGTCTCTCCAGGTTGGACAATCAGTTGAAGCCTCGTCCACACACAGAACACGTGTATGGTCTCTCCCCGCTGTGAATGGTGTGATGTTTTTTTCAGGCTGTGTAACTGTTTAAAGCTCTTTCCACAGTCAGTCCCCTGGAACACTCTCACTCGGGTGTGTGTGTCTCGGTGCTTTTCCAGTCACACTGATGTTTAAAATCTTTTGATGCCGACAGATCGGGCAAACATTTCTCCTTCTCGACTCAAGGTCTTAAGGACTTGAGTGACTCAGTCAGATTGAGACGTGACGTTTGAGATTTCTGTCTGTAATTCCTCCTCTTCTAATATCCTGTAAAAACAATTCACAAAAGTCATCACAGTCAGTACAGGGTAGAAATTCAGAACAGATACTTCTCGTTTCTGTGGAACATTCTCCTCTCTCAGTCCCTAATACAATGTCTCCAGGGAGTGGACTCGGAGGGACGGAGTTTCGGAGCTGTGAGGACAAAAACCTTATCTCGGGGATTCACAGCCGAGTCTCCAGGGAGCGGACTCGGAGGGGCAGGGTATCGGAGCAGTGACTGTAGGAAGGATGAGCTGGCTGACCACTGCACCCTGGTACAGGAGGCCATTCAAGTGGGGAGAGAAACAAGACAAGTGGTAGTTGTCAGGGATTCTATATGATAACATCCTTTGGAAGCGGGACCGAAAGTCCCACATGGTCTGTGCCAGGGTGAGGGGCATCTCTAACCGGCTTGAAAGGATATTGGAGAGGGAGGGGGTGGATCCAGTTATTGTGGTCCACGTTGGGACAAACAACATTGGCAAGACTGAGAAAGAGGACCTGTTTGGGAATATCAGGAACCAGGAACAAAATTTAAAAACAAGTCCTCAAGGGTCTCTGAGCCACGTGCAAATTGGTATTTTTTAACCAATTTTTTTACCAATTCCAATTAGGGGGGCAATTTAGCATGGCCAATCCACCTTCTCTGCACATCTATGGGTTGTGGGGGTGAAACCCAAGCAGACACGAGAAGAATGTGCAAACTCCACACGGACAGTGACCTGGGGCCAGGATCGAACCCGGTTTCTCGGCGCCGTGAGGCAGCAGTGCTAACCGCTGTGCCACCGTGGCGCCCCGAAATGACAGACATGTTAAACAATTACTTTGTCTCGGTTTTTACAGTTGAAAAGGAGGATAACCTGCCGTAAGTCGCGAACAAATTAATAGTCAGGCAGGTTTGTTTCGAATCACTAGCTTTCGGAGCACAGCTCCTTCCTCCGGTGAATGAAGGGGTGGGTTCCAGAAACATGTATATAGACAAAGTCAAAGATGCAAGACGATACTTTGAATGCAAATCTTTCGAGGTAATTAAGTCTTTCCAGGTCCGGACCTGCAAAGACTTAATTACCTGCAAAGACTCGCAATCAAAGTATCGTCTTGCATCTTTGACATTGTCTATATATATGTTTCTGGAACCCACCCATTCATTCACCTGAGGAAGGAGCAGCGCTCCGAAAGCTAGTGATTCGAAACAAACCTGTTGGACTTTAACCTGGTGTTGTAAGACTTCTTACTGTGCTCACCCCTGTCCAACGCCGGCATCTTCACATCAAATTAATAATCGACAACGGACAGGGACTTAACACAGTTTAGGTAACTACAGCTTCACTAACTAGGAAATTAATGGAACAAAAGAGTGACAAATCCCCAGGACTTGACGGTTTCCATCCAGGGGTGTTAAAGGAAGTCGGGGTGCACATTGTAGATGCCTTAACGATAATCGTCCAGAGTTCCCTAGATTCAGGAGTAGTCCCTCTGGGTGGGAAAGTTTACTTGTCGCTTTTTAAGAAAACCAGGGAATTAGAGACCAGTTAGCCGAACATCTGTGGTGGAGAAATTGCTGGAGTCTATAATCAGGGATGGAGTCACTAAACAACTTGAGAAATTTCAGTCCATCAGGGAGAGCCAGCAAGGCTTTGTGAAGGGAAGATCATGCCTGACTAATTTTATTGAATTTTTGAAGAGGTGATTGGATTGGATTTGTTTCTTGTCACGTGTACCGAGTTACAGTGAAAAGTATTTTTCTGCGAGCAGCTCATACAGATCATTTAGTACATGAAAAGAAAATAAAATAAAAAGAAAATACATAATAGGGCAACACAAACTCCAGCATACAGGGATGTAGTGTTAATCAGGTCAGTCCATAAGAGGTTCGTTTAGGAGTCTGGTAACAGCGGGGAAGAAACTGTTTTTGAGTCTGTTCGCGCGTGTTCTCAGACTTCTGTATCTCCTGCCCGATGGAAGAAGTTGGAAGAGGGAGTAAGCCGGGTGGGAGGGTCTTTGATTATGCTGCCCGCTTTCCCCAGGCAGTGAAAGGTGTTGATAGAGTCAATGGATGGGAGGCGGGTTCGTGTGATGGACTGGGCGGTGTTCACGACTCTCTGAAGTTTCTTGTGGTCCTGGGCCGAGCAGTTGCCATACCAGGCTGTGATGCAGCCTGATAGGATGCTTTCTATGGTGCATCTGGAAAAGTTGGTAAGAGTCAGTGTGGACATGCCGAATATCCTTACTTTCCTGAGGAAGTATAGGCACTGTTGTGCTTTCTTGTTGGACAGGGGAATGTCTGTGGATGTCATTTATATGGACTTCCAGAAGGCATTTGATAAAGTCCCACATACGAGACTGTTAGCTAAGGTGGAAGCCCACGGAGTTGAGGGCAAATTATTGAACTGGTTGGGATATTGGTTGAGTGGCAGGAAAGAGTGGGGACGATGGGTATTTAGTGAGGGACAATGAAGAATCCAACACCGAGTTGTAGAGGAAACATAACTTATTTTATTTAGCATTAACTATATACACAGCTCCAGTTGTACCCGACTGAATTCTCTCTCGTCGGTGCCATACTGGCTGACTCTATTTAAACACAGGTTAAAGGGAGATAGTTAGGGATCCCCCGCCCCGTTATCTGGGGAGCTCGTATTCTGCAGATTCCACGGAGCGATTCCACGGAGAAGTGGATTAGCCCTACCCTCTTGCGGGTTATAACAGGATAATGACTCTAATTAGCAGGAGGTGACTAGTGGTGTACCACAGGGATCTGTGTTGGGGACTCAATTATTAACACTATTCATTTTTGACTTGGTTGATGCATAGAAAGTCTTCACAGCACCAGGGTCCCGGGTTCGATTCCTGGCTTGGGTCACTGTCTGTGTGGAGTCTGCATGTTCTCCCCTTGTCTGCGTGGGTTTTTTCCGGGTGCTCCGGTTTCCCCCCACAAGTCCTGAAAGACGTGCTGTTGGGTGAATTGGACATTCTGAATTCTCCCTTTGTGACCCGAATAGGTGTCGGATTGTGGCGACTCGGGGATGTTCACAGTAACTTCATTGCAGTGATAATGTAAGCCTACTTGTGACAATAAAGATTATCATTATTACAGGCGTTATGCTGCAGCTATACAAAACCCTGATTAGACCTCACTTGGAGCACTGTGAGCAGTTCAGCGTATCACACCTTATTCAAATTAACAATAATAATCTTTATTGTCACAGGGCAGCACGGTAGCACAAGTGGATAGCACTGTGGCTTCATAGCGCCAGGGTCCCAGGTTCAATTCCCCACTGGGTCACTGTCTGTGCGGAGTCTGCACGTTCTCCCCGTGTGTGCGTGGGTTTCCTCCGGGTGCTCCAGTTTCCTCCCACAGTCCAAAGACGGCAGGTTAGGTGGATTGGCCATGATAAATTGCCCTTAGTGACCAAGAAAAGGTTAGGAGGGGTGATTGGGTTACGGGGATAGGGTGGAAGTGAGGGCTTAAGTGGGTGGATGCAGACTCGATGGGCTGAATGCCCTCCTTCTGCACTGTATGTTCTATGTTCTTCTATTGAGGAATGTCCGCATGGATCTATTGTGGTCGTGATTCTTTCGTATTTTTGTTATTATGGGGGGATTTATGTGTTGTTGACTTTATCCTAGTCTGGTACAGACGGGGCTTTTATCTGTGAAAGGAGCAGTTTGAGGAAACTTTGGTAAAGAGAGTTGGAGGAGGGGGTAATGGCGCACGCCCGATTGTGGTGTGAAAATCTGTTCCTGTCTCTCTGTCGCCTAACTAATGGCGGCAGTTAATCTGCAAATTTTCTCAGGGAATGTACGGGGCATCCATCACCCTATCAGAAGGAAAAAGGTCCTCTCCTTTCTTGAGGAGAAAGTCGACATTGCTTTATTATAGGAAACTCATCTGGATGAAACTCATTTGGGGCTGCACAGTGGTTAGCACTGTTGCCTCATAGTACCTTGGACCCAGGTTCAATTCCGGCCTCAGGTCACTGTCTGTGTGGAGTTTGCACTTTCTCCCCGAGTGTGCGTGGGTTTCCTCCGGGTGCTCTGGCTTCCTCTCATAGTCCAAAGATGTGCAGGTTCAGTGGATTGGCCGTGATAAATTGCCCCTTAGTGTCCAAAAGGGGAAGTAGGGGTTGCTGGGTTACAGGGATAGGGTGAAGGCGTGGACTTAAGTAGGTGCTCATTCCACGAGGTGGTGCAGACTCGATGGGCCGAATGGCGTCCTTCTGCACTGCTAATTCTATGATACCTTAAGTGCAAAGAGATTTAGAGGTTCGGTTCCAGGGATAGGGCAGGGGAGGGGTCCTAAGTAGGGTGCTCTTTGAGTGTCGGTGCAGACCTGATGGGCCGAATGGCCTCTTTCTGCACACTTTAAATTGAGGCAGGATTGGGTGGGGCAGGTTTTTTCACCTCCTTTTCATAAAGTAGCAGGGGTGTGGCAATCCTTATTAACAAAATATCCCATTTAAGATTTAAATGTGTACCAAGGACAAAGGAGGTAGATGTGTGATCATTAGAGGCTTGGTGCATGGAGATGTTGTTTCAATAATGAATGTTTATGGATACCGAATTACTCCCCGGAGTTCATGACAAAGGTTTTTGGGTATTTTGCAGAGTTAGCTTCGACTAACTCTTTTGTGGTTGGTGACTTCAACTGTCCCTTAATTCCTCTGGCAGATAAGCTCCCGGTTACCAGGAACCCCTCCCCAAGTTGCAAACTAGGGGGTTGGCCTCGGCTAGTGAGGAGGTGGGTTATGTGGATGTTTGGAGAACTTTGCGTCTGGAGTTTTTGCTTGAGGGCTCACCCCCAGGTCAAGAATGTGAAGGTTTGATGCTTCCATGATCAGAGATACTTCATTTCCTGCACGTTTTAACGAAGACTTTGAGATCTTCCTTTTGTTTAACTTGGTCCCTATTATTTCTCCCTCCAGATGTGTGAAGTTCATGCCAGGGTGATGATCATTTCTTGCCACTGGGCCTTTGACACCTCTTCCATAGAAAGGGGAGCAATAAGAGCCTCACTCTGGTTTTCTGAGGTCTCCGGGAGATTCAGGGAAGAGAAATAGTGCTCCATCCTCACCAATACAGGGTTACAGGGATAGGGTGAAGGTGTGGACTTAAGTAGGTGCTCATTCCAAGAGGTGGTGCAGACTCGACGGGTCGAATGGCCTCCTTCCGCACTGCTAATTCTATGATACCTTAAGTGCAAAGAGATTGAGGTTCGGTTCCAGGGATAGGGCAGGGGAGGGGCCCTAAGTAGGGTGCACGGTAGCATAGTGGTTAGCACAATTGCTTCACAGCTCCAGGGTCCCAGGTTTGATTCCCCGCTGGGTCACTGTCTGTGCGGAGTCTGCACGTTCTCCCCGTGTCTGCGTGGGTTTCCTCCGGGTGCTCCGGTTTCCTCCCACAGTCCAAAGATGTGCAGGTTAGGTGGATTGGCCATGATAAATTGCCCTTAGTGTCCAAAATTGCCCTTAGTGCTGGGTGGGGTTACTGGGTTATGGGGATAGGGTGGAGGTGTGGACTTGGGTAGGGTGCTCTTTCCAAGAGCCGGTGCAGACTCGATGGGCCGAATGGCCTCCTTCTGCACTGTAAATTCTATGTAATAAAATTTTTTAAAAATACATTACCAAACTTGTATAATCCTGCATAGAGTTCTCCCTTTTGTTTAACTTGGTTAATAAAAGGTACAGGATGCTAGAGAACCAACGACGTCTGGAGGTTTGTTTGGAGAAGGCCGAGGAGAATTTTAAAAAGCCCCAGTAAGGTATCGCTGAAGGAGGTTAACACAGCAAGAGTGGCTTTGGACTCCCTGTTGACTGAGCTGGTTGTGGAAAAGTTGAGTTTGCGAGACAGATGTTGTACGAGTTTGGGAATAAGCTGAGCAAATACTTGGCCTGTTTGACAAAGAAAAAGGCCGACTTAATGCCCTCAAGTTGGCCTTTTTCTTTGTCAAACAGGCCAAGTATTCCCTCTGTGCGGCTTGGGAGAGAGAAAAGGATGACAAAGACAGAGGAGATAAATGGGGATTTGGGGAATTCTATGCAGGATTATACCAGTCTGAGAAGTCTGGTGTTGTGTTGGTGGGTGTGGAGCATTATTTATTTTCCCTGAAGCTCCCGGAGACCTCAGAAAACCAGAATGATACTCTTATTGCTCCCCTTTCTATAGAAGAGGTGCCAAAGGCCCAGGGGCAGGGCTCATGGATGGTTTCTAATTGTCGTATTTGAGCTTCAGAGAGTCTCAACAAATAAATGTGTCAAGCTGAGGGAGCAAAGGATGTCAATGTCTTTGAGAGAGAGAGAGAGAGACCTGGGCCAAGCTTTCCAGAGTCTGCACCCTCCCTGGATTCACTTCCTTTCCCTTCAGTTGCTGCAAGTGACCAATTGAAGGTCAGAATGAGAAAAGAAATGGAAAGGGGGAGAAAAGAATGTGTTTTACTCGCAGATGTTGGAGACAGGAGGATGTTTCAGTCTGTGTGAAGCCCAATCTCCTTTCACACAAAGCCTGCGCTGATTGGAGGACCAGCGTCCTTCCGGTCCTAACTCTATCCATTAGCCAACACCTCACAGGAAGGTCAGGGGCTGGGCTTTCCTCCACACATGCGCAGCTTCCCCTCACCCTTGGACATGCGCAGTACCTGATCACCCGCCCGTGCGGCGGATAGAGCGGGTTCCCCAGCGTGGGGGATTGTGGGAGCTACGGCCGACACTGTCCAAACTCCTGGGGTGAAAAGTGGAGGAGGCTTGGGCGGTTGTGTGCGAGCTTGGTGTCCGCCCCCGGGCCGATTCGAAAGGCAGGCCGCCTCTGGGAGCTTCCTGGATGGGGTGAAACAGCAACACGGCGCCCATTGCTCCTGGTCCCCGAGGGAAGGGGAGAAGACCGGTTTCGGAGTACTGCGACCAGTCGTGTTTCAAGTCAGCGGTTGAGCTGCGGAGACGCTGCTTCGGACTGCGAGGTTTGCTGTCGGCGGTTTTGAGTTCGCCCAATGGAGGACGAAGGAATGGAGGAAGGATGGCAGCTGGATAGGCTGCTGGAAGCGGCGGGTCGGAACCGGGAGTGGATACCCGATGGGCGGCCCGCGGCCTGCAGCCCGGGGTGGGTTGCTGCCGTTCCTGGGGTCTCCGGGGGTTCGGCCCCCCGGACGCCCTGTGGGCGGTTGGGACTGACTCTGGGACTTTCTTCCCCGTTGTCGACTGTTGCCAACATTGGAGCGACTCTGGCGGCTGCCATTGGAGGACTTTGAGGACATGTTGTTCCTTGTGAAATTTCGGCTGGAGCGCCGGGGTCATGAAGTGGAACGTGCAAAATTAATGGACTCTTTTTATAGACTTTTCTATGTGTACTAAGGGATTTGTTTTCTTGTTTTCTTTGCTTTCGTTTTATTTAGCAGCCTATGACATTTAACTCATTTCGGGTCTCCCTGAAATGGTATTTAGAAATTGTGGTGGAACGCTGGTTGGTGCGAAACTGCTCTCCCTCCGAATGGTCCCGTACCTTTGGGCGGGGTCCAGGAGGGGGGAACCCTCTCTCCTCCGCCGCGCCCGGGTCTGGCTCTCCGGTGGTCTGTGCTCTTAGCGAGGAGGGGCCTTTCCCCCGGGGTGTCGGCTGCAGGGCGGGGTGAACGGGGGTGGGTGAGCGGGGATTAGTGTTCGGTGATGGATTCTATCCTGTTAAATCTTTTCTGGGGTGAATTAAGGCCTGGTGCCTGGTGATTGGGTTTTTGATATGACACTGTTAAAATGTATCGAGGCCCTGTGGGTCATATTTGTAACTGGAGCGGCCGTATTGTATCGGGGCCTTGCGCCTCGCGACTGCTTGTCTTGTGTTTAGAGTCGTTACCTTGAAATGTGCCTGTGTCGTGTGTTGTACTTTTGGGTTTTGTTTCTTTTCTTTTCTTCTTTGTTTCTTTTGGAGTGGTCGTATGGTTTCGGGGCCTTGTGCCTCGCGACTGCTTGTGTATGTGTTCAGAGGTCGTTGCCTCGATGTACTTGTGGTTTGTGGTTTCCTGTTCCTTCTTGCTTTTGGAACGGTCGTTTGGTTTCGTGGCCTTGTGCCTCACGACTGTTCGTGTTATGTGACTGTTCGATTGTTACTTGAACTATGCGTAGGGCCTGTGCCTTGCGGCTGGTTGTGATAAGTGACTGGTTAATTGGTATCTGGAAACGTATTTCGGCCCTGTGCCTTGCAGCTGTTTGTGTTCAATGACTGTTACAACGTTACTGTGAAATGTAATTGGGCCTTGTGCCTTGCAGCTGTTTCGTGTTCAGTGACTGTTTAATCGTTAATGTGAAGTGTAATGAGGCCTGGAGCCTTGTAAATGGGTCTGTGTTGATAATTGTGACGACAATAAAAGAGTTACTCACAGATGTTGGAGACAGGAGGAATTTTCAGTCTGTGTGAATCATCATCTTCGGTCACAAGCGCTGCAATGGCTGGAGGACCAGTGTTCTTCCGGTCCTCCAACTCTTCCCATTGGTCACTCCCTCAGCAGAAAGATCAGGAAGTGGGCTCGCCTTCGCACATGCGCAGTCCCGCGCGGGGAAGGGTCGACCGCGGAGCGACTTCTGGAAACCTTGTCTCTCGGAGGTGGTGGGGGAGGGGAAACAACGGGCGGGGGTGGGGCTCCGGCTCCCGGGCCTGCGCAATGGACCCTGGAGACGTCACCCCGGAATAGAGTGATTCCCATTGTCTGAGTCCGCCAGCGCTCCATTGTGACCTCACAATGCGGAAGTTAAACGATGAGGCTCATATAAACCCCCTGGGAAACCCGCCTTCATTGTGTGAGAGAGAACTGGTCTTCCCCCTCCCCCATCCTGGGGACAGGGTTTCCAGGCAACCGGCTGACAGCTTCACACAGACTGAAACTTCCTCCTGTCTCCAACATCTGGGAGTAAAACTCTTTCTTTTCTTCCTCTTTCCATTTCTTTTCTCAGTAAAAAGTCTTACACCAGGTTAAAGTCCAACAGATTTGTTTCGAATCACTAGCTTTTGGAGCATTGCTCCTTCCTCAGATGAATGAAGAGGTAGATTCCAGAAACATATCTGTAGACCAAGTCAAAGATGCAAGATGATACTTTGAATGCGAGCATTCGCAGGTAATTAAGTCTACAGATCCAGAGAGAAGGTCTCCTCTGAGGAGGGAGCTGCGCTCCGAAAGCTAGTGATTTGAAACAAACCTGGTGGAATTTAACCTGGTGTTGTAAAACTTTTACTGTGCCCACCCCAGTATCTCCACATCATTTCTTTTCTCATTCTGACCTTCAATAGGGGTGGCCTGGTAGCATAGTGGTTAGCACTGTTGCTTCACAGCAGCAGGGTCCCAGGTTCGATTCCCAGCTTGGGTCACTGTCTGTGCGGAGTCTGCATGTTCTCCCCGTATCTGCGTGGGTTTCCTCTGGGTGCTCTGGTTTCTTCCCACAAATCCCGAAAGATGTGCTGTTAGGTAATTTGGACATTCTGAATTCTCCCTCCTGTGACCCGAACAGGTGCCGGAATGTAGCGACTAGGGGCTTTTCACAGTAACTTCATTGCAGTGTTAATGTAAGCCTACTTGTGACAATAAAGATTATTTTAAAAAATTGGTGACTTGCATCAACTGAAGGGAAAGTAAGTGAATCCAGTCTGCATATTACACACATTTTCAGTCCAGTAATATGGACATAACTTTGTCTCGCAGCCTGCAGGAAGATTTTCAGGTCTGGTTCAAAGGATAGTCTCTTTCCTAATGTTCACAATTACAGGGTTGCTTTCCCCAGGAGATGGCTGACATTTAAGGGGACAGTCAATTAATATCGTACCGTGATATGCCTAGTGTTATATCTTACAGATTAGATATATTATTTATGGTTATGTAATGAATCCATTATTATTTCCAGTTGTGTAATATTGTACTGTAGCTATGCTATATATTTCCAGTCATCTCTTCCCTCAGATGGTTGTTAGTCTCTGGATTTCTCTTCCACCGGGACCAGTGTAGTCTTGGAGACATTGAAAAAAATTCAAGGATGGTTTGGACAGATTTTTAATATTTATTTTGTTATTTTTAAAAACTTTTTTGAAACAATGAATGCAACAGAGTAACAGAAAACTGATGGAAAATATGTACAGAGCAGAACAACAGATATTGCCCCATAAATACAAGCAACACCAATGCAAAATACCCATTAAGGATCTCACCTACTTCCTTTTGTTCCGCGCATAATTTCCCTCTTTTGTCCTTGACTGGACCAACTCTTTCCCCAGCTATCTTCTTGTTCCTAATATATGTATAAAATGCCTTGGGTTTCTCTGTAATCCTGCCTGCCAAGGACATTTTGTGACCCCTTTTTGCCCTCCTAACTCCCTGTTTGAGCTCTTTTCAACTTTCCTTGTATTCTTCAAGTGTTTCATTGTTTTTGGTTGCCTAGACCTCGCGTATGCATCCTTTTTCTTTTTGACTGGACTCTGCTGTTTGTAATATATATATAAATGACTTGGAAGAAAACGTAGTGGGTCTGATTAGCAAATTTGCGGATGATACTAAGATTGCAGTAGTTACGGATAGTGATGAAGATTGTCAGAGAATACAGCAAATATAGATAGGCTGCAAAAATGGGCAGAGAAATTGCAGATGGAATTTAACGTGGATAAATGCGAGGTGATGGATTTTGGTAGTTCCAAATCAGGTGGGAGCTATAAAATAAATGGCAGAATCATCAGGAGCATAGAGACACAGAGAGACCTGGGCGTGCAGGTCCACAGATACTTAAAAGTGGCAGCACAGGTGGAAATGGTGGTAAAGAAAGCATATGGCATGCTTGCCTTCATAGGATGGGGTATCGAGTATAAAAGCTCAAATTATAGAACATTGGTCCGGCCACATTTGGAATACTTTGTCCGATTCTGGTCACCACATTACCAGAAGGACGTGGAGGCTTTGGAGAGAGTAGAAAACGTTTACCAGGATGTTGCCTGGTATGGAGGGTATTAGCTATGAGGAGAGATTGAATAAACTGGGATTGTTCTCCCCGAAAGATGGAGGCTGAGGGGCGACCTGATAGAAGTTTATAAAATTATTAGGGGTTTGGATCGGGTGAACAGTTGGCGTCTTTTTCCCAGGGTGGAAATGACAATTACAAGGGGGCACAAGTTCAAGGTGAGGGGGGAAAAGGTTCAGTGGAGATGTGTGGGGGAAGTTTTTTACACAGAGGGTGGTGGTGGCCTGGAATGCACTGCCAAGTGAGGTGGTTGAGGCAGATACGTTAGTGACCTTTAAGACTTATCTGGATAGGCACATGAACGGACAGGGTGTAGAAGGATACAGGCGGTTAGTCGAGATGGGACATGTGATCGGTGCAGACTTGGAGGGCCTGTTCCTCTGCTGTATTGTTCTTCTTCTTTGTAATTCATTGCATCTGCTGAGACACCAATAAGTTCACAATTGATTACAGGGGTTGGATTCTGCTGTTATTGTTGCTGTTCACAATTCCATTCAGGACTACATTTCATTCATTCTGACACTTGGTCAATAGGGATGGTTGGAAGGTTTCCTTCTGCTGGACTGCCCGATCTCACGATTTTGCCTCCAATGGGTTGATGCTCTTTGAGCCTTTTTGGTTTCAAATTTCACAAGGATCATAGAGTGAAAGGGTGTTTGGAAGTTAAAATATATTAAAATATATACAAGTCATGAGGGGCAAGTTGTCTGTTTTATGATTGGGAAATTACAATAAATGGTATGATGATAGACAGGCAATCACTAGCATTTAAGGAATTATTACATATTTACATAAAATATAGATTCCTTTTAAGAAACAAAAATCCAACAGGAAAAGTGATGCAACCGTGGATAACAAGAAACGTTAAAGATTCTATGAGATCAAATAAAGAGGTTCATAAAGTGGCCAAAATATTAGTAAGCCTGTCATGTGAGAGTACCTTTAAGAAATGGGTCTTTATAAATGGACGTGTATATAAATATCTGTAGTGAGAGTACCTTTAAGAAATGGGTGTTTATTACTGCAGTGATGTCAGAGTGGGTGGAGCTGGGCTGCCTGTCAGCTTATTACTTTCGTTTTAGGCTGTTTGCTGCAGGGTGTGGGTTAGTTTTGTTTTCAGTGTTGGAGCTGAAGCCAGACCAAGCAGGTGTACTATTGTTCTCTCTGCCATCAAGAGACTATCTCTTGATAATTTGGTGAATTCAGAATTATAAATGTTTTCAGTAGTGACTTTAACCTGATGTGCTTCTGTTAAAGGTTTGTTTTTAAGTTTTATGGATGTTAAAAGAAAAGCGAAATCATAGAATTTACAGTGCAGAAGGAGGCCATTTGGCCCATCGAGTCTGCACCGGCTCTTTGAACGTGTACCCTACCCAAGCCCACACCTCCACCCTATCCCCATAACCGCATAACCCAGTAACCCCACCCAACACTAAGGGCAATTTTGGACACTAAGGGCAATTTATCACGGCCAATCCACCTAACCTGCACGTCTTTGGACTGTGGGAGGAAACCGAAGCACCCGGAGGAAACCCACGCACACACGGGAAGGATGTGCAGACTCCGCACAGACAGTGTCCCAAGCCGGAATCGAACCTGGGACCCTGGAGCTATGAAGTAACTGTGCTAACCACCATGCTACCGTGTTGCCCCTAGGATTACTTAGTGTTGTGTTCTTTGGAGGTTGTATTTGGATTGGTTTGCTAAGATGTTAACTATGTTTTAAAAAGGTTAACTTGAGTTCATTGAATAAACATTGTTTTGCTTTAAAAAATACTTTTCCATTTCTGCTGCACCACACCTGTAGAGTGGGCCGTGTGCTCCCCATACCACAATCTAGTAAAAGTTGTGGGTCAGGTGAACTCCATGAGACACTTTGGGGTTCTCTAAACCCTGGCCCATAACACGCCCCATAGTCACTCACACCCCCCCTTGCCCACCTCCCCATTCCGCCCCATAGCCACTCACATCCTCCATATACCACCTCCCCATAGTCACTCACATCCTCCATGTCCCACCTCCCCATACACCCCCATAGTCACTCACATCCTCCATGTCCAACCTCCCCATACAGCCCCATAGTTCTCTAAACCCTGGCCCATAACAAGCCTGAGGTTGGGAACTTGTTTTAGAATAAAGAAATGGCAGAGAAACTAAACAATGCTGTCTGTCTTCATGGAGGATGATATAGAAATCGTCCCAAAAACACTCGAGAACCAAGGGACTAGTGAGTACGAGGAGCTGAAAGAGTGAAAACGTAGCATTGGAGAAATTAACCAAAGAGAAAATGCTGGAAAATCACAGCAGGTCTGGCAGCATCTGTAGGGAGAGAAAAGAGCTGACGTTTCGAGTCCAGGTGACCCTTTGTTTCAGATTCTCTTTGTTTCAGATTCCAGCATCCGCAGTGATTTGCTTTTATTACTGGAGAAATTAATGAGGTTGAAAGTTAATAAATCCCCCAAAAGCTGATGCTCTACATCCCAGAGTGTTGAAAGAGGCGGCTGTAGAGATAGTGGATACATTGGTGATAATCTTTCACAATTCTATAGATTCTGGAATTGTTCCTGCAGATTGGAAGGTGGTAAATGTAACCCCAATATTTAAGGAGGGAGAGAGAAAACAGGGAACCACAGACCCATTAGCCTGACATCAGTAGGAGGGAAAATGCTACAATCTATTATAAAGGATGTGATAACATACGAATTAGGAGCAGGAGTAGGCCACTCGGCCCCTCGAGCCTGCTCCACCATTCAATAAGTTCACGGCTGATCTGATTGTAACCTCAACTCCACAGAGCCCCCTTAGAAAATAAATCTGGGGAGATAGTTATGGGGAGCAAGGAAATAGTAGAGGAGTTCAACAGATATTTTGCATCAGTGGAAGATACTTTGAATATCCCATTAATACTAAAGAACACGAGGGAGGAATTAAATATCATCATTAGAGCAGTAGTATTAGACAAACTATTGGAGCTAAAGCCAGATGAGTCCCCGGGCCCTGATGACTTGCATCTTTGGATATTGAAAGAAATGGCTACAGAGATAGTGGATGCATTGGTTGTAATTTTCCAAAAATGCTTGGATTCTGGAGAAGCATCGGATGAGGGAACAGTTAGCTAGGCTGGATTGGGAGAAAATACTTTGTGTTGGTCAATTGGGCAACAGTGGAGGACTTTCAAAGAAATCTTTCACAGTGCTCAGAGATTGTATACATCAGTGAAAAGGAAGGACTGTAGGAAAAGGGATAATCGGCCATGGATATCTCCAGAAATAAAGGAAAATACCAAATTGAAAGAAAAGGCATTCAAAGTGGCAAAGATTGGTGGGGAAACTAGAGGATTGGGAAATCTTTAAAGGTTAACAGAAAGGTGGGGGTGGGCTCCTGCGACCCTGTGAGGCAGCAGTGCTAACCACTGGGCCACCATGCCCCCCCCCCCCCCCCCCCCCCCCCAAACCTGGGCTTTCCATGAGTGAATTCGATTCAACTTAGGCCGGGAATATGGGCGGCATGGTGCCTCAGTGGTTAGCACTGCTGCCTCATAGCGCTGAGGACCCAGGTTCTATCCCAGCCCTGGATCACTGTCCGTGTGGAGTTTACGCATTCTCCCCTTGTCTGCATGGGTCACAGTCCCACAACCCAAGATATGCAGGTTAGGTGGATTGGCCACGCTAAATTGCCCCTTAATTGGGAAAAAAATAATTGGGTACTCTAAATTTATTTATTTTTTAAATTATTGAACATTGGTCCTTTTAGAGGATGAGAAGGGGGATTTAATAATGGGAATTGAGGAAATGGCTGAGGTATTGAACAGGTATTTTGTGTCGGTCTTCACAGTGGAAGGCACAAATAACATGCTAATAATTGTTGGCAAGGAGGTTATGGCAGGTGAGGACCTAGAAATGATCATTATCACTAAGGAAATAGTGTTTGGCAAGCTAATGGAGCTAAAGGTAGACAAGTCTCCTGGCCTTGATGGAATGTATTCCAGGGTACTAAAAGAGCTGGCGGGGGAAATAGAAAATGCGCCCGGGGTAATTTACCAAAATTCACTGGACTCTGGGGCAGTTCCGGCAGATTGGAAAACAGCAAATGTGACGCCACTGTTTAATAAAAAAGGTAGACAAAAGGCAGGTGACTATAGGCCGGTTAACTTAACTTCTGTAATGGCGAAAATGCTTGAATCTATCATTAAGGGAGAAATAACAGGACATCTGGATAGAAATTGTCCCATTGGGCAGACACTTTCATGGGCTCATGAAAGGCAGGTCATGTTTGACTAGTTTACTGGAATTCTTTGAGGACATTACGAGCACGGTGAACAACGGGGAACCGGTAGATGTGGTGTATCTGGATTTCCAGAAGGCATTCGGCAAGGTGCCGCACTAAAGGCTGCTGCATAAGCAGCACGGTAGCACAGTGGTTAGTACAGTTGCTTCACAGCGCTAGGGACCCAGGTTCGATTCCCGGCTTGGGTTACTGTCTGTGCGGAGTCTGCATGTTCTCCCCGTGTGTGCGTGGATTTCCTCCGGGTGCTCCGGTTTCCTCCCACAAGTCCCGAAAGACGTGCTGTTAGGTAATTTGGACATTCTGAATTCTCCCTCTGTGACCCGAACAGGAGCCAGAGTGTGGATACTAGGGGCTTTTCACAGAAACTTCATTGCAGTGTTCATATAAGCCTACTTGTGACAATAAAGATAATTATTATCATCTTTACACAATCAAAATTGTTCATAATTTTGAACACCTCAATAAGGTCACCTCTTAATCTTCTCTGCTCCAAGGAATCATAGAATTTACAGTGCAGAAGGAGGCCACCCGGCCCATCGAGTCTGCACCGGCTCTTGGAAAGAGCACCCTACCCAAGATCAACATCTCCACCCGATCCCCATAACCCAGTAACCCCACCCAACACTAAGGGCAATCTTGGACACTAAGGGCAATTTATCATGGCCAATCCACCTAACCTGCACATCTTTGGACTGTGGGAGGAAACCGGAGCAACTGGAGGAAACCCACGCACACACTGGGAGGATGTGCAGACTCCGCACAGACAGTGTCCCAAGCCGGAATCGAACCTGGGACCCTGGAGCTGTGAAGCAATTGTGCTAACCACTATGCTGCCGTGCTGCCCACCAGGAGAACAAGCCCAATTTCTCCAATCTTTCCTTGTATCTAAAATTCCCCATGCCTGATATCATTCTAGTAAACCTCCTCTGCACTCTCTCCAGGGTTTTAACATCCTTCCTTCAATAAGGTGCTCAGAACTCAACACAATACTCCAAGTGTGGCCTAGGTGTAGCATCACTTCCTTGCTTCTGTGCCTCTATTTGTAAACCCAAGGATTCTATCAGCCTTCTTAACAACTGTTTTAACTCGCCTGACCATCTTCAGAGAATTATGCACTTGAACCCCGAGATCCCTCTGCTCCTGTACTCCCTTCAAAGCCTGTATTGTTTCCCCATGTTTCCTCTGTCAAAATACAATACCTTTCTCTGCATTGAAATTCATCTGCCAGGTGTCTGCCCATTTGGCCAACTTGTCAATGTCCCTCTGAGGTCGCTCAGCACCATCCTCACAATTCACGATTCTCTCTACCTTAGTATCATCTGCAAATGTAGAGATTTTTCTCTCTACACTCCCCTCTAGATCATTTATATAAATCAGAAAAAGTAAGGATCCCACTACTGATCCCTGGGGAACACCAGTTTCAACTTGCCTCCAGTCTAGAAACGCCCATCGATACCTGCCCTCTGTTTCCCTTCTCTTAGCCAACTTCTAATCCATGCAGCCAAGGACCCATCAATTCCAAACATTTAATTTGCTAACCAACCTGCCATGTGGCACCGTATCAAATGCTTTCTGAAAGTCCAAATATATAACATCCATGGCACTACCCTCATCCACTGCCTGTGTCACCTCGTCAAAGAACCCAATTTGTCAGACATGACCTGCCCTTGACATGTTGACTGTCTAGTCTTCACTTATTTTTCTCTAAGTGTATGTTTATCACATCCCGTATTGTGGTCTCCATCAGTTTTCCCTCATTATTGATGTGAAGCTGACAGCTCTGTAGTTTCCTGGGTTATCCCTTGTCCCTTTCTTAAACAGAGGCATCACATTTGCAATCCTCCAGTCCCCCAGGACTAACGCTGTGTTCAGAGAGGCCTGGAAAAGTTCTGTCGCTGGCTCTGCAATATGCTCCCTTACCTCTCTCAGCAATCTAGGATGCATCCCATCCGGGGCCTGGCGACCTCTCTACCTGGAGTGCTGCCAGCCTTTTTAGCATCTTTTCTTTATCCATCACTATACTGCTCAGTTGCTCAATACCCACATTTTCAACTGGGTCATTGTCACCACCCTCTAATTTGATAAAGACAAAAGCAAAGTACTCATTTAGTACGACTGCCATACCCTCCCTTCAGTGAACAGTTTAGCCTGCTTGTCCCTAATCTTTTACCATGAATATGTTTGAAGGACATTTTGCTGTTTGTTTTAGCACAGCCTGCCATCCTTGCCTCATGCTTCCTTTTAGCCTCCTCTATTCCAGCCTTAGCTTCTCTCCTGCATGATATACTCTTCTTGTTTTCTATTACTATTATTATTCCGGCATGCATCATATGTCTCTTTTTTTCGTCATTATTTTTTCATTAACATCCTTAGTCATCCAGGGTACTCTAGCTTTGGATATTCCGTCTTTATTTCTCATGAGTATGTAGCTAGCTTCCACTCTATTCAGCTCTCCTTTGAACATCTGCCATTTTTCATCCCCCGTTTTATCCACCAAAATGCATTTCTAATCGACCCGCTCCAGTTCAACTTTTAGACACCTAAAATGTGCCCTTTTCCAGTATGGGATCTTAATCCGTGCATGATTTTTATCCTTTTCCAACTTCATATTGAATCATATTATATTATGATCGCTATTTCCCAACTGCTCCCCACTCCTGACGTTCTCCACCTGCCCTGCCTCATTTCCTAGGGTGAGATCCAGCATAGCCTGCCCCTGGTAGGACTGGAAATGTACTGTTCCAGAAAGTCCTCCTGAACATGCTGCAGGAATTTCTCCCCTTCCATGATGCCCCACACTCTACCTTCGGCTAATTGAAATCCCCAATTATCAGAACCCTACTTACCTGCAGATTTCCATAATCTGCCTACAAATGCTCTCTTCCACTTCCTCTCCACTATTTGGCCGTCTATAAGAAATACCAAAGAAGGTCACCACTCCCTTCATGTTTCTCACCTCCAACCTTATAGATTCTAATTCACAAACTGCATCTCCTTCAAGGGCTATGATACTATCTTTGACCAAGGCTGCGACACCTCCCTTTTTACCCACCCTGTATATACTTTAAAAAAAAACAAATTTAGAGAGTACCCAATTCATTTTTTTTCCAATTAAGGGGCAATTTAGTGTGGCCAATCCACCTACCCTGCGCATCTTTGGGTTGTGGGGGCGAAACCCATGCAACACGGGGGGGGGGGGGGAATGTGCCAACTCCACACAGACAGTAACCCAGAGCCGGGATCGAACCTGGGACCTCGGTGCCGTGAGGCAGCAGTGCTACCACTAGGCCACCGTGCTGCCCTACAACCCGTTTCTACTAAGAACCTTCTAACCCGGGACGTTAAGTATTGTTATGGGCCAGGGTTTAGAGAATCCCAAAATGTATCATGGAGTTCGCCTGACCCACAACTTTTACTAAATTGTGGTACGGGGAGCTCACGGCCCACTCTACAGGTGTGGTACAGCAGAAATGGAAAAGTATTTTTTAAAGCAAAACAATGTTTATTCAATGAACTCAAGTTAACCTTTTTAAAACATACAGTGAACATCTTAGCAACCATTAATTCAAATACAACCCCCAAAGAATACAACACTAAGTAATGCTTAATAACTTCCCAAACAACATCCAGAAGACCGAAGAAACACCTGTCAACAGAAGCACATAAGCTTAAAGTCACTACTCAGAACATTTATAATTCTGAATTCACCAAATGATCAAGTGACAGCCTTTAGATTTCAGAGAGATACCCGTACACCTTCTGGCTGTGACTGCAGCTATCCAGCTCTGAAAACGAAACTAAAACACGTCCTGCAGCAAACAGCCTAAAACAAAAGGAAAAAGCTCACAGACAGCCCGGCCCCACCCACTCTCTGACATCACTGCAGTGGTAAACACCAATTTCTTAAAGGTATTCTCACATGACAGTATCCAGTCCTGTTTTGGCTTGAGCCATGTTTCTGTCACTATACCCCCGGAGCAATTTCTGCTTCCAGTTCCCCAGATTTGTTCACTATACAACATGCATTTACATACAGACAATTTATCACTGCCCTTATCTCTTTCTTGCCCTTTGGGAGGCGACCATTTATTTGTTCGCTGTCAACACTCATGCATTCCCTCACTTCCTTTTCCCTGTTCCCCATCGTCTCTCTTTTGCTCTGATTGGAACATCTCACACTAGGTCCATTGGTCAACCTATCCCCCTACCGTACAAGTTTAAATGCACCCCCACCACACTATTTACTCTCTCGGCCACGGGGTTGGCTCCATTTCGGCTCCGATGAAGCCCATCTCCTCTAAACAGCTTTCTCCATTCCCAAAACTAATTCCAATGTCTCAAAAATCTGAACCAGGCATTTATCTCCCTGATCTGATTTTACGAGCCTCTTCCTTTGATCTAATGGAATCTTTAACTTTTCTTGTTAGCCACGGTTACATCACTTTTCCTCTCGGATGTTTGTTCCTTAAAGGAATCTATATTTGTGAAATGAAAGTCGCCAAAGACCGAGAGGACCATAGGCTGCTCTCCCCTTTGTGAGAGAGAGAGAGAGCTGACTGGTGGCGATTTAACCTGAAGGTCACCACACCTCGAGCGAGGAAGTCGAGAAGGCGGGGCCTTTATGGATAATCTCAGCCGTTACGGGAGTTGAACCCATGCTGTTGACGTCGCTCCGCATCATGAGTCAGCCATCCAGCCAACTGAGCTAACTGACCCCCTTGTAAATATAAAAATAATTCCTTAAATGTTAGCTATTGCCCGTCTCCCATCTTACCATTTAATGTGGTTTCCCAGTCCACCTCAGACAACTGCCCCTCGTGCCCTGAGTTTTCTGATGAGAAACACCCACATAAATTAAACAAAAGATTTATTTGTTGTCACATGTACTGAAGTACAGCGAGAAGTATTTTTATGCAGCCAAGGAAACGTACACAGTAGACAAAAAGAATATTCGACAGAGTACATCGACAAACAGTGATTGGTTACAGTGCAGAACAAGGGCTAAACAAAGCAAATACATGAGCAAGAGCACCATAGGGCGTCGTGAATAGTGTTCTTACAGGGAACATATCAGTCCGAGGGAGAGTCGTTGAGGAGTCTTGTAGCTGTGGGGAAGAAGCTCTTCCTATGTCTGGATGTGCGGGTCTTCAGACTTCTGTACCCTTCGCCTGATGGAAGGGTCTGGAAGAAGGTGGGTCTGCCTTCCTGAGGAATGTAACCATGTGACCACCATAGTCCATCTTCATGGCAATTTGGCATGATTTTGGGGGTTCCAAATAGACATGGGAACCAAATATCTTCCAGCTTCCACACACCCTTTCACTCTGTGATCCATGTGAAATTTGAAGCATTCACAACGAGGCTCAAAGGGCAGCAGCTCACTGAAGGCAAAGTGGTGAGAGCGGCCAGTCCAGCAGAAAGGAACCCTCCGACTATTCCCATTGGCCAACTGTCAGAATGAACACAATGCAGTCCTGGGTGCAAATAAGCACAGAAACAATAACAGCAGAATCCAACCCCTGTAATCACTTTTGAACTTGCTGGTGTCAAAGCAAATCCAATGAATCACAAAATCCCTTCTGACATAGAGCAAGGGAATGCCCTCTCCCCAGTGTGAATTCGCTGGTGTGTCCTCAGGTTGAATAACTGCGTGAATCCCTTCCCACACACAGAGCAGGTGAATGGCCTCTCCCCAGTGTGGCTGCGTCGATGAATCTCCAGCTTTGATCGGACACTGAATTGCTTCCCGCAATCATCACATTTCCACGGTTTCTCCACATTTTGGGTCTTCTCGTGTCTCTCCAGGTCGGACAATCAGTTGAAGCCTCATTCACAGAGAACACGTGTATGGTCTCTCCCCGCTGTGAACGGTGCGATGTGTTTTCAGGCTGTGTAACTGGTTAAAGCTCTTTCCACAGTCAGTTCTCTGGAACACTCTCACTCGGGTGTGTGTGTCTCAGTGCTTTTCCAGTCACACTGATGGTTAAAATCTTCTCAAGCCGACAGATCTCCTTCTAGATTCAAAGGCCGAAGATATTCATGTCATTATTAATTGAGCGACTCTGTCAGATCTAGATGGTGTTTGGAGACTTTTGTCAGTAATTCCTCCTCTTCTAATATCCTGTAAAGACAATTTACAAAAGTCATCACTGCCAGTACAGGATAGAAATGCAGAACAGACAATTCTAGTTTCTCTGGAACATTCTTTTCTCTCTCGTTCCCCACAAGCTGTAAGTCTCCATCCCGCACTCTCTCTCCATTCTCACTCTGCTATATCTAATATCCACCCTCCCAATTCTCCTGAAGGTGCTGATTCAGGCTGATTGACAGATCCATGCTCACTGCTTGCAGTCCTGGACACAGAGATTATAACACATATTGGCTGCACATGGCCATTCGGCCCATCGAGCATGCCAAACCAGTGAATGAGATGATTTGCTCACGGCTTCCTGTCCTGGGCACAGAGATCATAACAAACAGAAGCTGAGTCGGTCATTCGGCCCATCGAGCCTGCTCGACCATTCGACGAGATCATTGGCTGATCTACCTCAGCACCATTTTCCCCACACTCTTCCCCCATATCCCTTGATATCTTAAAGATCTAGGAACCTATCAATCTCTGTCCTGAGGCTCCATGGTCCTCTGGGGTAGAGAATTCCAAAGCTTCACCACATCCTCGAGGGAAGAAATCCCTCCTCATCTCAGCGTTCTCTCCATTTTCCTGCCTGCTCCCCATAACCCTCGACTCCCTAACCAATCAGAAATCTGTCTGCGGGTGACCACATGAAGCGGGCGTGGGAGTAGCTGCTTTTCCGCAGGTTCTACGCACCACTTGCCTATAATCTGTCATTTATCCTGATTGCCCGGCACTCGTCTACTTAATTCATAAATTAATATTTGTGGTCATGTCCCTGGAAGATTTGGGGATTAGGTTTGGTGAGATTATGCTGAAAAACATCAAGAAAACCATCGGTAAAAGAGCACAGGCGGATTCAGTGGGGGTGGAGCTACCTTTGCTATTTTTTTGAAAACATTTTTATTGCCATTTTGCACTTACGAACAAAACTTTGCAGAACAATACAGGAACAACAATAGTAATAATCAACACAATAGTAAAGCCAACACATGTATCCCAAGCTGTCACCGTATCTGTGACAGTGGTCCCAGTTCTACCCTACATTATTTACACTCGTGTTAGTAGTAGCAAGAGTTACAGCCAACTTTACAAACATATTCAGCGCCATTGGGGTTACTGGGTTATGGGGATGGGGTGGAGGTGTTGACCTTGGGTATGGTGCTCTTTCCAAGAGCCGGTGCAGACTCGATGGGCCGAATGGCCTCCTTCTGCACTGTAAATTCTATGATTGCCAGGACTCTTCACCTCATTTGTAAATTGCCTTCATTTTGTTGGTTGGGGGAGTCCTTGAGGGAGGTGAGGCCAGTCTGTCTTCCTGGATTGGCACGTGTGGGAGGAATGTGCCCCCTCCTGCGAGCGGCCTTCCACTGCCTTCCAGCTCTGTTCTTTGTGGCCTCCCTTTCATGCAGCCGGTGGTCCCTACCCTCCCCCCCCCCACCTTTCCTAGCTGCTCCCCCCAGTTAGCTGTTGGCTGCGAATAGGTCTGTGAAGAGGCTTACGAACCTCTTCCATGTGTCGTGGAATCTCTCCTTGGACTCCCTCATCACAAACTTAATTTTCTCTCGTGGCAGAAACCCGGCCAGATCGGAGGGCCATTCCGAGGCCCTGTTTGGCGCTGCCGAATTCCAACCTAGCAGAAATCTCCGCCTGGCTATCAGTCAGTGAGGCGAAGGCCAAAAGCGTCTGCGCCACATCCCTGTCCAGAGCCCTGGATGCTCCGACTCCCCGAAAACTGCCACAATGCGGGCACGGCAGCATCTCGATCCCCACCAGCCTGGCATAGCCTCGAAGAAGGCCATCCAGAACTCAAAATCTGGGGCAGGACCAGAACATGTGGGTGTGGTTGGCGCACGCTTGTCCTCCACCTCTGGGAAGAACCCGTTGATACGTATCTTGGTAAGGTATGCTCCATCTTGAGTTGCATCAGATTTAGCCTGGCGCAGGAGGAGTTGATCCAGTGCAGCACCTCGATCCAGAGTCCTCCCCCCTATCTCCATGTCCAACTTGCAAGTACTATAAGACGGCTGTTGAATGTGGTGATGAATGACCTTTTCTCTGAGTTGTTCGTGGATGTCACCATACTTGCCATTCCCTAACCAGTCCAGTACCACCATTGTATCCAGAAATGTGTGCCTAGGTCTCTGGGGGAACATTCTTGTCTCCTTATGGAGAAAGTTGCGCAGCTGCATGCGCCTGAGCTCATTCCCCTTCAGGAGCTGGAGCCTCCCTGAGTGTTCCCTCGGGGTCTACTCTCAGTGCCCCTCCTTTGGTCCTCCCTCCATGTACCAAATCTATCCTCACCTGTTTGAACCTGTGGTTGTTGCAGATGGGGGCCTCTATGGACATCACACCATGTTTGAAGTGGCACCTAAACTGGTTCCATGTCCTTAATGTGGCCAGTACCACTGAGCTCCTGGAGCGTGTGTGTGGGCTGGGGGGTGTTGCGGTGGCCAGCACTCTGAGAGATGTCCCCGTGCAGGAGGCTTCCTCCATTTGGACCCAGTCTGCCTCCGGTTCCCTCAGCCACCCCCTCACCGCTTTGGCCGCCCCAGTGGTAGAATATGAGGTTAAGTAGGGCCAGGCCTCCCACGTCGCACCCCCACTGTAAGATGGTCTTGCGTATACTAGGGACTCTTTCCCCACTGCCCCCCAGACGAAGGCCATGATTAACTTTGAGACGCCTTTTCAACATGGCGGCCTGACCCTTTTGAGGTCTTTTGACCCTGTGCTTTCCGGGGCTCTCTCGGAGGTGGCAAAGATGTTGACTGCCGACATTCTCCGTGTTATTGACCAGTGCGTGCTGATTCAATATCTGTGAGCTCATGAGGCCGAGCTGCAAAACACCATGAAGAGACTCGATGATCCGGAGGAGAGAATCCTGAACATTGAGCAAGATGCCTCCTCGGCAGAGGGAACAATTCAATCCTTGGAAAACCGTCCCGAGTGATGTGGTGGACTCCTGGAGGTCTTTTGAGAACAGAGGGTCAGAGAAGAAACATCTGAGTCGTCGGCCTACCAGAAGGTGTGGAGGGTAAGGCTCCCATTAGATTCTTCGAGGACCGGCTGCCACGTGTTCTCAAGCTGGGTGTGAAGCCTGGGGGTTTCAAATTAGAAAGGGCATCGGATCCTGTCTGAGGCCGAGGGATAGTTTTCATCCCAGGCCTGTAAACATTCACTTCCACAACTTGAAAGGTGTTATGGGCCAGGGTTTAGAAAACTCCAAAGTAGATCATGGAGTTCACCTGACCGACAATTGTTTATTGATTTTGGTTCCGATGAGCACAAGGGCTGCCTTTCAGGTGTTATTCAACAGAGGCCTTAAGCACTTTTCATCAAAACAAGCTTTATTCTACAAATGTAGTTAACATTTTTATAAACACACACACTAAGCATTTTTATCAACTACAAACATAAATACCCCACACAGCTACAGGAATCTATGTATCACCCTTAATAAATTCCCCCCTTTAACTGTTCCAATTTAATAACAAGATCCCATAAACCAGTACCTCCTGTTCAAAGCTGTGGCCCAGCACACAGCACTCAAGACCTGGTTTGGATGCTCTTGTTTCCTTTCCAAATTAGCAGGTTTGAATTCCTTCCAGAAAGCAATTATTTCTTTTCAAGTTATCAAGTAATCTGGAAACAGCTTTTAAACTGACGATAGAGAGACAGGCCAAGACTTTGCTTTCTTACAGCAGCCAAATATGAAAACGAAAGCAAAAATCTCAGAGCCACCAAAACAGCCCCAAACCAAAGTGAAAGTAAAACCCACTCCCAGAGCCACAACCCAGCTTCACCCACACAATGACATCACTGAAGCCATGTGATAAGACAAAAATATATCTTAAAGGGACACTCCCATGACAAAGGTCCTGAAGACCGGTCAGGAAAGGAGGAACCCGGTTCCATGAGGGAGAGAATATTTCCTATTCCAGGACTTTTCAGCAGCCAAGCAAATGAAGCATTGCGGCTTCAATGAAGTTCAAAGGGAACTCAAGGCGCTGTGAGTGAATTATGTCATACTTTATCCTGCGACCCTGAAAATTGTATCTGACAACTCCGTTAAGTTTTTCGATAATCCAACTACTGCGTTGGCCTTTGTTAAATCCATGAAGGGCAAGGATTTGGAGGGATGGTTTGCAGCTCGGACTAACTCAGGCTCTAATCCGGACTCTTTCCCTATCATGTAGTCTATAGGCCACCAAATAGTAACCGGATGGTAGGGCAGGCAATAAGCAAAGAAATAACGGATGCATGTAGAAATGGTACAGCGGTTCTCATGGGAGATTTTAATCTGCATATCGATTGGTTTAACCAGGTTGGTAAAGGCAGCCTTGAGGAGGAGTTAAAAGGACGTGCCCGGGATAATTTCTTGGAACAGTATGTAATGGAACCTACAAGGGAACAAGCGGTCCTAGATCTGGTCCTGTGTAATGAGGCAGGATTGATTAATGATCGCATAGTTCGGGATCCTCTTGGAAGGAGCGACCACAATATGGTGGAATTTAAAATACAGTTGGAGGATGACAAGGTAAAATCAAACACTAGTGTTTTGTGCTTAAACAAAGGCGATTACAATGGGATGAGAGAAGAACTAGCTTAGGTAGACTGGGAGCAAAGACTTCATGGTGAAGCAGTTGAGGAACAGTGGAGAACCTTCTGAGTGATCTTTCACAGTGTTCAGAAATGGTTCATACCGACAAAAATGAAAGACGGTAGAAAGGGGAAAAATCGACCGTGGATATCTAAGGAGGTGAGGGAGAGTATCAAATTGAAGGAAAAAACATACAAAGTGGCAAAAATGAGTGGGAGACTAGAGGACTGGGAAGTCTTTAGGGGTCAACAGAAAGCTACTAAAAAAGCTATAAAGAAGAGTAAGGTAGACTATGAAAGTAAACTGGCTCAGAACATAAAAGCAGATCGTAAAAGCTTCTACAAATCTATAAGACAAAAAAAGAGTGGCTAAGGTAAATATTGGTCCTTTGGAAGATGAGAAGGGAGATTTAATAATAGGAGACGGGGAAATGGCTGAGGAGCTGAACAGGTTTTTTGGGTCAGTCTTCACAGTGGAGGACACAAATAACATGCCAGTGACTGATGGAAATAAAGATATGATAGGTGAGGACCTTGAGATGATTGTATTCACTAAGGAGGCAGTATTGGGCAAGCTAATGGGGCTAAAGGTAGACAAGTCTCCTGGCCCTGATGGATGCATCCCAGAGTGTTAAAAGAGATGGCTAGGGAAATTGTAAACGCACTAGTGATAATTTATCAAAATTCACTAGACTCTGGGGTGGTCCCAGAGGATTGGAAAGTAGCAAGCGTGACACCACTGTTTAAAAAAGGAGGTCGGCAGAAAGCGGGTAATTATAGGCCGGTAAGCTTAACTTTGGTTGTAGGGAAAATGTCGGTTGTAGGGAAAATGCTGGAATCTATCATTAAGAAGGCACTAGCGGGGCATCTGGAGGGAAATTGTCCCATTGGGCAGACGCAGCATGGGTTCACAAAGGGTAGGTCGTGTCTGACTAATTTGGTAGAATTTTTGGAGGACGTTATCAGTGCAGTAGATAACGGGGAGCCAATAGATGTGGTATATCTGGATTTCCAGAAAGCTTTTGACAAGGTGCTACACAAAAGGTTGCTGCATAAACTAAAGATGCATGGCATTGAGGGTAAAGTGGTAGCATGGGTAGAGGATTGGTTAACTAACAGAAAGCAGAGAGTGGGGATAAATGGGTGTTTCTCTGGTTGGCAACCTGTAACTAGTGGGGTCCCTCAAGGATCAGTGTTGGGCCCGCAGTTGTTCACAATTTACATAGACGATTTGGAGTGGGGGACCAAGTGCAATGTGTCAAAGTTTGCAGACGACACTAAGATAAGTGGTAAAGCAAAAAGTGCAGAGGATACCGGAAGTCTGCAGAAGGATTTGGATAGGTTAGGTGAATGGGCTAGGGTCTGGCAGATGGAATTCAATGTTGCCAAGTGTGAGGCTATCCATTTTGGGAGGAATAACAGCAGAATGGATTATTATTTAAACGGTAAGATGTTAAAACATGCTGCTGTGCAGAGGGACCTGGGTGTGCTGGTGCACGAGTCACAAAAAGTTGGTGTGCAGGTGCAACAGGTGATTAAGAAGGCTAATCGAGTTTTGTCTTTCATTGCTAGAGGGATGGAGTTCAAGACTAGGGAGGTTATGCTGCAATTGTATAAGGTGTTGGTGAGGCTGCATCTGGAGTATTGTGTTCAGTTTTGGTCTCCTTACCTGAGAAAGGACATATTGGCACTGGAGGGAGTGCAGAGGAGATTCACTAGGTTGATCCCAGAGTTGAGGGGATTAGATTCTGACGAGAGGTTGAGTAGACTGGGACTGTACTCATTGGAGTTTAGAAGGATGCGGGGTGGATCTTATTGAATAGATCGGATAGATGCGGGCAGGTTATTTCCACTGGTCGGGGAAAGCAGAACTAGGGGGCATAGCCTCAAAATAAGGGGAAGTAGATTTAGGACGGAGTGTAGGAGGAACTTCTTCACCCAAAGGGTTGTGAATCTCTGGAATTCCTTGCCCAGTGTAGCAGTAGAGGCTCCTTCATTAAATGTTTTTAAGATAAAGATAGATAGTTTTTTGAAGAATAAAGGGATTAAGGGTTATGGTGTACGGGCCGGAAAGTGGAGCTGAGTCCACAAAGATCAGCCATGATCTCATTAAATGGCGGAGCAGGCTCGAGGGGCCAGATGGCCTACTCCTGTTCCTAGTTCTTATGTTCTTACATTCTTATGGTGTTGTTGCCCTAATTTGTTATCTTTTATCCTGTTGAAGGGAGTTGTTATTCTGTGAGCGCCGATTGAATATCTTCTTCTTCGACTTCCGGGTGCGGCGATGACCAGCTGAGTCGCACGTTTCGCCCCCTTCTGTACTGTGAAGTCTATGAGATTTGAATTTAACAAAGAATAGGTGATGCAGTTGTTAGAAATTGGCTTAAGTGGAACAAAAAAATGTAATGAATTAAATAAATAATTTAAGTTTATAATGAAGAAGTATGGAGGATCTTATTATTTTAATCAATAGATTTTGAGCTTGCAGTGCACCGTCTCTTTAATAATCTGTAGCCCAAGAGACAGCTGATGATTAACTGTTTGAGATTTACAAGCAGTGAGAATCTGTGTGTTTTGTTTGTTTATGTGGATGTTCGTATATTTGTTATCCCATTGTTTTGGATTGCGTTGGTTTAAGGTTCATCTTTCTGGGGAATTAACTTGCCTGGAGTTTTAAATGACAGACGCTCTGGAAGTTTACCAAAGATGCAGAAGGATTAATTTTGGTCATTGTTGCCTTAAAACACTTGATATGTGGAGATTATTAAATAAAATGGGTCCACGATCGTGTCTCTGGTTGGGGCGAAAAAGGGTGGTGACGTAACGATGTCCAGTCGAAAACTTTTACTCCATCCCTTTCCAATCTAGCAGAGAATTAACCTTTGCCTGTCAACACTTGAAGATGTATTCATATTTTACAGGAATCAGGGTGGCACAGTGCTTAGCACTGCTGCTTCACGGTGCCGAGGTCCCAGGTTCGATCTCGGCTCTGGGTCACTGTCTGTGTGGAGTTTGCACATTCTCCCCGTGTCTGCGTGGGTTTCGCCCCCACAACCCAAAGATGTACAGGGTAGGTGGATTGGCTACGCTAAATTGCCCCTTAATTGGGAAAAAATAAATTGGGTTCTCTAAATTAATTTTTAAAAATATTTTACAGGAATTGGGAATTACATTTTAATTTTGAATTGTCAGAGATGTTCAGATTAATTAACCCATTTTGCCCCAAGCAGAATGGATCTTTCATGTTTTACTTTGCAGATAATTTGAGAGTTTTTAATAGACTTTCAATATTGCAGCAATAGTTGGCCCGAGATAAAATCTAGTGAAAGGAGGGCGGGCATCTAGCATGGAGTGACAAAAGACAGGAGGGATGGTGGAGTGCAAGGTTGCAATGACCAGTCTTAAACAACTACTAGCAACAACACCGGCATTAGGACCGTCAGATTTGACTTGCCCACTTCCACGTATACGGCTATAATAATGGGAATTACTACATTGCTGTAGTGACCCAACAATATAGAGATTATGCTCAACTTGTAGCCTTTTCCTCAAACAAGCCATCAGCAGTTGCTGCTGGATATAGAAATTAGATATAGAACACCTCTTTGTGCAGATTCTGAACATGGGAAGATTGAATAAGATCTCAGGTACTAGAAGTGCTCAGGGGGAGCGTCTATTACTAAAATGGGTGGATTACAGTGGTTAAGGACGAGAGGAGCAATCCAGTGGGATAAATGAACATTGAGGAAAGGAACATGTCTGTGATATGCAGATGGGAGTTGAGGAAGCAATGAATAGGGTAAAAGATGAGCCATAAGAGGAGGCCATTGTGACCCCGTTTGTCAATCGGTTACAGAGGAGTGAAGGAAGAACCAAGAACAGGATGGGCGATAGTTGAACAAGGCGGGACAAAGTTAAAAATGGAACCTATTTGATGGGTAATGAGAACGACGATGAACCAAAAAATTGACATTTAAAGGGACACTTTAAAAAAGAAACCATGCACACATAGTTTAGGTGGTTTCCATGGATATAAGGACAACATCTTTTGAAAAAGAGATGAAATAGACATTCATAGAACTCTGAAACCCAACAACACTGTTGTTTGAATTTGGGACAATTCTCTGTGAAAAAGAAATATAATTTAGCACGTGTACATCAAAAAAATGTAATTTAAATGAAAGAATAAGCCATCAAAATATGTTACTGCCTGGAATCAAATAGAAATGTTTTATTTGTATTTTAACAATTAAATGAGGATACTTTATTGGACTGCACAATTTCTCCAGGGCTCATAGAACATACAGTGCAGAAGGAGGCCATTCGGCCCATCGAGACTGCACCGACCCACTTAAGCCCTCACTTCCACCCTATCCCCGTAACCCAATAACCCCTCCTCACCTTGTTTTTTGGTCACCAAGGGCAATTTATCACGGCCAATCCACCTGACCTGTATGTCTTTGGACTGTGGGAGGAAACCGGAGCACCCGGAGGAAACCCACGCAGACACGGGGAGAACGTGCAGATTCTGCACAGACAGTGACCCAGCGGGGAATTGAACCTGGGACCCTGGCGCTGTGAAGCCACAGTGCTATCCACACTGTGCTACCGTGCTGCCCAATGAGTGCGATAGGATAGTAATTAGTGGGATGCATTGAATTGGACAGGATTCAGTAACAGGATATTGGTTAGGAGACAGGAAATCAAAACAACAAATGGGAATTGGAATTCTGGGTACAATTCAATGGAATATTTAAATTAGGCATTAGTACAGGACAGTCTTGAGGAGGTTAGTACATTGATAAAAACCTTCTCTTGGTAATGCATGTGTTCTTGTCTATGTTTTTATTTAAGAGAACAAAATGTGATACTCTGCCCACCACCTGAGGCATCGGGATCATACGTGGAGATATAATCAATAACTTTGAGATCTTTTGATAAGGTCACAAAGAGTTCAAGAATTCTGGCATGACATTTTGGGCACTGTGTAAGTGTGCAGATGAGGTACATGTGAAGCAACTAATAGGCTGGAGAACAGTTCAAAATGGACCCTTTATAGGGTTTGAAATGACTTGCGTTAGCACTGCTGCCTCACGGTGCCGAGGTCCCAGGTTCGATCCCAGCCCTGTCCGTGTGGAGTTTGCACATTCTCCCAGTGTTGCGTGGGTTTCGCCCCCACAACCCAAAGGTGTGCAGGGTAGGTGGATTGGCCACGCTAAATTGCCCCTTAATTGGAAAAACGAATTGGGTACTCGAAATTTAAAAAAATAAATGACTTGCCATTATGCATTGAAGAGCAGGTCCCATGCATGTACACCACGTGACAAACAGCTTGGCATGAAAGGTTAATGGGGCCAATAGAGTGAAACACCTTCCAATTATCAAGGCACTGACACATACTTCATGGAGAAAGTGGCTTTAAAACAAGTGAGATAGAATTAAACACTCCATTAGCTGTCGAGAATGAGTATAATTCATGTGAAAGGGTGAATAATTTGGAGTGGAACAATTAAGTGCATGGTAGTAAGTAAACTTGGTGAAAAGTATCCAGAAGATGGATACAGAGGAATGGGGAGCTGGAAAATATCTTGAGCCCATGCGTGATGTTACTTTGAATAAAACTGAGTGAGGTGACCTGCAAGTGGGGAGTGTCAGAGAAAAAGAAACATCAATCTAATTATTCTGAGATCACGTGAAAGGTACAATAGGTTATGGAATATAATAAAATTTAACAGAAGTTATGTGGTGGATTGTCTTCTCGCACAGATCACCCCATGCAAGGGCTAGAGAAAGGGATCAAGAATAATAATGAGACGTGAGGTGAAGGAATAAGATCTCGCCCTGTGAAAACTGGAACCTTATTATGGATCACAAGTTGAATGAGATACCACAAGAATAATCTGTCAGTCGGACCAGCTTCCAGGCAGAAACTCTGCACGTGTTAAAACTCAAGGTCCGTGTAAATATATGGGACAGTCTACCATTTGCTCTTTCCCCAGGCTCCAGGGTGTCTGCCGATAACGACAGGGAGGAGTGAGGAGAGCATCCCGACCTCAAGAGGAGCCATTAAACAGCAGGGAGGAAGGTGATTGATAGCTACACACCAGGGCAGCACAAGTGGGTAGCACTGTGGCTTTACAGCTCCAGGGTCCCAGGTTCGATTCCCGGCTTGGGTCACTGTCTGTGCGGAGTCTGCACGTTCTCCCCGTGTGTGCGTGGGTTTCCTCTGGGTCCTCCGGTTTCCTCCCACAGTCCAAAGACGTGCAGGTTAGGGTGGATTGGCTATGCTAAATTGCCCTTGGTGTCCAAAAAGGTTAGGAGGGGTTATTGGGTTAAGGGTGGAAGTGAGGGCTTAAATGGGTCGGTGCAGACTCGATGGGCCGAATGGCCTCCTTCTGCACTGTATGTTCTATGTTCTTATATCAGATCACCAATATCAATAATTGCAAGACAACGTGTGCCTTTGTAGTGATTGGATAGTTTAATTAAGTATGTAGAACTTTGATGTGATTGGTTAATTATTCTCAAACGGGCAGCAGGGTGGTGCAGTGGTTAGCACTTCTGCCTCACGGCACCGAGGTCCCAGGTTCGATCCCGGCTCTGGGTCACTGTCTGTGTGGAGTTTGCACATTCTCCCCGTGTCTGCGTGGGTTTCACCCCCACAACCCAAAGATGAGCAGGGTAGGTGGATTGGCCATGCTAAATCGCCCCTTCATTGGAAAAATGAATTGGGCACACTAAATGTATTATTTTTTTCAATTCTCATTAACTATGCATGGTGGCATATGCTAATTTCTTGTAACCGAATCTCAAAGTATAGCTGCCTGCATCATTCTTGAATCAGGCTTCTGTGACATCACTCCTGCAATGCCACCAGCCCGTGATATAGCATTATAATAAAGGCCAGGTTTTAACTCTTAAGAGTCTTTGTCTGATTTGTCAAGAGTGGAAGAGAGGAGTACACTCAAGTCGAATAGCTGTACTATTCTTCGCAACAGCCACGGTTGCATTACTTTTCCGGTTAGATTTTTGTTTCTTAAAGGAATCTATATTTTATGTAAATATGTAATAATTCCTCAATTTCTAGCGATTGCCGGTCTATTGTCATGCGTTTTATTGAAATAGTCCAATCTATCACAACTTCTTCCTCATCCATGACAGTTTCCTTTTATGAGAAACACCAGATGAATCAAAAGAACAACGTAACCACCATAGCCCATCTTCATGGCAACGTGGCATGCTTTGGGAGGGTTCCAAACAGATATAGGAATTAAATATCTTGCAACATCCAAACACCCTTTCACTCATTGGTCCTTATGAAACTTGGAACCAGGTAATCGCAACAAGGTTGAATGGCCTCTCCGCAGTATGAATTTGCCACAGTCTCCATTGGTGGGATGCATCACCGAATGTCTCCCCTACTCAGAACAGGTGAATGGCCTCTCCCTGGTGTGAACTCGCTGGTGTGTCCGCAGGCTGGATAGCCAAGTGAATTCCTTCCCACACTGAGAGCAGATGAACGGCCTCTCCCCAGTGTGAACTCGCTGGTGTCTCTGCATGCTGGATAACTGAGAGAATTCCTTCCCACACTGAGAGCAGGTGAACGGCCTCTCCCCACTGTGAACCCGCTGGTGGCTCCGCAGGTGGGATAACCGAGTGAATTCCTTCTCACACTGAGAGCAGGTGAACGGCCTCTCCCCACTGTGAACTCGCTGGTGGCTCCGCAGGTTGGATAACTGAGCAAATCCCTCCCCACACTGATAGCAGGTGAACGGCCTCTCCCCAGTGTGAACTCGCTGGTGTGTCTCCAGGCTGGATAACCGAGTGAATCCCTTCCCACAGTGTGAGCAGGTGAACGGCTTCTCCCCAGTGTGAACTCGCTGGTGTGCCCTCATGCTGGATAACCGAGTGAATTCGTTCCCACACTGAGGGCAGGAAAATGGCCTTTCCCCAGTGTGAACTAGCTGGTGAGTCTGCAGTTGGGACAACCGAGTGAATCCCTTCCCACACTGAGAGCAGATGAATGGTCTCTCCCCAGTGTGAATTCGCTGGTGTTTCCGAAGATCGGATAATTGAGTGCATCCCTTCCCACACTGAGAGCAGATGAATGGTCTCTCCCCAGTGTGACTGCGTCGATGAATATCCAGCTCAGATGGGCATCTAAACCCCTTCCCACAATCCCAACATTTCCACGGTTTCTCCATTTTTTGGGTCTCCTTGTGTCTCTCCAGGTCAGATAATTGGTTGAAGTCTCGTGCACACACAGAACACAGATAGGGTTTCCACTTTGCTGTAAATGGTGCAATGTTTTTTCATTCGACTGTGTGTGTGTGTGCACGTGTGTCTCTCGGTGCTATTTTCGTCCCACTGCAGTTTAAAATCTTTTGAAGCCAACAGATCAGGCAAACATTTCTTTTTCTACACTCAAAGGCCGATATATTCAGGCCCCGGTGATTTGAGTGACTCTTTCATAGAGATATGACATTTGAGATTTCAGTCTGCAATTCCTCCTTGTCTTAATATCCTGTAGAAACAATTTACAAAAGACATCACTGTCAGTACAGGATAGAAACTCAGAACAGACAATTCTAGTTTCTCTGGAACATTCTTTCCTCTCTCATTCCCCAAAAGCTGTAAATCTCAATCCCACACACTCTCCCTCCATTCTCAATCTGCTGTATCTAATATTCACCCTCCCAATTCTCCTGAAGGTGCTCATTCAGGCTGATTGACAGATCCAAGCTCACTGCTTCCTGTCTTGGACACAGAGATTATAATAAATAGGCGCTGCAGTTGGCCATTCAGCCCATCGAGCATGCTGAACCAGTGAATGAGATCATTGCCCGATGTACCTCAGCATCGTATGTCTGCACATCCCCCCCATATCCCTTGATATCTTCAATATCTAGAAACGTATCAATCTCTGTCTTGAAAATACTTGATGATGGGGGGCCCATAGGCCTCTAGGGTACAGAATCCCAAAGCTTCACCACATCCTTGAGTGAAGAAATTCCTCATCTTCGTTGTCTCTCCAATTTACTGTCTGTTCCACATAACCCTTTCCACACAGGTCTCGGGCACAGAGTCTGTCCCTGTTGCTCAGAAGGGAAGGGGGGAGAGGAGTAGAGCATTACTCATTGGAGACACCATAGTTAGGGGGCTAGATAGAAGATTCTGTGGGAACGAGAGAGACTCGCAGTTGGTGTGTTGCCTCCCAGGTGCCAGGGTCCGTGATGTCTCGGATCGTGTTTTCGGGATCCTTAAGGGGGAGGGGAGCAGCCACAAGTCGTGGTCCACATAGGTACCAACGACATAGGTAGGAAAAGGGATAGGGATGTAAGGCAGGAATTCAGGGAGCTAGGGTGGAAACTTAGATCTAGGACAGAGTTATTATCTCTGGGTTGTTACCCGTGCCACGTGCTAGCGAGACGGGGAATAGGGAGAGGAGTTGAACACGTGGCTACAGGGATGGTGCAGGAGGGAGGATTTCAGATTTCTGGATAATTGGGGCTCATTCTGGGGTAGGTGGGACCTCTACAAACAGGATGGTCTACACCTGGACCAGAGGGGTACCAATATCCTGGGGGGAGAAATTTGCTAATGCTCTTCGGGAGGGTTTAAATTAGTTCAGCAGGGGATTGGGAACCTGAATTGTCCTCCAGTATACAGGAGGTTGAGAGTAGTGAGGTCATGAGTAAGGTTTCAAAGTTGCAGGAGTGTACCGGCAGGAAGGAAGGTGGTTTAAAGTGTGTCTTCTTCAATGCCAGGAGCATCCGGAATAAGGTGGGTGAACTTGCGGCATGGGTTGGTACATGGGACTTCGATGTTGTGGCCATTTCGGAGACATGGATAGAGCAGGGACAGAAATGGTTGTTGCAGGTGCCGGGGTTTACATGTTTCAGTAAGCTCAGGGAAGGTGGTAAAAGAGGGGGAGGGGTGGCATTGTTAGTCAAGGACAGTATTACGGTAGCAGAAAGGACGTTTGATGAGGACTCGTCTACTGAGGTAGAATGGGCTGAGGTTAGAAACAGTAAAGGAGAGGTCACCCTGTTAGGGGTTTTCTAGAGGCCTCTGAAAAGTTCCAGAGATGTAGAGGAAAGGATTGCAAAGATGATTCTGGATTGGAGCGAAAGTAACAGGGTAGTTGTTATGGGGGACTTTAACTTTCCAAATATTGACTGGAAACACTATAGTCCAAGTACTTTAGATGGGTCCGTTTTTGTCCAATGTGTGCAGGAGGGTCTCCTGACACAGTATGTAGATAGGCCAACGAGAGGCGAGGTCAATTTGGATTTGGTACTGGGTAATGAACCAGGACAGGTGTTAGATTTGGAGGTAGGTGAGCACTTTGGTGATAGTGACCACAATTCGATTGCGTTTACTTTAGTGATGGAAAGGGATAGGTAAATACTGCTGGGCAAGAGTTATTTCTGGGGGAAAGGCAATTATGATGCGAAGAGGCAAGACTTAGGATGCATTGGATGGAGCGGAAAACTGCAGGGGATGGGCACAATGGAAATGCGGAGCTTATCCAAGGAACAGTTACTGCGTGTCCTTGATAAGTACGTACCTGTCAGGCAGGGAGGAAGTGGTCAAGCGAGGGAACCGTGGTTTACTAAAGCAGTCGAAACACTTGTCAAGAGGAAGAAGGAGGCTTATGTAAAGATGAGACATGAAGGTTCAGTTAGGGCGCTTGAGAGTTACAAGTTTGCTAGGAAGGACCTAAAGAGAGAGCTAAAAAGAGCCAGGAGGGGACATGAGAAGTCTTTGGCAGGTACGATCAAGGATAACCCTAAAGCTTTCTATAGATATGTCAGGAATAAAAGAATGACTAGGGTACAAGTAGGGCCAGTCAAGGACAGTAGTGGGAAGTTGTGCATGGAGTCCGAGGAGATAGGAGAGGTGCTAAATGAATATTTTTCGTCAGTATTCACACAGGAAAAAGACAATGTTGTCGAGGAGAATACTGAGATCCAGGCTACTGGACTAGAAGGGCTTGAGGTTCATAAGGAGGAGGTGTTAGCAATTCTGGAAAGTGTGAAAATAGATAAGTCCCCTGGGCCGGATGGGATCTATCCTAGGATTCTCTGGGAAGCGAGGAGGAGATTGCCTTTGGCTTTGATCTTTAAGTCATCTTTGTCTACAGGAATAGTGCCAGTAGACTGGAGGATAGCAAATGTTGTCCCCTTGTTCAAGAAGGGGAGTAGAGACAACCCCGGTAACTATAGACCAGTGAGCCTTACTTTTGTTGTGGGCAAAGTCTTGGAAAGGTTTATAAGAGATAGGATGTATAATCATCTGGAAAGGAATAATTTGATTAGAGATAGTCAACACGGTTTTGTGAAGGGTAGGTCATGCCTCACAAACCTTATTGAGTTCTTTGAGAAGGTGACCAAACAGCTGGATGAGGGTAAAGCAGTTGATGTGGTGTATATGGATTTCAGTAAAGCGTTTGATAAGGTTCCCCACGGTAGGCTACTGCAGAAAATAAGGTGGCATGGGCTTCAGGGTGATTTCGCAGGTTGGATCAGAAATGGGCTAGCTGGAAGAAGACAAAGGGTGGTGGTTGATGGGAACTGTTCAGACTGGAGTCCAGTTACAAGTGGTGTACCACAAGGATCTGTTTTGGGGCCAATGCTGTTTGTCATTTTTATAAATGACTTGGACGAGGGCGTAGAAGGATGGGTGAATAAATTTGCAGATGACACTAAAGTCAGTGGAGTTGTGGACAGTGCGGAAGGATGTTACAAGTTACAGAGGAACATAGATAAGCTGCAGCGTTGGGCTGAGAGGTGGCAAATGGAGTTTAATGCAGAAAAGTGTGAGGTGATTCATTTTGGAAGGAATAACAGGAAGACAGAGTACTGGGCTAATGGTAAGATTCTTGGCAGTGTGGATGAGCAGAGAGATCTCGGTGTCCATGTGCATCGATCCCTGAAAGTTGCCACCCAGGTTGAGAGGGTTGTTAAGAAGGCGTACCGTGTGTTAGCTTTTATTGGTAGAGGGATTGAGTTTCGGAGCCATGAGGTCATGTTGCAGCTGTACAAAACTCTGGTGCGGCCGCATTTGGAGTATTGCGTGCAATTCTGGTTGCCGCATTATAGGAAGGATGTGGACGCGTTGGAAAGGGTGCAGAGGAGATTTCCCAGAATGTTGCCTGGTATGGAGGGAAGATCTTATGAGGGAAGGCTGAGGGACTTGAGGCTGTTTTTGTTAGAGAGAAGGTTAAGAGGTAACTTAATTGAGGCATACAAGATGATCAGAGGATTAGATAGGGTGGACAGTGAGAGCCTTTTTCCCCGGATGGTGATGTCTAGCACGAGGGGACATAGCTTTAAATTGAGGGGAGATAGATATAGGACAGATGTCAGAGGTAAGTTCTTTACTCAGAGAGTAGTAAGGGCGTGGAATGCCCTGCCTGCAACAGTAGTGGACTCGCCAACACTAAGGGCATTCAAATGGTCATTGGATAGACATATGGACGATAAGGGAATAGTGTAGATGGGCTTCAGAGTGGTTTCACAGGTCGGCGCAACATCGAGGGCCGAAGGGCCTGTACTGCGCTGTAATACATAGAACATACAGTGCAGAAGGAGGCCATTCAGCCCATCGAGTCTGCACCAACCCACTTAAGCCCTCACTTCCGCCCTATCCCCGTAACCCAATAACCCGTCCTAACCTTTTTGGTCACAAAGGGCAATTTATCATGGCCAATCCACCTAACCTGCACATCTTTGGACTGTGGGAGGAAACCGGAGCACCCGGAGGAAACCCACGCAGACACGGGGAGGATGTGCAGACTCTGCACAGACAGTGACCCAAGCTGGAATCGAACCTGGGACCCTGGAGCTGTGACGCCACAGTGCTAATCACTTGTGCTACTGTGCTGCCCCAATGTTCTATGTTCTAGTCTATCCCCCTGCCCCGCCCCCAGACTCCACTGGCCTGTGGATGAGAATTTCAGAGACCAACAACCCTCGAAGGAAACAGGTGGCACGGTAGCACAGTGGTTAGCACGGTCGCTTCACAGCTCCAAGGTCCCAGGTTCGATTCCCGGCTCGGGTCACAGTCTGTGCGGAGTCTGCATGTTCTCCACGTAGGTTGCGACAGCACAATATTACAGGACTAGAAATAATTAAAAAATTACTTTATTACAGAACCATAGATAATATATCTAATCTGTACCATATAACAACACTGGACATATCCCTGTCCAATATTAATTTACTGTCCCCTTAAATGTCAGCCACCTCCTGGGGTAACCAGCCCTTTAATTGTGAACATTAGGAAAGAGAGCATCCTTTTAGCCAGACAAATAAATGTGTCAAGCTGAGGGAGTCTTTAAGAGAGAGAGAGAGAGACCTGGGCCAAGCTTTGCAGAGTCTGCACCCTCCCTGGATTCACTTCCTTTCCCTTCAGTTGCTGCAAGTGACCAATTGAAGGTGAGAATGAGAAAAGAAATGGAAAGGGGGAGAAAAGAAAGTGTTTTACTCACAGGTGCTGGAGGCAGGAGGGAGTTTCAGACTGTGTGATCCTCAATCTTCATTCAGTGACAGAGAAGCAATAGTAGCAGCTTTGGTGGGCAGTAAGGTGCAGATCAATAAACTCATTGTCCAGCCCACTAACAATGGGAGAGCCTTGATCGGTTAAGATCCTCCAGGTTTCCCATTGGTCAGTCCCCCGCTGACAGACAATGAGGGGCGGAACCCCACGTGGGGGTGGGGGAGACTTTTCCCTCCAGCCGCGCTGAGCTGGTGACCAATGGGAAAGGCTGGAAGACCCGGACTGACAATGGTCAGTGCGTCGCTTTGTCCCGGGCCCCACCAACCCGCACATGCGCATCACCCCCCACCCAATTCCACACATGCGCATCATCCTCCCAAACTCTGCACATGCGCATTCCCCATCCGGAAACCACACAAGCATGACTCATTCAACAATCACACATGCGCATTGCCCTCAAAATTCGCACATGCGTACCTCCGACGTCCATCCATTCATCATTTCCGGTGAAGATTGAGCTTCACATAGACTGAAACTTCCCCCTGTCTCCAACATCTGTGAGTAAAACACATAAACCCTCCCACAATAACAAAGATACTAAAGAATCACAACCACAATAGATCCAAGGGGATATTCCTCAATAAGACGGAGGACCCTGAGGATTAACCCCACGGCCAGACTGTCGTTACCCTCAGGATATCTTCAAAATGAGGAGAAGAAAAGAAGGGCCAACAAGGAAATGGGGATCGAATGTCCCTCCCACATTATAGACCCACCCGTGAAGACCTGCATCCACCACCCACCCTTCGGCAATGACACCACTCGGTTCTGCCATGATTAACGCTTGGATAAGAACATAAGAACTAGGAGCAGGAGTCGGCCATCTGGCCCCTCGAGCTTGCTCCACCATTCAATGAGATCATGGCTGATGTTTTGTGGACTCAGCTCCACTTTCCGGCCCGAACACCATAACCCTTAATCCCTTTATTCTTCAAAAAACTATCTATCTTTATCTTAAAAACATTTACTGAAGGAGCCTCTACTGCTTCACTGGGCAAGGAATTCCATAGATTCACAACCCTTTGGGGTTGAAGTTCTTCCTAAGCTCAGTCCTAAATCTACTTCCCCTTATTTTGAGGCTATGCCCCCTAGTTCTGCTTTCACCCGCCGGTGGAAACAACCTGCCCGCATCTATCTTATCTATTCCCTTCATAATTTTAGATGTTTCTATAAGATCCCCCCTCATCCTTCTAAATTCCAACGAGTACAGTCCCAGTCTACTCAACCTCTCCTCATAATCCAACCCCTTCAGCTCTGGGATTAACCTAGTGAATCTCCTCTGCACACCCTCCAGTACCAGTACGTCCTTTCTCAAGTAAGGAGACCAAAACTGAACACAATACTCCAGGTGTGGCCTCACTAACACCTTATACAATTGCAGCATAACCTCCCTAGTCTTAAACTCCATCCCTCTAGCAATGAAGGACAAAATTCCATTTGCCTTCTTAAATACCTGTTGCACCTATAAACCAACCTTTTGCGACTCATGCACTAGCACACCCAGGTCTCTCTGCACAGCAGCATGTTTTAATATTTTATCATTTAAATAATAATCCCTTTTGCTGTTGTTCCTACCAAAATGGATAACCTCACATTTGTCAACATTGTATTCCATCTGCCAGACCCTAGCCCATTTACTTAGCCTATCCAAATCCCTCTGCAGACTTCCAGTATCCTCTGCACTTTTTGCTTTACCACTTATCTTAGTGTCGTCTGCAAACTTGGACACATTGCCCTTGGTCCCCAACTCCAAATCATCTATGTAAATTGTGACCAATTGTGGGCCCAACACTGATCCCTGAGGGACACCACTAGATACTGATTGCCAACCAGAGAAACACCCATTAATCCCCACTCTTTGCTTTCTATTAATTACCCAATCTTACTACTTTCCCCTTAATGCCATGCATCTTTATCTTATGCAACAACCTTTTGTGTGGCACCTTGTCAAAGGCTTTCTGGAAATCCAGATATACCACATCCATTGGCTCCCTGTTATCTACTACACTGTTAATGTCCTCAAAAAATTCCACTAAATTAGTTAGGCACGACCTGCCCTTTATGAACCCATGTTGCGTCTGCCCAATGGGACAATTTCCATCCAGATGCCTCACTATTTCTTCCTTGATGATAGATTCCAGCATCTTCCCTACTACCGAAGTTAAATAGAAGAAAGACGAGGGATAATCAGCACACGGCACATCTACCATAACTGAGATAATATAATACGAGTCCCTGGGACACTCGAGGAGAAGAAGAAGATATTCAATCGGCGCTCACAGAATAACAACTCCCTTCAACAGGATAAAAGATAACAAATTAGGGCAACAACACCATAAGAATGTAAGAACATAAGAACTAGGAACAGGAGTAGGCCATCTGGCCCCTCGAGCCTGCTCCGCCATTTAATGAGATCATGGCTGATCTTTGTGGACTCAGCTCCACTCTCCAGCCCCTACACCATATCCCCAAATCCCTTTATTCTTCAGAAAGGTATCTATCTTTTTCTTATAAACGTTTAAAGAAGGAGCCTCAACTGCTTCACTGGGCAAGGAATTCCAGAGATTCACAACCCTTTGGGTGAAGAAGTTCCTCCTACACTCCGTCCTAAATCTACTTCCCCTTATTTTGAGGCTATGCCCCCTAGTTCTGCTTTCCCCGACCAGTGGAAATAACCTGCCCGCATCTATCCTATCTATTCAATAAGATCCCCCCGCATCCTTCTAAACTCCAATGAGTACAGTCCCAGTCTACTCAACCTCTCGTCAGAATCTAATCCCCTCAACTCTGGGATCAACCTAGTGAATCTCCTCTGCACTCCCTCCAGTGCCAATATGTCCTTTCTCAGGTAAGGAGACCAAAACTGAACACAATACTCCAGATGCAGCCTCACCAACACCTTATACAATTGCAGCATAACCTCCCTAGTCTTGAACTCCATCCCTCTAGCAATGAAAGACAAAACTCGATTAGCCTTCTTAATCACCTGTTGCACCTGCACACCAACTTTTTGTGACTCGTGCACCAGCACACCCAGGTCCCTCTGCACAGCAGCATGTTTTAACATCTTACCGTTTAAATAATAATCCATTCTGCTGTTATTCCTCCCAAAATGGATAGCCTCACACTTGGCAACATTGAATTCCATCTGCCAGACCCTAGCCCATTCACCTAACCTATCCAAATCCTTCTGCAGACTTCCGGTATCCTCTGCACTTTTTGCTTTACCACTTATCTTAGTGTCGTCTGCAAACTTTGACACATTGCACTTGGTCCCCCACTCCAAATCGTCTATGTAAATTGTGAACAACTGCGGGCCCAACACTGATCCTTGAGGGACCCCACTAGTTACAGGTTGCCAACCAGAGAAACACCCATTTATCCCCACTCTCTGCTTTCTGTTAGTTAACCAATCCTCTACCCATGCTACCACTTTACCCTCAATGCCATGCATCTTTAGTTTATGCAGCAACCTTTTGTGTGGCACCTTGTCAAAAGCTTTCTGGAAATCCAGATATACCACATCTATTGGCTCCCCGTTATCTACTGCACTGATAACGTCCTCCAAAAATTCTACCAAATTAGTCAGACACGACCTACCCTTTGTGAACCCATGCTGCGTCTGCCCAATGGGACAATTTCCCTCCAGATGCCCCGCTAGTGCCTCCTTAATGATAGATTCCAGCATTTTCCCTACAACCGACATTTTCCCTACAACCAAAGTTAAGCTTACCGGCCTATAATTACCCGCTTTCTGCCGACCTCCTTTTTTAAACAGTGGTGTCACGCTTGCTACTTTCCAATCCTCTGGGACCACCCCAGAGTCTAGTGAATTTTGATAAATTATCACTAGTGCGTTTACAATTTCCCTAGCCATCTCTTTTAACACTCTGGGATGCATCCATCAGGGCCAGGAGACTTGTCTACCTTTAGCCCCATTAGCTTGCCCAATACTGCCTCCTTAGTGATTACAATCATCTCAAGGTCCTCACCTATCATATCTTTATTTCCATCAGTCACTGGCATGTTATTTGTGTCCTCCACTGTGAAGACTGACCCAAAAAACCTGTTCAGCTCCTCAGCCATTTCCCCGTCTCCTATTATTAAATCTCCCTTCTCATCTTCCAAAGGACCAATATTTACCTTAGCCACTCTTTTTTGTCTTATAGATTTGTAGAAGCTTTTACGATCTGCTTTTATGTTCTGAGCCAGTTTACTTTCATAGTCTACCTTACTCTTCTTTATAGCTTTTTTAGTAGCTTTCTGTTGTCCCCTAAAGACTTCCCAGTCCTCTAGTCTCCCACTCATTTTTGCCACTTTGTATGTTTTTTCCTTCAATTTGATACTCTCCCTCACCTCCTTAGATATCCACGGTCGATTTTTCCCCTTTCTACCGTCTTTCATTTTTGTCGGTATGAACCATTTCTGAACACTGTGAAAGATCATTCTGAAGGTTCTCCACTGTTCCTCAACTGCTTCACCATGAAGTCTTTGCTCCCAGTCTACCTAAGCTAGTTCTTCTCTCATCCCATTGTAATCGCCTTTGTTTAAGCACAAAACACTAGTGTTTGATTTTACCTTGTCATCCTCCAACTGTATTTTAAATTCCACCATATTGTGGTCGCTCCTTCCAAGAGGATCCCGAACTATGCGATCATTAATCAATCCTGCCTCATTACACAGGACCAGATCTAGGACCGCTTGTTCCCTTGTAGGTTCCATTACATACTGTTCCAGGAAATTATCCCGGGCACATTCTATAAACTCCTCCTCAAGGCTGCCTTTACCAACCTGGTTAAACCAATCGATATGCAGATTAAAATCTCCCATGAGAACCGCTGTACCATTTCTACATGCATCCGTTATTTCTTTGCTTATTGCCTGCCCTACCATCCGGTTACTATTTGGTGGCCTATAGACTACATGATAGGGAAAGAGTCCGGATTAGAGCCTGAGTTAGTCCGAGCTGCAAACTATCCCTCCAAATCCTTGCCCTTCATGGATTTAACAAAGGCCAACGCAGTAGTTGGATTATCGAAAAACTTAACGGAGTTGTCAGATACAATTTTCAGGGTCGCAGGATAAAGTATGACATAATTCACTCACAGCGCCTTGAGTTCCCTTCGAACTTCATTGAAGCCGCAATGCTTCATTTGCTTGGCTGCTGAAAAGTCCTGGAATAGGAAATATTCTCTCCCTCATGGAACCGGGTTCCTCCTTTCCTGACCGGTCTTCAGGACCTTTGTCATGGGAGTGTCCCTTTAAGATATATTTTTGTCTTATCACATGGCTTCAGTGATGTCATTGTGTGGGTGAAGCTGGGTTGTGGCTCTGGGAGTGGGTTTTACTTTCACTTTGGTTTGGGGCTGTTTTGGTGGCTCTGAGATTTTTGCTTTCGTTTTCACATTTGGCTGCTGTAAGAAAGCAAAGTCTTGGCCTGTCTCTCTATCGTCAGTTTAAAAGCTGTTTCCAGATTACTTGATAACTTGAAAAGAAATAATTGCTTTCTGGAAGGAATTCAAACCTGCTAATTTGGAAAGGAAACAAGAGCATCCAAACCAGGTCTTGAGTGCTGTGTGCTGGGCTACAGCTTTGAACAGGAGGTACTGGTTTATGGGATCTTGTTATTAAATTGGAACAGTTAAAGGGGGGAATTTATTAAGGGTGATACATAGATTCCTGTAGCTGTGTGGGGTATTTATGTTTGTAGTTGATAAAAATGCTTAGTGTGTGTGTTTATAAAAATGTTAACTACATTTGTAGAATAAAGCTTGTTTTGATGAAAAGTGCTTAAGGCCTCTGTCGAATAACACCTGAAAGGCAGCCCTTGTGCTCATCGGAACCAAAATCAATAAACAATTGTCGGTCAGGTGAACTCCATGATCTACTTTGGAGTTTTCTAAACCCTGGCCCATAACACCTTTCAAGTTGTGGAAGTGAATGTTTACAGGCCTGGGATGAAAACTATCCCTCGGCCTCAGACAGGATCCGATGCCCTTTCTAATTTGAAACCCCCAGGCTTCACACCCAGCTTGAGAACACGTGGCAGCCGGTCCTCGAAGAATCTAATGGGAGCCTTACCCTCCACACCTTCTGGTAGGCCGACGACTCAGATGTTTCTTCTCTGACCCTCTGTTCTCAAAAGACCTCCAGGAGTCCACCACACCACTCGGGACGGTTTTCCAAGGATTGAATTGTTCCCTCTGCCGAGGAGGCATCTTGCTCAATGTTCAGGATTCTCTCCTCCGGATCATCGAGTCTCTTCATGGTGTTTTGCAGCTCGGCCTCATGAGCTCACAGATATTGAATCAGCACGCACTGGTCAATAACACGGAGAATGTCGGCAGTCAACATCTTTGCCACCTCCGAGAGAGCCCCGGAAAGCACAGGGTCAAAAGACCTCAAAAGGGTCAGGCCGCCATGTTGAAAAGGCGTCTCAAAGTTAATCATGGCCTTCGTCTGGGGGGCAGTGGGGAAAGAGTCCCTAGTATACGCAAGACCATCTTACAGTGGGGGTGCGACGTGGGAGGCCTGGCCCTACTTAACCTCATATTCTACCACTGGGGCGGCCAAAGCGGTGAGGGGGTGGCTGAGGGAACCGGAGGCAGACTGGGTCCAAATGGAGGAAGCCTCCTGCACGGGGACATCTCTCAGAGTGCTGGCCACCGCAACACCCCCCAGCCCACACACACGCTCCAGGAGCTCAGTGGTACTGGCCACATTAAGGACATGGAACCAGTTTAGGTGCCACTTCAAACATAGTGTGATGTCCATAGAGGCCCCCATCTGCAACAACCACAGGTTCAAACAGGTGAGGATAGATTTGGTACATGGAGGGAGGACTAAAGGAGGGGCACTGAGAGTAGACCCCGAGGGAACACTCAGGGAGGCTCCAGCTCCTGAAGGGGAATGAGCTCAGGCGCATGCAGCTGCGCAACTTTCTCCATAAGGAGACAAGAATGTTCCCCCAGAGACCTAGGCACACATTTCTGGATACAATGGTGGTACTGGACTGGTTAGGGAATGGCAAGTATGGTGACATCCACGAACAACTCAGAGAAAAGGTCATTCATCACCACATTCAACAGCCGTCTTATAGTACTTGCAAGTTGGACATGGAGATAGGGGGGAGGACTCTGGATCGAGGTGCTGCACTGGATCAACTCCTCCTGCGCCAGGCTAAATCTGATGCAACTCAAGATGGAGCATACCTTACCAAGATACGTATCAACGGGTTCTTCCCAGAGGTGGAGGACAAGCGTGCGCCAACCACACCCACATGTTCTGGTCCTGCCCCAGATTTTGAGTTCTGGATGGCCTTCTTCGAGGCTATGCCAGGCTGGTGGGGATCGAGATGCTGCCGTGCCCGCATTGTGGCAGTTTTCGGGGAGTCGGAGCATCCAGGGCTCTGGACAGGGATGTGGCGCAGACGCTTTTGGCCTTCGCCTCACTGACTGATAGCCAGGCGGAGATTTCTGCTAGGTTGGAATTCGGCAGCGCCACACAGGGCCTCGGAATAGCCCTCCGATCTGGCCGGGTTTCTGCCACGAGAGAAAATAAAGTTTGTGATGAGGGAGTCCAAGGAGAGATTCCACGACACATGGAAGAGGTTCGTAAGCCTCTTCACAGACCTATTCGCAGCCAACAGCTAACTGGGGGGAGCAGCTAGGAAAGGTGTGGGGGGCGGGGGGGCGGGGGTAGGGACCACCGGCTGCATGAAAGGGAGGCCACAAAGAACAGAGCTGGAAGGCACCACTACTTTGAAACGGCGGATGAAGCGTGGACTTTTATTGTAGAAGAAAAATTGGAATGATTGGATTATGAAAATGAACGTTTGGACAAAGTGGTGGGGCGAATGGGGGGGGGGGCGAAGAGGGGTTTTATGTTTTAATCCTGCGGTATGGTAACTTTTCTTTCTCCCACAGGTGGTGATGGGGGGAGGTGGGGAGGGAGAGAAGATGGGGCGTGGGCCATGGGAGGCGGGGCCGAGGGAGAGGCGCGGGCTTGGTTCCCGCGCTATGATAATTATGGCGGGAATAGAGAAGCAGGAAGGAGGGGGCGTCGCACGGTGCGAGCCGTGATCACGGGGGGAAGCTGAGGTCAGCCAGAGTTTGCTGACTTCTGGGAGCAACATGGGGGGAGTAATTACGCTAGCGGGGGGTCTAGCAGGGGGGGGGGGGGGGAGGGGGGAATTACTGGGTTGCTGCTGCTGGGGAAAGGGGGGAGTGGGTACGGGAAAGGATGGGCGGGGGGGCACCGTCTGGGAGAGATACAGCTGCGTGGGAACTGGGTGAGAAGCTGGAAAAAGATGATGGCTAACCGGCAAGGGGGGGGGGTGGGAAGCCCCCCAACTCGGCTGATCACGTGGAACGTGAGGGGGCTTAACGGGCCGATAAAGAGGGCACGAGTACTCGCACACCTTAAGAAACTTAAAGCAGATGTGGTTATGCTACAGGAAACGCACCTGAAACTGATAGACCAGGTTAGGTTGCGCAAAGGATGGGTGGGGCAGGTGTTCCATTCGGGGCTGGATGCGAAAAACAGGGGGGTGGCTATATTAGTGGGGAAGCGGGTAATGTTCGAGGCGAAGACTATAGTGGCGGATAACGGGGGCAGATACGTGATGGTGAGTGGCAAATTACAGGGAGAGATGGTGGTTTTGGTAAACGTGTATGCCCCGAACTGGGACGATGCCAACTTTATGAGGCGAATGCTAGGACGCATCCCAGACCTAGAGACCGGAAAGCTGATAATGGGGGGAGACTTTAACACGGTGTTGGAACCAAGGCTGGATAGGTCGAAGTCCAGGACTGGTAGGAGGCCGGCAGCAGCCAAGGTGCTTAAGGATTTTATGGAGCAGATGGGAGGGGTGGACCCGTGGAGATTCAGTAGACCTAGGAGTAAGGAGTTCTCGTTTTTCTCCTATGTCCATAAAGTCTATTCACGCATAGACTTTTTTGTGTTGGGTAGGGCATTGATCCCGAGGGTGAGGGGAACGGAATATACGGCTATAGCCATTTCGGATCATGCCCCACACTGGGTAGACTTGGAGATAGGGGAGGAAACAAGAGGGCGCCCACCCTGGAGAATGGACATGGGACTAATGGCGGATGAGGGGGTGTGCCTAAGGGTGAGGGGATGCATTGAAAAGTACTTGGAACTCAATGACAATGGGGAGGTTCAGGTGGGAGTGGTCTGGAAGGCGTTGAAGGCGGTGGTTAGGGGGGAGTTGATATCAATAAGGACACATAAAGGGAAGCAGGAGAGTAAGGAACGGGAGCGGTTGCTGCAAGAACTTTTGAGGGTGGATAGACAATATGCGGAAGCACCGGAGGAGGGACTGTACAGGGAAAGGCAAAGGCTGCATGTGGAATTTGACTTGCTGACTACAGGCACTGCAGAGGCACAATGGAGGAAGGCGCAGGGTGTACAGTATGAATATGGAGAGAAGGCGAGCAGATTGCTGGCACACCAATTGAGGAAAAGGGGAGCAGCGAGGGAAATGGGGGGGGTGAGGGACGAGGAAGGAGAGACGGAGCGGGGAGCGGAGAGAGTGAACGAAGTGTTCAAGACATTTTATAAAAAATTGTATGAAGCTCAACCCCCGGATGGGAGGGAGAGAATGATGGATTTTTTGGATCGGCTGGAAATTCCCAAGGTGGAAGAGCAGGAAAGGGTGGGACTGGGAGCACAGATCACGGTAGAAGAAGTGGTGAAAGGAATTAGGAATATGCAGACGGGAAAGGCCCCGGGACCGGACGGATTCCCAGTTGAATTTTACAGAAAATATTTGGACTTGCTCGTCCCGCTACTGACGAGGACCTTTAACGAGGCAAAGGAAAGGGGACAACTGCCCCCGACTATGTCAGAAGCAACGATATCGCTTCTCTTAAAGAAGGAAAAGGATCCACTACAATGCGGGTCCTACAGACCAATTTCCCTCCTCAATGTGGATGCCAAGGTCCTGGCCAAGGTAATGGCAATGAGAATAGAGGAATGTGTCCCGGGGGTGGTTCATGAGGACCAAACTGGGTTTGTGAAGGGGAGACAGCTGAACACGAATATACGGAGGCTGTTAGGGGTAATGATGATGGCCCCACCAGAGAGTGAAACGGAGATAGTAGTGGCGATGGATGCCGAGAAAGCATTTGATAGAGTGGAATGGGATTATCTGTGGGAGGTGTTGAGGAGATTTGGGTTTGGAGAGGGGTATGTTAGATGGGTGCAGCTGTTGTATAGGGCCCCAGTGGCGAGTGTGGTCACGAATGGACGGGGATCGGCATATTTTCGGCTCCATAGAGGGACAAGGCAGGGATGTCCTCTGTCCCCATTACTGTTTGCACTGGCGATTGAGCCCCTGGCGATAGCGCTGAGAGGTTCCAAGAGATGGAGGGGAATACTTAGGGGAGGAGAAGAACACCGGGTATCCTTATATGCGGATGATCTGCTACTATATGTGGCGGATCCAGCGGAGGGGATGCCAGAAATAATGCGGATACTTGGGGAGTTTGGGGATTTTTCAGGGTATAAATTGAACATGGGGAAGAGTGAGCTGTTTGTGGTGCATCCAGGGGAGCAGAGTAGAGAAATAGAAGACCTACCGTTGAGGAAGGTAACAAGAGACTTTCGTTACCTGGGGATCCAGATAGCTAAGAATTGGGGCACATTGCACAGGCTAAATTTGACGCGGTTGGTGGAACAGATGGAGGAAGATTTCAAGAGATGGGATATGGTAGCATTGTCAATGGCAGGGAGGGTGCAGGCGGTTAAGATGGTGGTCCTCCCGAGATTCCTCTTTGTGTTTCAGTGCCTCCCGGTGGTGATCACGAAGGCTTTTTTCAAAAGGATAGAAAAGAGTATCATGGGTTTTGTTTGGGCCGGGAAGACTCCGAGAGTGAGGAAGGGATTCTTACAGCGTAGTAGGGATAGGGGGGGGCTGGCACTACCGAGCCTAAGTGAGTATTATTGGGCCGCTAATATTTCAATGGTGAGTAAGTGGATGGGAGAGGAGGAAGGAGCGGCGTGGAAGAGATTAGAGAGGGCGTCCTGTAGGGGGACCAGCCTGCAGGCTATGGTGACAGCCCCATTGCCGTTCTCACCAAGGAACTACACCACGAGTCCGGTGGTGGTAGCTACACTGAAGATTTGGGGACAGTGGAGACGACATAGGGGAAAGACCGGAGCATTGGGGGGGTCCCCGATAAGAAACAACCATAGGTTTGCCCCGGGGGGAATGGATGGGGGATATGGAATGTGGCAAAGAGCAGGTATAACGCAATTGAAAGATCTATTTGTGGATGGGAAGTTCGCGAGTCTGGGAGCGCTGACTGAGAAATATGGGTTGCCCCAAGGGAATGCATTCAGGTACATGCAATTGAGGGCTTTTGCGAGGCAACAGGTGAGGGAATTCCCGCAGCTCCCGACACAAGAGGTGCAGGACAGAGTCATCTCGAAGAAATGGGTGGGGGACGGTAAGGTGTCGGATATATATAGGGAAATGAGGGATGAAGGGGAGACTATGGTGGACGAACTAAAAGGGAAATGGGAAGAAGAGCTAGGGGAGGAGATCGAGGAGGGGCTGTGGGCAGATGCCCTAAACAGGGTAAACTCGTCGTCCTCGTGCGCCAGGCTAAGCCTGATTCAGTTTAAGGTATTACACAGGGCACATATGACTGGAACACGGCTCAGTAAATTTTTGGGGGTGGAGGATAGGTGTGCGAGGTGCTCGAGAAGCCCAGCGAATCATACCCATATGTTTTGGTCATGCCCGGCACTACAGGGGTTTTGGACGGGGGTGACAAAGGTGCTTTCGAAAGTAGTAGGAGTCCGGGTCGAACCAAGCTGGGGGTTGGCTATATTTGGGGTTGCACAAGAGCCGGGAGTGCAGGAGGCGAGAGAGGCCGATGTTTTGGCCTTTGCGTCCCTAGTAGCCCGGCGCAGGACATTGCTAATGTGGAAAGAAGCCAAGCCCCCGGGGGTGGAGACCTGGATAAATGATATGGCGGGGTTCATAAAGTTAGAGCGGATTAAGTTCGTCCTAAGGAGGTCGGCTCAAGGGTTTACCAGGCGGTGGCAACCGTTCGTCGAATATCTTGCGGAAAGATAGATGGGGGAAAAAAGAAGGCAGCAGCAGCAGCCCAGGACTTGGGGGGGGGGGGGGGGGGTGGCCTGAGACAAGGCAGTTGCCAATTAGGGCTAGTTTTTATTTTTGTTATTTAATATTTATTTATTTGTTGTTGTTTTCTTTTGTTCTTGTTTAAATAAAAAAGGTCATTATTATCTGTATTGTTATAATGTTGTGTAAAGGATGCACAATGTACTGTGTTGGTTGACCAAAAATTTTCAATAAAATATTAAAAAAAAAAAAAAAAAGAATATCTTCTTCTTCTCCACGAGTGTCACAGGGACTCGTATTATCTTATCTCAGTTATGGTAGATGTGCCGTGTGCTGATTATCCCTCGTCTTTCTTCTATTTAACTTCGGTAGTAGCGAAGATGCTGGAATCTATCATCAAGGAAGAAATAGCGAGGCATCTGGATGGAAATTGTCCCATTGGGCAGACGCAACATGGGTTCATAAAGGGCAGATCGTGCCTAACTAATTTAGTGGAATTTTTTGAGGACATTAACAGTGTAGTAGATAACAGGGAGCCAATGGATGTGGTATATCTGGATTTCCAGAAAGCCTTTGACAAGGTGCCACACAAAAGGTTGTTGCATAAGATAAAGATGCATGGCATTAAGGGGAAAGTAGTAGGATTGGGTAATTAATAGAAAGCAAAGAGTGGGGATTAATGGGTGTTTCTCTGGTTGGCAATCAGTAGCTAGTGGTGTCCCTCAGGGATCAGTGTTGGGCCCACAACTGGTCACAATTTACATAGATGATTTGGAGTTGGGGACCAAGGGCAATGTGTCCAAGTTTGCAGACGACACTAAGATAAGTGGTAAAGCAAAAAGTGCAGAGGATACTGGAAGTCTGCAGAGGGATTTGGATAGGCTAAGTGAATGGGCTAGGGTCTGGCAGATGGAATACAATGTTGACAAATGTGAAGTTATCCATTTTGGTAGGAACAACAGCAAAAGGGATTATTATTTAAATGATAAAATATTAAAACATGCTGCTGTGCAGAGAGACCTGGGTGTGCTAGTGCATGAGTCGCAAAAGGTTGGTTTATAGGTGCAACAGGTATTTAAGAAGGCAAATGGAATTTTGTCCTTCATTGCTAGAGGGATGGAGTTTAAGACTAGGGAGGTTATGCTGCAATTGTATAAGGTGTTAGTGAGGCCACACCTGGAGTATTGTGTTCAGTTTTGGTCTCCTTACTTGAGAAAGGACGTACTGGTACTGGAGGGTGTGCAGAGGAGATTCACTAGGTTAATCCCAGAGCTGAAGGGGTTGGATTATGAGGAGAGGTTGAGTAGACTGGGACTGTACTCGTTGGAATTTAGAAGGATGAGGGGGGGGATCTTATAGAAACATCTAAAATTATGAAGGGAATAGATAAGATAGATGCGGGCAGGTTGTTTCCACCGGCGGGTGAAAGCAGAACTAGGGGGCATAGCCTCAAAATAAGGGGAAGTAGATTTAGGACTGAGCTTAGGAAGAACTTCAACCCCAAAGGGTTGTGAATCTATGGAATTCCTTGCCCAGTGAAGCAGTAGAGGCTCCTTCATTAAATGTTTTTAAGATAAAGATAGATAGTTTTTTGAAGAATAAAGGGATTAAGGGTTATGGTGTTCGGGCCGGAAAGTGGAGCTGAGTCCACAAAACATCAGCCATGATCTCATTGAATGGTGGAGCAGGCTCGAGGGGCCAGATGGCCGACTCCTGCTCCTAGTTCTTATGTTCTTATCCAAGCGTTAATCATGGCAGAACCGAGTGGTGTCATTGCCGAAGGGTGGGTGGTGGATGCAGGTCTTCACGGGTGGGTCTATAATGTGGGAGGGACATTCGATCCCCATTTCCTTGTTGGCCCTTCTTTTCTTCTCCTCATTTTGAAGATATCCTGAGGGTAACGACAGTCTGGCCGTGGGGTTAATCCTCAGGGTCCTCCGTCTTATTGAGGAATATCCCCTTGGATCTATTGTGGTTGTGATTCTTTAGTATCTTTGTTATTGTGGGAGGGTTGATGTGTTTTACTCACAGATGTTGGAGACAGGGGGAAGTTTCAGTCTATGTGAAGCTCAATCTTCACCGGAAATGATGAATGGATGGACGTCGGAGGTACGCATGTGCGAATTTTGAGGGCAATGCGCATGTGTGATTGTTGAATGAGTCATGCTTGTGTGGTTTCCGGATGGGGAATGCGCATGTGCAGAGTTTGGTAGGATGATGCGCATGTGTGGACTTGGGTGGGGGGTGATGCGCATGTGCGGGTTGGGTGGGGCCCGGGACAAAGCGACGCACTGACCATTGTCAGTCCGGGTCTTCCAGCCTTTCCCATTGGTCACCAGCTCAGCGCGGCTGGAGGGAAAAGTCTCCCCCACCCCCACGTGGGGTTCCGCCCCTCATTGTCTGTCAGCGGGGGACTGACCAATGGGAAACCTGGAGGATCTTAACCGATCAAGGCTCTCCCATTGTTAGTGGGCTGGACAATGAGTTTATTGATCTGCACCTTACTGCCCACCAAAGCTGCTACTATTGCTTCTCTGTCACTGAATGAAGATTGAGGATCACACAGTCTGAAACTCCCTCCTGCCTCCAGCACCTGTGAGTAAAACACTTTCTTTTCTCCCCCTTTCCATTTCTTTTCTCATTCTCACCTTCAATTGGTCACTTGCAGCAACTGAAGGGAAAGGAAGTGAATCCAGGGAGAGTGCAGACTCTGCAAAGCTTGGCCCAGGTCTCTCTCTCTCTCTCTCTTAAAGACTCCCTCAGCTTGACACATTTATTTGTCTGGCTAAAAGGATGCTCTCTTTCCTAATGTTCCCAATTAAAGGGCTGGTTACCCCAGGAGGTGGCTGACATTTAAGGGGACAGTAAATTAATATTGGACAGAGATATGTCCAGTGTTGTTATATGGTACAGATTAGATATATTATCTATGGTTCTGTAATAAAGTAATTTTTTAATTATTTCTAGTCCTGTAATATTGTACTGTCGCAACCTACGTGGAGAACATGCAGACTCCGCACAGACTGTGACCCGAGCCGGGAATCGAACCTGGGACCTTGGAGCTGTGAAGCGACCGTGCTAACCACTGTGCTACCGTGCCACCTGTTTCCTTCGAGGGTTGTTGGTCTCTGAAATTCTCATCCACAGGCCAGTGGAGTCTGGGGGCGGGGCAGGGGGATAGACTAGAACATAGAACATTGGGGCAGCACAGTAGCACAAGTGATTAGCACTGTGGCTTCACAGTGCCAGGGTCCCAGGTTCGATTCCCTGCTGGGTCACGGTCTGTGCAGAGTCTGCACATCCTCCCCGTGTGTGCGTGGGTTTCCTCCGGGTGCTCCGGTTTCCTCCCACAGTCCAAAGATGTGCAGGTTAGGTGGATTGGCCATGATAAATTGCCCTTTGTGACCAAAAAGGTTAGGACGGGTTATTGGGTTACGGGGATCGGGCGGAAGTGAGGGCTTAAGTGGGTCGGTGCAGACTCGATGGGCTGAATGGCCTCCTTCTGCACTGTATGTTCTATGTATTACAGCGCAGTACAGGCCCTTCGGCCCTCGATGTTGCGCCGACCTGTGAAACCACTCTGAAGCCCATCTACACTATTCCCTTATCGTCCATATGTCTATCCAATGACCATTTGAATGCCCTTAGTGTTGGCGAGTCCACTACTGTTGCAGGCAGGGCATTCCACGCCCTTACTACTCTCTGAGTAAAGAACCTACCTCTGACATCTGTCCTATATCTATCTCCAATCAATTTAAAGCTATGTCCCCTCGTGCTAGACATCACCATCCGAGGAAAAAGGCTCTCACTGTCCACCCTATCTAATCCTCTGATCATCTTGTATGCCTCAATTAAGTCACCTCTTAACCTTCTCTCTAACAAAAACAGCCTCAAGTCCCTCAGCCTTCCCTCATAAGATCTTCCCTCCATACCAGGCAACATTCTGGTAAATCTCCTCTGCACCCTTTCCAACTCTTCCACATCCTTCCTATAATGCGGCAACCAGAATTGCACGCAATACTCCAAATGCGGCCGCACCAGAGTTTTGTACAGCTGCAACATGACCTCATGGCTCCGAAACTCAATCCCTCTACCAATAAAAGCTAACACACGGTACGCCTTCTTAACAACCCTCTCAACCTGGGTGGCAACTTTCAGGGATCTATGCACATGGACACCAAGATCTCTCTGCTCATCCACACTGCCAAGAATCTTACCATGAGCCCAGTACTCTGTCTTCCTGTTATTCCTTCCAAAATGAATCACCTCACACTTTTCTGCATTAAACTCCATTTGCCACGTCTCAACCCAGCGCTGCAGCTATGTTCCTCTGTAACTTGTAACATCCTTCCGCACTGTCCACAACTCCACTGACTTTAGTGTCATATGCAAATTTACTCACCCATCCTTCTACGCCCTCCTCCAGGTCATTTATAAAAATGACAAACCGCAGTGGCCCCAAAACAGATCCTTATGATACACCACTAGTAACTGGACTCCAGTCTGAACATTTCCCATCAACCACCACCCTTTGTCTTCTTCCAGCTAGCCCATTTCTGATCCAAACTGCTAAATCACCCTGAAGCCCATGCCTCCGTATTTTCTGCAGTAGCCTACCGTGGGGAACCTTATCAAACGCTTTACTGAAATCCATATACACCACATCAACTGCTTTACCCTCATCCACCTGTTTGGTCACCTTCTCAAAGAACTCAATAAGGTTTGTGAGGCACGACCTACCCTTCACAAAACCGTGTTCACTATCTCTAATCAAATTATTCCTTTCCAGATGATTATACATCCTATCTCTTATAAACCTTTCCAAGACTTTGCCCACAACAGAAGTAAGGCTCACTGGTCTATAGTTACCGGGGTTGTCTCTACTCCCCTTCTTGAACAAGGGGACAACATTTGCTATGCTCCAGTCTTCTGGCACTATTCCTGTCGACAAAGATGACTTAAAGATCAAAGCCAAAGGCAATCTCCTCCTCGCTTCCCAGAGAATCCTCGGATAGATCCCATCCGGCCCAGGGGACTTATCTATTTTCACACTTACGAGAATTGCTAACACCTCCTCCTTATGAACCTCAAGCCCTTCTAGTCCAGTAGCCTGAATCTCAGTATTCTCCTCGACAACATTGTCTTTTTCCTGTGTGAATACTGACGAAAAATATTCATTTAGCACCTCTCCTATCTCCTCGGACTCCATGCACAACTTCCCACTACTGTCCTTGACTGGCCCTACTTGTACCCTAGTCATTCTTTTATTCCGGACATATCTATAGAAAGCTTTAGGGTTATCCTTGATCGTACCTGCCAAAGACTTCTCATGTCCCCTCCTGGCTCTTCTTAGCTCTCTCTTTAGGTCCTTCCTAGCTAACTTGTAACTCTCAAGCACCCTAACTGAACCTTCATGTCTCATCTTTACATAAGCCTCCTTCTTCCTCTTGACAAGTGTTTTGACTGCTTTAGTAAACCACGGTTCCCTCGCTCGACCACTTCCTCCCTGCCTGACAGGTACATACTTATCAAGGACATGCAGTAGCTGTTCCTTGAACAAGCTCCGCATTGCCATTGTGCCCATCCCCTGCAGTTTTCCGCTCCATCCGATGCATCCTAAGTCTTGCCTCTTCGCATCATAATTGCCTTTCCCCCAGAAATAACTCTTGCCCAGCGGTATATACCTATCCCTTTCCATCACTAAAGTAAACACAATCGAATTGTGGTCACTATCACCAAAGTGCTCACCTAAACATCTAAACCCCGGCACCTGCAACAACCATTTCTGTCCCTGCTCTATCCATGTCTCCGAAATGGCCACAACATCGAAGTCCCATGTACCAACCCATGCCGCAAGTTCACCCACCTTATTCCGGATGCTCCTGGCATTGAAGAAGACACACTTTAAACTACCTTCCTTCCTGCCGGTACACTCCTGCAACTTTGAAACCTTACTCATGACCTCACTACTCTCAACCTCCTGTATACTGGAGGACAATTCAGGTTCCCAATCCCCTGCTGAACTAATTTAAACCCTCCCGAAGAGCATTAGCAAATTTCCCCCCCCCAGGATATTGGTACCCCTCTGGTCCAGGTGTAGACCATCCTGTTTGTAGAGGTCCCACCTACCCCAGAATGAGCCCCAATTATCCAGAAATCTGAAATCCTCCCTCCTGCACCATCCCTGTAGCCACGTGTTCAACTCCTCTCTCTCCCTATTCCTCGTCTCGCTAGCACGTGGCACGGGTAACAACCCAGAGATAATAACTCTGTCCTAGATCTAAGTTTCCACCCTAGCTCCCTGAATTCCTGCCTTACATCCCTATCCCTTTTCCTACCTATGTCGTTGGTACCTATGTGGACCACGACTTGTGGCTGCTCCCCTCCCCCTTAAGGATCCCGAAAACACGATCCGAGACATCACGGACCCTGGCACCTGGGAGGCAACACACCAACTGCGAGTCTCTCTCGTTCCCACAGAATCTCCTATCCATCCTCCTAACTATGGAGTCTCCAATGACTAATGCTCTACTCCTCTCCCCCCTTCCCTTCTGAGCAACAGGGACAGACTCTGCGCCAGAGACCTGTCCCCCCCCCCCCCCCAAAACAGTATCCAAAGCGGTATACTTGTCACTAAGGGGAACGACTTGTTACTAAGGGGTACTGACTGCTTCCTCCCAGCCCCTCTCACCATCACCCATCTATCTTTATTCTTCGGAGTAACTACATCCCTGAGGCTTCTATCTATGACCACCTCTGCCTCCCGAATGATCCGAAGTTCATCCAGCTCCAGCTTCAGTTCCCTAACGCGGTTTCTGAGGAGCTGGAGATGGGTGCACTTCCCACAGATGAAATCAGCAGGGACACTGACGGCGTCCCTCACCTCAAACATTCTGCAGACTAACTTAAGGAAGATTTTAAGATTTAATCCGAGTTTTGACTGAAAGGGGTCAAGGTAGCACAATTCTCCGGGTGCTCCGGTTTCCTCCCACAGTCCAAAGACGTGCAGGTTAGGTGGATTAGCCTTGATAAATTGCCCTTAGTGTCCACAATGTTCGGAGAAGTTATTGCGTTACGGAGATGGGGTGGAAAGTGAGGGTTTAAGTGGGTCGGTGCAGACTCTATGGGCCGAATAGCCTCCTTCTGCACTGTATGTTCTATTTAAGAAAGGGTTATGTGGAACAGACAGTAAATTGGAGAGACAACGAAGATGAGGAATTTCTTCACTCAAGGATGTGGTGAAGCTTTGGGATTCTGTACCCTAGAGGCCTATGGGCCCCCCATCATCAAGTATTTTCAAGACAGAGATTGATACGTTTCTAGATATTGAAGATATCAAGGGATAGGGGGGGATGTGCAGACATACGATGCTGAGGTCGATCGGGCAATGATCTCATTCACTGGTTCAGCATGCTCGATGGGCTGAATGGCCAACTGCAGCTCCTATTTATTATAATCTCTGTGTCCAAGACAGGAAGCAGTGAGCAGGGATCTGTCAATCAGCCTGAATCAGCACTTTCAGGAGAATTGGGAGGGTGAATATTAGATGCAGCAGAGTGAGAATGGAGGGAGAGTGTGTGGGATGGAGATTTACAGCTTGGGGGGAATGAGAGAGGACAGAATGTTCCAGAGAAACTAGAATTGTCTGTTCTGAATTTCTATCCTGTACTGACAGTGATGTCTTTTGTAAATTGTTTCTACAGGATATTAAGACAAGGAGGAATTGCAGACTGAAATCTCAAATGTCATATCTCTATGAAAGAGTCACTCAAATCACCGGGGCCTGAATATATTGGCCTTTGAGTGTAGAAAAAGAAATGTTTGCCTGATCTGTTGGCTTCAAAAGATTTTAAACTGCAGTGGGACGAAAATAGCACCGAGAGACACACGCGTGCACACACACACAGTCGAGTGAAAAAACATTGCACCATTTACAGCAAAGTGGAAACCCTATCTGTGTTCTGTGTGTGCACAAGACTTCAACCAATTATCTGACCTGGAGAGACACAAGGAGACCCAAAAAATGGAGAAACCGTGGAAATGTTGGGATTGTGGGAAGGGGTTTAGATGCCCATCTGAGCTGGATATTCATCGACGCAGTCACACTGGGGAGAGACCATTCATCTGCTCTCAGTGTGGGAAGGGATGCACTCAATTATCCGATCTTCGGACACACCAGCGAATTCACACTGGGGAGAGACCATTCATCTGCTCTCAGTGTGGGAAGGGATTCACTCGGTTGTCCCACCTGCAGACACACCAGCTAGTTCACACTGGGGAGAGGCCATTTTCCTGCCCTCAGTGTGGGAACGAATTCACTCGGTTATCCAGCATGAGGGCACACCAGCGAGTTCACACTGGGGAGAAGCCGTTCACCTGCTCACACTGTGGGAAGGGATTCACTCGGTTATCCAGCCTGGAGACACACCAGCGAGTTCACACTGGGGAGAGACCGTTCACCTGCTATCAGTGTGGGAACGGATTTGCTCAGTTATCCCACCTGCGGAGCCACCAGCGAGTTCACAGTGGGGAGAGGCCGTTCACCTGCTCTCAGTGTGAGAAGGAATTCTCTCAGTTATCCAGCATGCAGAGACACCAGCGAGTTCACACTGGGGAGAGGCCGTTCATCTGCTCTCAGTGTGGGAAGGAATTCACTTGGCTATCCAGCCTGCGGACACACCAGCGAGTTCACACCAGGGAGAGGCCATTCACCTGTTCTGAGTAGGGGAGACATTCGGTGATGCATCCCACCAATGGAGACTGTGGCAAATTCATACTGCGGAGAGGCCATTCAACCTTGTTGCGATTACCTGGTTCCAAGTTTCATAAGGACCAATGAGTGAAAGGGTGTTTGGATGTTGCAAGATATTTAATTCCTATATCTGTTTGGAACCCTCCCAAAGCATGCCACGTTGCCATGAAGATGGGCTATGGTGGTTACGTTGTTCTTTTGATTCATCTGGTGTTTCTCATAAAAGGAAACTGTCATGGATGAGGAAGAAGTTGTGATAGATTGGACTGTTTCAATAAAACGCATGACAATAGACCGGCAATCGCTAGAAATTGAGGAATTATTACATATTTACATAAAATATAGATTCCTTTAAGAAACAAAAATCTAACCGGAAAAGTGATGCAACCGTGGCTGTTGCGAAGAATAGTACAGCTATTCGACTTGAGTGTACTCCTCTCTTCCACTCTTGACAAATCAGACAAAGACTCTTAAGAGTTAAAACCTGGCCTTTATTATAATGCTATATCACGGGCTGGTGGCATTGCAGGAGTGATGTCACAGAAGCCTGATTCAAGAATGATACAGGCAGCTATACTTTGAGATTCGGTTACAAGAAATTAGCATATGCCACCATGCATAGTTAATGAGAATTGAAAAAAATAATACATTTAGTGTGCCCAATTCATTTTTCCAATTGAGGGGCGATTTAGCATGGCCAATCCACCTACCCTGCTCATCTTTGGGTTGTGGGGGTGAAACCCACGCAGACACGGGGAGAATGTGCAAACTCCACACTGACAGTGACCCAGAGCCGGGATCGAACCTACGACCTCGGTGCCGTGAGGCAGAAGTGCTAACCACTGCACCACCCTGCTGCCCGTTTGAGAATAATTAACCAATCACATCAAAGTTCTACATACTTAATTAAACTATCCAATCACTACAAAGGCACGCGATGTCTTGCAATTATTGATATTGGTGATCTGATATAAGAACATAGAACATACAGTGCAGAAGGAGGCCATTCGGCCCATCGAGTCTGCACTGACCCATTTAAGCCCTCACTTCCACCCTTAACCCAATAACCCCTCCTAACCTTTTTGGACACCAAGGTCAATTTAGCATAGCCAATCCACCCTAACCTGCACGTCTTTGGACTGTGGGAGGAAACCGGAGGACCCAGAGGAAACCCACGCACACACGGGGAGAACGTGCAGACTCCGCACAGACAGTGACCCAAGCCGGGAATCGAACCTGGGACCCTGGAGCTGTGAAGCTACAGTGCTACCCACTTGTGCTGCCCTGGTGTGTAGCTATCAATCACCTTCCTCCCTGCTGTTTAATGGCTCCTCTTGAGGTCGGGATGCTCTCCTCACTCCTCCCTGTCGTTATCGGCAGACACCCTGGAGCCTGGGGAAAGAGCAAATGGTAGACGGTCCCATATATTTACACGGACCTTGAGTTTTAACACGTGCAGAGTTTCTGCCTGGAAGCTGGTCCGACTGACAGATTATTCTTGTGGTATCTCATTCAACTTGTGATCCATAATAAGGTTCCAGTTTTCACAGGGCGAGATCTTATTCCTTCACCTCACGTCTCATTATTATTCTTGATCCCTTTCTCTAGCCCTTGCATGGGGTGATCTGTGCGAGAAGACAATCCACCACATAACTTCTGTTAAATTTTATTATATTCCATAACCTATTGTACCTTTCATGCAATCTCAGAATAATTAGATTGATGTTCCTTTTTCTCTGACACTCCCCACTTGGAGGTCACCTCACTCAGTATTATTCAAAGTAACATCACGCATGGACTCAAGATATTCTCCAGCTCCCCATTCCTCTGTATCCATCTTCTGGATACTTTTCACCAAGTTTACTTACTACCATGCACTTAATTGTTCCACTCCAAATTATTCACCCTTTCACATCAATTATACTCATTCTCGACAGCTAATGGAGTGTTTAATTCAATCTCACTTGTTTTGAAGCCACTTTCTCCATGAAGTATGTGTCAGTGCCTTGATAATTGGAAGGTGTTTCACTCTATTGGCCCCATTAACCTTTCATGCCAAGCTGTTTGTCAAGTAGTGTACATGCATGGGACCTGCTCTTCAATGCATAATGGCAAGTAATTTATTTTTTTAAATTTCGAGTACCCAATTCGTTTGCCCAATTAAGGGGCAATTTAGTGTGGCCAATCCACCTACCCTGCACACCTTTGGGTTGTGGGGGCGAAACCCACGCAAACACAGGGAGAATGTGCAAACTCCACACGGACAGGGCTGGGATCGAACCTGGGACCTCGGCACCGTGAGGCAGCAGTGCTAACGCAAGTCATTTCAAACCCTATAAAGGGTCCATTTTGAACTGTTCTCCAGCCTATTAGTTACTTCACATGTACCTCATCTGCACACTTACACAGTGCCCAAAATGTCATGCCAGAATTCTTGAACTCTTTGTGACCTCATCAAAAGATCTCAAAGTTATTGATTATATCTCCACGTATGATCCCGATGCCTCAGGTGGTGGGCAGAGTATCACATTTTGTTCTCTTAAATAAAAACATAGACAAGAACACATGCATTACCAAGAGAAGGTTTTTATCAATGTACTAACCTCCTCAAGACTGTCCTGTACTAATGCCTAATTTAAATATTCCATTGAATTGTACCCAGAATTCCAATTCCCATTTGTTGTTTTGATTTCCTGTCTCCTAACCAATATCCTGTTACTGAATCCTGTCCAATTCATTGCATCCCACTAATTACTATCCTATTGCACTCATTGGGCAGCACGGTAGCACAGTGTGGATAGCACTGTGGCTTCACAGCGCCAGGGTCCCAGGTTCAATTCCCCGCTGGGTCACTGTCTGTGCGGAGTCTGCACGTTGTCCCCGTGTCTGCGTGGGTTTCCTCCGGGTGCTCCGGTTTCCTCCCACAGTCCAAAGACGTACAGGTCAGGTGGATTGGCCGTGATAAATTGCCCTTGGTGACCAAAAAACAAGGTGAGGAGGGGTTATTGGGTTACGGGGATAGGGTGGTAGTGAGGGCTTAAGTGGGTCGGTGCAGTCTCGATGGGCCGAATGGCCTCCTTCTGCACTGTATGTTCTATGAGCCCTGGAGAAATTGTGCAGTCCAATAAAGTATCCTCATTTAATTGTTAAAATACAAATAAAACATTTCTATTTGATTCCAGGCAGTAACATATTTTGATGGCTTATTCTTTCATTTAAATTACATTTTTTTGATGGACACGTGCTAAATTATATTTCTTTTTCACAGAGAATTGTCCCAAATTCAAACAACAGTGTTGTTGGGTTTCAGAGTTCTATGAATGTCTATTTCATCTCTTTTTCAAAAGATGTTGTCCTTATATCCATGGAAACCACCTAAACTATGTGTGCATGTTTTTTTTTTTAAAGTGTCCCTTTAAATGTCAATTTTTTGGTTCATCGTCATTCTCGTTACCCATCAAATAGGTTCCATTTTTAACTTTGTCCCGCCTTGTTCAACTATCGCCCATCCTGTTCTTGGTTCTTCCTTCACTCCGCTGTAAGCCATCGACAAACAGGGTCACAATGGCTCTTCTACCCTATTAATTTCCTTAATTCCCATCTGCATATCACATACATGTTCCTTTCCTCCATGTTCATTTATCCCACTGGATTGCTCCTCTCGTCCTTAACCACTGTAATCCACCCATTTTAGTAATAGACGCTCCCCCTGAGCACTTCTAGTACCTGAGATCTTATTCAATCTTCCCATGTTCAGAATCTGCACAAAGAGGTGTTCTATATCTAATTTCTATATCCAGCAGCAACTGCTGAAGGCTTGTTTGAGGAAAAGGCTACAAGTTGAGCATAATCTCTATATTGTTGGGTCACTACAGCAATGTAGTAATTCCCATTATTATAGCCGTATACGTGGAAGTGGGCAAGTCAAATCTGACGGTCCTAATGCCGGTGTTGTTGCTCGTAGTTGTTTAAGACTGGTCATTGCAACCTTGCACTCCACCATCCCTCCTGTCTTTTGTCACTCCATGCTAGATGCCCGCCCTCCTTTCACTAGATTTTATCTCGGGCCAACTATTGCTGCAATATTGAAAGTCTACAAATAAATTCTCCCAATTCTTGAAGCTACTGCAAATCTTGTTCTATTTGCAGTTATCTGCAAAGTAAAACATGAAAGATCCATTCTGCTTGGGGCAAAATGGGTTAATTAATCTGAACATCTCTGACAATTCAAAATTAAAATGTAATTCCCAATTCCTGTAAAATATTTTTTTAAATTAATTTAGAGAACCCAATTTATTTTTTCCCAATTAAGGGGCAATTTAGCGTGGCCAATCCACCTACCCTGTACATCTTTGGGTTGTGGGGGCGAAACCCTCGCAGACACGGGGAGAATGTGCAAACTCCACACGGACAGTGACCCAGAGCCGAGATCGAACCTGGGACCTCGGCACCGTGAAGCAGCAGTGCTAAGCACTGTGCCACCCTGATTCCTGTAAAATATGAATACATCTTCAAGTGTTGACAGGCAAAGGTTAATTCTCTGCTAGATTGGAAAGGGATGGAGTAAAAGTTTTCGACTGGACATCGTTACGTCACCACCCTTTTTCGCCCCAACCAGAGACACGATCGTGGACCCATTTTATTTAATAATCTCCACATATCAAGTGTTTTAAGGCAACAATGACCAAAATTAATCACTTAAACGTCCTTCTGCATCTTTGGTAAACTTCCAGAGCGTCTGTCATTTAAAACTCCAGGCAAGTTAATTCCCCAGAAAGATGAACCTTAAACCAACGCAATCCAAAACAATGGGATAACAAATATACGAACATCCACATAAACAAACAAAACACACAGATTCTCACTGCTTGTAAATCTCAAACAGTTAATCATCAGCTGTCTCTTGGGCTACAGATTATTAAAGAGACGGTGCACTGCAAGCTCAAAATCTATTGATTAAAATAATAAGGTCCTCCATACTTCTTCATTATAAACTTAAATTATTTATTTAATTCATTACATTTTTTTGTTCCACTTAAGCCAATTTCTAACAACTGCATCACCTATTCTTTGTTAAATTCAAATCTCATAGACTTCACAGTACAGAAGGGGGCCATTCAGCCCATCGGGTCTGCACCGGCCATTGGAAATAGCACCCCACTTAAGCCCACACCTCCACCCTATCCCCGTAACCCCACCTAACCATTTTGGACATTAAGGGCAATTTAGCATGGCCAACCCACCTAACCTGCACATCTTTGGACTGTGGGAGGAAACCGGAGCACCCGGAGGAAACCCACGCACACACACGGGGAGGATGTGCAGACTCCACACAGACAGTGACCCAAGCTGGGAATCGAACCTGGGACCCTGGCGCTGTGAAGCAACTGTGCTAACCACTGTGCTGTCCTCAAAGGCATTCTCACCGAATCACATTACGACCTAAGAATCTTTGTTCTCTAACAGGGGTGGTGTGATAGCACAATAAAATTCTCACATCCAGTGGGATGTGGGCATCGCTGGCTGGGCCGTGTTTGTTGTCCATCCCTAATTGCCCTTGAACTGAGAGGCTGCAGCTAAGAGTCAACCACATTGCTGTGGATCTGAAGTCACAAGTAGGCCAGACCAGGTCAGCATGGCAGATTTACTTCTCCAAAGGACATCAGTGAACCAGATGGGTTTTTACAACAATCGACAATGCTTTCATGGTCATCCATAATTCCAGATTTTAAATTAATTCAAATTTCACCATCTGCCGAACCTGGATCCCTATTGCATTACCCCGGGTCTCTGAATTACTGGTCTGGCTATTGTTTTCCGAGATGTGTTTTGTGAGAGATGAAGTCACTATAGCCAATAAGTGAGCTGTTTTCAAGTTGTTTCCTTTACGTCCTGTACTTTCCCACTAACCTGCAGACAAAACAGCTGTAACTGTACTGTGTATAAACGTGTGTTATTGTAACTACTCCTTGAGATGCTTAGGTTCGCTGAAGCATTTACCTGCATGTTTGTAATAAAGATTCCCGAACTTTATCCAACTCTGGACTCCGAGTGACATTTGTCCCAAAACAACCAGGTGTCAGGAACAGGATCCACTGACGGCTCTGATTAAAGGAAAGTCCCCGTGGACAGCAGATACCGGGGTGAGTGGACAGCAGATACCGGGGTGAGTGGACAGCAGATACCGGGGTGAGTATTGTTTGTTTTATACCACCCGTGTTTAGTTCAGTCTGACTGACCACTGGGGACTCCTCAGAACCTCAGGGAGCTGTTTCTGGTCTGTTTCTTTGACGTCCATTCAATGTAATTTCAATAACGAACATTTCAGGCAGGGAATTGTTGGTTTTACTCCAAGGATATGTTTGGGGGCGATACTGAAGTCCCCGTGACCGAGAGGGTTTTGTAGCTGCCGACAAATGAGGGGATAAAGCCGTACGGGAGGTGAAACAGAACGAGTTAGGCAGTTGGACAGAGTTTGGCGTGTGTTCAGAGGTCCCAGATAGGGGTCAGCCAGCATCAGAGGGGCTAGTTTAGCACAGGGCGAAAGAACTGGCTTTTAAAGCAGACCAAGGCAGGCCAGCAGCACGGTTCAATTCCCGTACCAGCCTCCCCGAACAGGCACCGGAATGTGGCGACTAGGGGCTTTTCACAAGAACTTCATTTGAAGCCTACTTGTGACAATAAGCGATTTTCATTTCAATTTTTTCATTTTCATCACATCAATGGATCTGCACAGAAAAGGTCCAACCGGATGGAACTTATAAGGCCAAGGCAAGGTTAGTGGCTCGGGGATTTGAAGAATCCTTGGGAGATAAAAGAGGTCAGAGTGGACTTGCACGCAGTGGGAAAGGTCATTCTGAAATTTCTTTGGTCGATTTCACATTTTCTCAGGAATGTAAGTTGAGAAACATAAAAGCTGCATTTGTGCAGGGGATCACCTCCAGGGGCGGTGTTTTTGCAATCTCCTGAGAAGGTGCCAAATGAAGGAAGAATTTGGAAGTTAAACGTGTCTATGTTTTGTACGATGTTTCAGAGTGGCACTTCTCAGATCAGTTTTGTTAAAGTCGGGTTGTCTCCACCTGAAGGCAGAAGCTGCCGTGCTTTATTGGTACCAAGGCAGGAAACACTTGGGCATCTTTATGATGCATGTTGAGGACTGCCTATGTGATGGTGCTAGTGAGTTCCAAAACAATGTTACTGACAGGATCAGAACAACATTTAAGATTGGGAGTCAGGCTTCAATTTAGAGATGGATGTTGAGGGTAAAATCTCAAAATTTGCAGTTGATACGAAGCGAGGGAGAATAATGAATTGTGAGGATGACGCTGAGCAACTTCAGAGAGACATTGACAAGTTGGCCAAATGGGCAGACACTTGGCAGATGAATTTCAATGCAGAGAAATGTGAGGTAATGCATTTTAGGAGAAGAAGCATGGGAGACAATACAGGCTCAATGGTACAACGATGCGGGGAGCACAAGAACAAAGGGACCTCGGGGTTCATAGAATCCCTACAATGCAGAAGGAGGCCATTCGGTCCATCGAGTCTGCACCGACTCTTCGAATGAGCACACTAGCCATGTCCACTTTCTTGTCCACTCCACTCTATTCCTTAACCTAACCTGCACATACCTGGACACCCAAGGGGTAATTTAGCATGGTCGATCCACTTAATCTTTGGACCGTGGGAGGAAACCCGAGCACCCGGAGGAAATCCACGCAGACATGTGGATAACGTATAAACCCGGACAGTCACCCAAGGTTGGAATTGAACCTGGGTCCCTGGCACTGTGAGGCAGCAGTGCTAACCACTGTGCCAAGTTTCTGAAGGTAGGCAAGTTGAAACAGTTAAGAAGGCTTATAGCATCCTTGGGTCTATAAATAGGGAACCTTACCTGCAGAGGATATCTACTAGAATGATACCAGGAATGAAGAATTTGAGATACAAACCAAGATTAGAGAAATTGGGTTTATTCTCCTTAGAACGAAGATTGAATTGACCTTATTCAGCTGTTCAGAATTATGATCAATTTTGACAGGTTAATGAAGGATTTAAAAAAATAAATTTAGAGGGCAGCACGGTGGCCTAGTGGTAGCACTGCAGCCTCACAGCGCCGAGGTCCCAGGTTCGATCCCGGCTCTGGGTCACTGTCCGTGTGGAGTTTGCACATTCTCCCCGTGTCTGCGTGGGTTTCGCCCCCACAACCCAAAAATGCGCAGGCTAGGCGGATTGGCCACGCTGAATTGCCCCTCAATTGGAAAAAATAATTGGGTAATCTAAATTTATTGTAAAAAAAATTTAGAGTACCCAATTCTTTTTTTCCCAATTAAGGGGCAATTTAGTGTGGCCACTCCACCCGCCCTGCACATCTTTGGGTTGTGGTGGCGAAACCCACGCAGACACGGGGAGAATGTGCAAACTCCAAAGAAGGATATTCTGATTCCACTTGTTAAGTCAGTGATGGGGGTCACAATTTCAAGATGGTCAGCAAGCGATCTGGAAGTGAGATGAGGAGAAACCCTTTACTCAGAGAGTTGTTGGGATTTGGAAAGTGCTGTCTGGGAGAGTGGTGGAGGTGGATTCCAGAGGAGGTTTCAAAAGAGATCTGGATATATATTTGAAGTTGATGCATTTGGAGGGCTGTGGAGATAGGGCAGGGGAATGGGACTAGCTGGGTAGCTCTTTTGGGAGCCGGTGCAGACACGAGGGGCCGAATGGTCTCTTTCAGTGCTGTAAAATTCTATGAAGCTGGGGACTCAAATAAATTGGATTGGAAATCGGGCAGTGTGGGTCTGACGTGACTTTACATCAACAATCTCAGGGAGACAGTATGAACCCTGTCACAGTCAATGGGGCCGGGGCCTCACAGAAAGATGAAGGTGTTACCAAAGCTGGGACTGAGCTGCTGCAAAGTTGAATTGACGAATGGGGCACACAGGCAAGGCCGGATACAAGTTTTGATGTCTTCGAGCTGAGTTCTGTAATGAAACGTCCAGAGGTCGAGGATATTTAACGGGCAAACAAAACATTAAAAAATACAAGATGGAGAAATGTGCGCTGAAATTTCCATCTTTGGGTGAGCTGCAAAATATAAAATGCATTGGACCGGATTCTCTGATTTGAAGACTAAATGTTGACGCCTGTGTGGGAACAGTGGCATTTTACGCCCGAAGAAACGGGCGCAGCATAGAGCCCCCAGCTTTCGCTGCGGATCTGGCCGGAGAATTGGCAGGTCCGTGGCCACGCATGTCCATTGTGGCACCATGCAACATAGAGAAATACATACAATGCAGACGGAGGCCATTCGGCCCATCGAATCTGCACCGACCCACTTAAGCCCTCACTTCCACCCTATCCCCGTAACCCAATCTTAACCTTTTGGTCACTAAGGGCAATTTATCACGGCCAATCCACCTAACCTGCACGTCTTTGGACTATGGGAGGAAACCGGAGCACCTGGAGGAAACCCACGCACACACGGGGAGGACGTGCAGACTCCGCACAGTGACCCAGCGGGGAATCGAACCTGGGACCCTGGCGCTGTGAAGCCACAGTGCTATCCACTTGTGCTGCCAATGGCGCGGCCGCGCGCGGATCCGGCCTGCCAAAAAACTGCCCCTCTTTGACCAGGCTCGCCACCCCCCCCCCCCGACCAGTGCCCCCAGCTCCCGCCAAAACCCTTCCTGTCCACAGAACGGCTCCCACCTGACTGTTGCAGCGCCGGACCTAGTCTGCAGCCGCCGCGTTGGTTCTCGGGAAAAAAATAGGATAAGTGTTCCACGCCGTCGGGAACTCGGCCCATCGGGGGAAGGCCTCAGGTGATGTCCTCAGGCCGTCCCGACAGTTTGCGGCGTACTCTGCAAGTACGCCGTTTTTGGAGGGGGAGGAGCATCGCAAAAGTGGCGCCACCACTGCTTTTGCCGCTAACAGGGATTCTCCGGCCGATTGCCGAACGCAATTTCGGCATCGGAGACCGGAGAAAATGCCCATTGTTTTTAGTGATGCCTCTCTCTCGCATGAGCCTGGCTCAGTGTCTGTACACTGAGTGATGTTTAAAATTCTCTTTCAGCATAACAGACCTAGATTTCTCATTCTAAATTCAAAGGTCGATGATATTCAGCTCCCATGAATCGAGTGACTCTGTCAGATCTTGACCTGATGTTTGGTGTGAAATTTCTGTCTGTAACTCCTCCCCTTCTAATATCCTGTAAAAGGACTTTACAAAAGCCATCACTGTTAGTGCAGGATACCCAAACAGAATGTGAAATTCGATCCTATTGTAAGATCCGGGTTTGGCTCCAATCTCAATTGTAATATTCAAATCAATTACACATCCGTGTTGTGAAAGTTACCTGCAGCTCCTGACTAGTTACAGACCATTCCGGGTACAAGAATGTTGTCATAGAATTTATTAAGTTAATTGTAATAAGTACAAAATCACAATTAACAAAGGCAGTGGATCAGTCCGTTCACTCTGGATCACCAGCTCTCAGCTTCCAGGTGACTGTGGAGCTGTCTCTTGTTCTGTTGACTGAAGTCTATCCTCTTACTTCATGTTGCGTTGTGCACCGAGCTCCAGAGAATTGTCGCTCATTAACTCTTTCCAGCATCTACCTCTACGCATGGCTGGTAGTATCCTGTGGTTCTGATTGGCGCACAAAGCCCATGATCAGTCCCTGATTGGTTAAATGGGGCACAATCAATGTCTGATTGGTCTCTGAAGGATGTTGGTCACCTTGCTGATGTCACTTCCCATTAACTTGGTCACCTTGCTGATGTCACTTCCCATTAACTCCTCTGTCATTTATGGTAACATCCTTTTCTTTATTGCTGTGTCCTGCTGTTTTATTAAGTTTTTAGCTTTTACACTCAGATAACAAAGCAACACAAGGTAATTTCTGTGCTGCGTACTTTTAATAAGAGGATGTGTGGTGTCACTTCCTCATGATTGATGTTCGTCAGGCTCACAGTCCTAATTGATAGGATAAAACCATAGAATTCCTACAGTGCAGAAGGAGGCCATTTGGCCCATCGAGTCTGCACCGACCCTCTGAAGGAGCACTTGACCGTGGCCCACTCCCACTCCCTATCCCCATAACCCCACCTAACCTACACATCTTTGGACGCTAAAGTGCAATTTCGCCTGGCCAATCGCCTAACCTGCACGACATTGGACTGTGGAAGGAAATCGGAGCACCCCTGAAGAAACCCTCGCAGACATGGGGAGATTTGCACAGTCACTCAAGGCCGGAATTGAACCCGGGTCCCTGGCGCTGTGAGGCAGCAGTGCTAACCACTGAGCCACCGTGTCGCCATGCTGAGCTGATACATCTCAGGTGTTATGTGCAACTTCTTCGTGGCTGCTGATGCCTGAAGCAAGTTGCTTAACTACAAATAGCTAAAAGGAAAGAGATACACAAACTTAAACAGCAATTACTACTGACATAGAAAATAAATCCGTACTAAAGTTCAAGTAGCAAGATACATATTACAAAATACCATTTTCTATTAATAAATTACATGTTCATAAGAAATAAAAGTCACAAAAACTACATAACTACAACACCATTACAGGAACTGATAATAAAACCCACACCAATGCAGAAAATCTGTGTATACTTTGAAGGAAAGTGACTATTCCACTTTTAAGTTAAGTGAATGCAATTTAAGACGTAACATTTCTCCAGCACAGGCGCAATTAAACTACAGGAAACATCGCATGAATCCCCTAATCCTGCAAAAATGTAACGGAGATTCTCATTCAGCATTAGTGCTGTGGTAAAACCACAAAACGTAACCCTACTTTGGCCTAAGACAATATGGCACAAGTCACTTGTCAAGGAGGAGTGCACCTGAAGACAAAGACCCACATAGTGCAATACCGTATTGCGTGAATTGATTCATGCACTGATAGAATCTACCTATTTAGTATAAATCTACCTTTTTAGTACATAACAAGTGTAAAGGAAGAAATGGCCCAAGATTTAAAATAGCTTCTTGAAATGGTTTGTTAAAATACCCGCATTTCAAACAGGACAGTAAAAATGCTGAATTCCCTGAGAAACATGAAGATAATGAAGCCAAACAGGCCAAGGCCACATTTGGCTAATTTAAAGTTTCTGGGCAGTGTTCCCAGAAACTGTTTTCATGACAACGGATGAGGTTCACAAGAAAGACGTATTTCAATTACCTCATGTTAAAATTTAATGGACAGATATTTTAATCGAATTGAATTAACTGTGTAATTACTTTAACCCAATCACAGACAGAAAGGGGAAAGACATTAGTGATAGCAATAATCTTAAAAAAGTACTGCCGGTTTGAACAATTCATTCCGGAATCATCTGTCTTAACTTCTGAAGCTATTTTTCTGCACTATCGCTTTGAGCAGCCATTTTGTTTACCTTCAACTTTTCTGTACCGTGTGTTCAATTAGAAGAAATATCAAGAGCTGTAATTTGTATTGAATTCAACTCAGGACTCTGTATTTGCTTGGACAAAACAAACTTTAAAAAACTCTGTATCTGCAAGAAAACTGACCTTTGATAAGAGACGTCTGCAAAACTAACTGAATAAAAGATAATTTACTTCACGCATGAAGCTCAGTTTCATAATCTGTCGAGTAGTATATAAAGTGCGGTGACACACAAGATATATTAACCAAAGTACAGATCTATCATACACTTTGACTCTGAGATAACTGAACATAACTCAACCAAAACTATTGCAATTACTAAACATGGACGTACAATATTATGATCACTGTTAGCTTGATGCTCCATCACAATGTGTTTATTGATGTCTCACTGCACATTGAGCTCTCCTTGATTAATAAGGGTATCGGGGTTATGGGGAGAAGGCAGGAAAATGGGGATGTGAAACATATCAGCCATGATTGAATGGTGGAGCAGACTCAATGGGCCGAATGGCCTAATTCTGCTCCGATGTCTTATGGTCTTATAGACTGCTCCCTGGTTGGCTCTAGGAGGAACAGCTCTAAGAAATCTTCCCCCCAAAACTTCATGAACCCATATTCCAGGCTATCTCCCCATCTACATTCGATTAAATTCACCCATGATTATTGTCGTACATTAATTACAAGCCTTACTTATCACTTCCTGTACACTCTACCTAGTGTAATCACTGTTAGGAGGCCCATTAACCACTCACATAAGAGACCGTGTATCTTCTTTTTATCTCAACCCACATCTTGATTCCACATCCTCATCTTTCAGGCTAAGGTGGTCTCAATGCTGAACTAATGTAATTCTCAGTCAACAGGAGAGATCCCAACACATTTTCCTAGCTTCCTACCATTCCGATATGCCAAATATCCGTCAACATTTAGATCCCAGCCTTGGTCACCTTTCAACCAAGTCTCCGTAATGTCTATCAGGGCACACATTTGTCTCTATCCGCGGGGCGGCATGTGGCGTAGTGGCTAGCACTGGGACGGTGGCGCTGAGGACCCGGGTTCGAATCCCGGCCCTGGGTTTGTGTGGTCCGTGTGGAGTTTGCATTTTCTCCCCCCGTCTGCGTGGGTTTCACCCCCCACAACCCAAAGATGAGCAGGGTAGGTGGATTGGCCACGCTAAATCGCCCCTTAATTGGAAAAAAAATAATTGGGCACTCCAAATCTTTTTAAAACGGAGAAAAAAGAAATTCCCTTTCCGTGCTGATAATTCATCCATTTTGTTACAAATGCTGCATGCATTTTCAATCCATTTTCAGAGATTCAATAATCCAATAGGGATTTGATGAGAAACCTCTTTACCCAGCGAGTGGTGAGAATGTGGAACTCGCTACCACAGCGAGTGGTTGAGGTGAACAGCATGAATACATTGAAGGGGAAGCTAGAGACATACACGAGGGAGAAAGGAATAGAAGGAAATGATCATCTGGGACTATAGAGACTTTACCTTTTTTTATATAATAGATTGCAGCATTTTCCCTCCTAGATACGTCAGGCTAATGCAGTCATTTTCAAACTCAGGGTCGCAACCCATAGGCGGGTCACGGGCAGGTGTCGGGAAGGTCGCAGAGCCATCAGTCGTGACGTTCCAGTACGCGGGAAGTACCACCCAACGACCACGCCCGGCTTTCCGAATGCCGGCCTTCCCACTCGTGCGTGACCCCTTAACAGTGCTCAGGCCTGGAGCCCAGCGAGACAGACCACCTCCCGCTGACACAGGAGCAGATTCTTCTCAAAAAACAATGTTGTCTGCTCTCCAGAAGCGGCGGCAGAGAGCAGGCCACGCGCCACATACACTGACGTCACGTGCTCTGGGCACGCAAGAGATTCCTCCATTTTATAGCTGCCAGCAGTGCTGGTGTGAGCTCCAGGGCCTGTGGTGAACAGCCCATGAAGAAGATACTGCAAATCAGGAACAGAGCAGCATGAAGATGATTACTTGAGGTGTGGGTTTATTAATTGTGTCACTGCAAATCAGGACGCTAAGTTCATGTGTGTTAGATGCGGGGAAGTACTGGCAAATAAAAGTTTTAAACCCTCAAAACTTCAAAGACATTTGAAGATTAAGCATGGCGAGTTTGAGGTCAAACCTCTTGATTTTTTTCAACGGATGCAGTGAGAGCTTCTATCATCAGCTGATGTCCTCAGCAGAAATGTAACATTGAGTGACAAAGCAAGTGAGGACCATGCAGGTTCACCTGTCATGTTAGAGGTAAGCGGAAATGGTGGGTCCTGGCAGCCGGCCGTTGTGGCTCGCGAAGGTCGGCCAGCGCGGTCGTAAAATAGCTGCTGGCATGCGTCGGGAAGGATGGTCGGTTGATAAAAATGGGTCCCGAGCAAAAAAGTTTGAAAATCATTGTTCAACGTCAATACGTAATAATTCCTTAAATGCTAGCGATTGCCCGTCTTTCATCATACCTTTTATTTAAGTTCCAAATCTACCACATACTACTTGCTCCTCATACCTTGACAGTTTCCTTCTGTGAGAAACACCCAGAAAAATTAAACAAAAGAACCATGTAACCACCATAGCCCATCTTCATGGCAACATGGCATGATTTGGGGGGTTCCAAACAGAAATGGGAAATAAATATCTTCCAATGTCCAAACACCCTTTCACTCTGTGGTTCTTGTGAAACTTGGAACCAGGTAATCGCACCTAGGTTCAAAGATCAACCCACTGGAAGCAACATTGTGAGATCGGCCAGTCCAGAAGAGAGACCTTCAAGACCATCCTCATTGACAAACTGTCAGACTGAACAAAATGCAGCCGCTGTCTCCGAGGTGGGGACGGATCACTGAATCCTTTCCCCTACTCAGAGCAGGTGAATGGCTTCTCCCCGGTGTGAACTCGATGGTGCCTGCACAGGTGGGATAACTGAGTGAATCCCTTCTCACACTGAGAACAGGTGAATGGCTTCTCCCCAGTGTGAATTCGTTGATGTGTCTGCATGCTAGATAACTGAGTGAATCCCTTCCCACACTGAGGGCAGGTGAATGGCCTCTCTCCGGTGTGAATTCGCTGGTGTGTCCGCATGCCAGATAACTCAGTGAATCCCTTCCCACACTGAGGGCAGGTGAATGGCCTCTCTCCGGTATGAACTCGCTGGTGACTCTGCAGGTTGGATAACCTAATGAATCCCTTCTCACACTGAGAGCAGGTGAATGGCTTCTCCCCAGTATGAATGCGCTGGTGTGTCCGCAGGCTGGATAACTGAGTGAATCCCTTCCCACACTCAGAGCAGGTGAACGGTCTCTCTCCAGTGTGAACTCGCTGATGTGTCCGCAAACTGGATAACTCAGCAAATCCCTTCCCACACTGAGAGCAGGTGAATGGTCTCTCCCCAGTGTGAACTCGCTGGTGTGTCCGCAGGCTGAATAACCGAGTGAATCCCTTCCCACACCGAGAACAGGTGAACGGCCTCTCCCCAGTGTGAGCTCGCTGGTGTGACTGCAGGCTGGATAATTCAGTGAATCCCTTCTCACATTGAGAGCAGGAGAATGGCTTCTCCCCAGTGTGAATGCGTCGATGAATCTCCAGTTTCGACGGGACTCTGAATCTCTTCCCACAGTCCCCACATTTCCACGGTTTCTCCATGTTTTGGGTCTCCTCGAGTCTCTCCAGGTTGGACAATCAGTTGAAGCCTCGTCCACAGACACAACCCGTGTACAGTCTCTCCCCGCTGTGAATGGCGGATGTTTTTTCAGGCTGTGTAACTGGGTAAAGCTCTTTCCACAGTCAGTGCTCTGGAACACTCTCACTCGGGTGTGTGTGTCTCGGTGCTTTTCCAGTCACACTGATGTTTAATGTTTTGAAGCCGACAGATCGGGCAAATATTTCTCCTTCTAGATTCAAAGGCCGATGATATTCAGTTCCAATTAATTGAGAGACTCAGTCAGACTGAGATGTGATGTTTGATATTTCTGTCTGTAATTCCTCCTCTTCTAATATCCTGAAAAAACAATTCACAAAAGACATCACTGTCAGTACAGGATAGAAATCCAGAACAGACAATTCTAGTTTCTCTGGAACATTCTTTCCTCTCTCATTCCCCAAAAGCTGTAAATCTCCATCCCACTCTCCCTCCATTCTCACTCTGCTGTATCTAATATCCACCCTCCCAATTCTCCTGAAGGTGCTGATTCAGGCTGATTGATAGCTCCATGCTCACTGCTTCCTGTCCTGGACACAGAGACCATAACAAATAGGAGCTGCAGTCGGCCATTCGGCCCATCGAGTCTGCTCAACCATTCACTGAGATCGGTGGCCGATCTACCTCAGCACCATTTTCCCACACTATCCCTCGATATCTTCAATATCGAGAAACCTATCAATCTCTGTCTTGAAAACACTTCATGGGAGGGCAGCACGGTGGTGCAGCGGTTAGCACTGCTACCTTCAGCACTGAGGTCCCAGGTTTGAATCCCGGCCCCGCGGGGGTCACTGTCCATGTGGAGTTTGCACATTCTCACCGTGTCTGCGTGGGTTTCGCCCCCACAACCCAACGATGTGCCGGGTAGATGGATTGGCCACGCTAAATTGCCCCTTAATTGGGAAAAAAATAATTGGGTACACTAAATTGTTTTTTAAAACTTCATGACAGAGGGAAGGCTCCCGTTAGGTTCTTCAAGGACCGGCTGCCACGTTTTCCCAAGCTGGACGTGAAGCCTGGGCGATTCAAATTAGAAAGGGCATCGGATCCTGTCTTTGAGACCAAGGGATAGTTTTCATCCCAGGCCTGTAATCATTCACTTCCACAAAGTGAAAGATCGGCAGAAGGTCCTGGAGACGGGTAAGGTGAGGTGGGACCCGGCTCCATGAGGGAGTGAGGATTTCCTTCTTCCAGGACTTTTCGGCAGCCACACAAACGAAGCATCGAGGCTTCGATGAAGTTTGAAGGGAACTCAAGGCTGCGGGAGTGAATTCTGTCGCTTTATCCTGAGACCCTAAAAATTGTATCCGACAACTCCGTCAAGTCTGTTGATAATCCCACTACTGCCTTGGCCTTCGTTAAATCCATGAAGGACAAGGATTTGGAGGGATGGTTTGCAGCTTAGACTAACTTAGGCTCTAATCCGGACTCTTTCCTAATCTTGGTGTTGTCTGAATTTGTTATCTTTAATCCTGTTGAAGGGAGTTGTTATTCTGTGAACGCCGATTGAATTACATCTTCGACTGGAGAAGACGATAATGTCGGCAGTTTACTTTGGAAGAGGAGAAGGCACCACAGGAAGGGATCAAAGCAAAGTGGGAGGAAGAGTTGGGAGAGGGTATGGAGGAGGGGTTCTGGTGTGAGGTGCTCCGGAGAGTGAATGCCTCCACCTCGTGCGCGAGGTTGGGGCTGATACAGCTGAAGGTGGTATATAGAGCGCACCTCACGAGGGCGAGGAGGAGCCAGCTCTTTGAGGGGGCAGAAGATGTGTGTGAACGTTGCGGGCGGGCCCCGCTAATCACGTTCATATGTTTTGGTCCTGTCCAAAGCTGGAGGATTACTGTAAGGAGGTTTTTAGGGTAATCTCTAAAGTGGTGCACGTGAAACTGGACCCGGGCCCTCGGGAGGCCACATTCGGGTGTCGGACCAGCCGGGGTTGGAAACAGGCGCGGAGGCAGATGTTGTAGCCTTCGCCTCGTTGATCGCCCGAAGGCGGATCCTGCTGGGATGGAGAGCAGCCTCTCCACCCTGTGCCCTGGCGTGGGGGGCGGGGGGGGGGGGACCTGTTGGAATACTTGACTCTTGAGGAGGTTAAGTTTGAACTGAGGGGAAGAAAGGAGGGGTTCGACAATTCATGGGCGTTATTCATTATGCACTTTCAAGAACTGGGTAACAACGAACATTAGTTGGGGGGGGGGGGGGGTGGTTTGGGACGGTTGGGGGGAGGGGCGCGGTGTGTGTTAATGGTGACTATGGGCGATTCCGGATTCCTTTTTGTCATTTGTTTGTGTGAACACGCAGGCTAATGTTTGGGGTTTGGTGGGAGGATGGGATCGTTGTTATTGATATGGGGATTGAAATATTTGTAACTGATTATTGTTTATTGTTGGTGGGTGCAAACTTGGGAGAAAATGTAAAAAAGGAGAATAAATTTTTTTTTTTAAAAATGACATCTTCTTCTCTTCGAGCATTACATAGGAACATAGAAATTAAAGCAGAAGTGGGCAATTCAGCCCCTCGAGCCTGCTCCGCCAGTCAATCAGATCATGGCCGATCTCTTCCTGGTCTCGAATCCACTTCCCTACCTGTTCCCCAGATCCCTTTAACCTGTTTTTTAAAATCAGAAATATATCTATCTCCTTCTTGAAACCATTTAATGATTCAGATTCCACTGCACTTTGGGGCAGCGAGTTCCACAAATTCACCATTCTCTGCGAGAAGTAGTTCCTCCTCATCTCAGTTCCAAATCTACTGCCTCTCAACCTATATCTGTGACCTCTCGTTCTAGATTGCCCCACAAGGGGGAACATTTGGTCTTTTTTTACTTTATCAATCCCTGTTGGTATTTTATATACCTGGATCAGATCACTGCTCATCCTTCTAAACTCCAGGGAGTATAAGCCCAAACTGTTCAATCTCTCCTCATACATCAACCCCTACATCCCCAGAATCAATAAGGTGAATCTCCTCTGAATTGCCTTCAATGCCATCACATCCTTCCTCAAATAAGGAGGCCAAAACTGGACACAATACTCCAGATGTGGTCTTACCAACACCCTGTACAATTGCAACAACACTTCTCTACTTTTAAACTCCAGTCCTTTTGCAATAAACGCTGAAATACAGGGGCTGGTTTAGCACAGGGCTAAATAGCTGCTTGAAGCAGACCAAGGCAGGCCAGCAGCGCGGGTTCAATTCCCGTACCAGCCTCCCCGAACGGGCGCAGGAATGTGGCGACTAGGGGCTTTTCACAGTAACTTCATTTGAAGCCTACTTGTGACAATAAGCGATTTTCATTTCATTTTCATTTCAAATTCCATTTGCCTTTTTAATTACAGGCTGTACCTGCACACCGACCTTCTGCGATTCATAAACAAAGCCACCCAGAGCCCTCTGCCCAGGCGCATTTTAAATCTGCTTTTCATTTAGATAATAATTTGCCATTCTACTTTTTCAGCCAAACACTTATCCACATTAAACTCCATCTGCCAAATTTTGGCCCAATCTGCTCGCCTATCTATATCAGTCTGTAAACTCTTTATCTCCTCTTCGCTGCCTGCTTTCCCACCTATTTTAGTATCATTCCCAAATTCTGCTATGTTACACTCTGTCCCTGCTTGCAGATCACTAATATAGGTTGTAAACAGTTGAGGTCCGAGGACTGAACACTGCGACACTCCACTAGTTACAGTTCGCCAGTCAGAGAAGGACCAATTTCAGGGACTTGTATTATCTTATCTCAGTTATGGTAGATGTGCCGGGTGCTTATTATCCGTCGGCTTCTATTATCCGAGCGTTATTCATGGCAGAACCGAGTGGTGCCATTGCCGACGGGTGGGTGGTGGTGGATGCAGGTCTTCACGGGTGGGTCTAAAATGCGGGAGGAGCGTTCAGAAGATACAGGAGCAGAATTAGTTCATCCGGCCCTTCGAGCCTGCCATAACCCTTAATCCCTTTATTCTTCAAAAAACTATCTATCTTTATCTTAAAAACATTTACTGAAGGAGCCTCTACTGCTTCACTGGGCAAGGAATTCCATAGATTCACAACCCTTTGGGTGAAGAAGTTCCTCCTAAACTCAGTCCTAAATCTACTTCCCCTTATTTTGAGGCTATGCCCCCTAGTTCTGCTTTCACCCGCCAGTGGAAACAACCACCCTGCATATATCCTATCTATTCCCTTTTTAATTGTATATGTTTCTATAAGATCCCCCCTCACCCTTCTAAATTCCAACGAGTACAGTCCCAGCCTACTCAACCTCTCCTTGTAATCCAACCCCCTCAACTCTGGGATTAACCTAGAGAATCTCCTCTGCACACCCTCCAGTGCCATGCTATCATGGCTGATATGCTCCTCATCTGTGACAGACTAAGAGTTGGATTGCAAAATCAGCCAGAGCATCCCCTCCCCAGAACACATGACCTGTGAGCAGGAGTAGGCAAGTTAGCCTCCCGAGTCTAAACACCCTCAATGTGATCATGACTGATCCCATCCTGGCCTCAACTCCACCGTCCTGCCCGTTCTCCATAACCCTTCAACCCATTACCAATTAAAAATCTGTCTAACTCCTTCTTAAATTTACTCACTGTCCCTGCAACCAGCCCACTCTGGGGTAGCGAATTCCACAGATTCACAGCCCTTTGGGAGAAGTAGTTTTTCTTCAAATAGTTTTAAATTTGCTACCTCTTATTGTAAGATTATTGAACATAGAACATACAGTGCAGAAGGAGGCCATTCGGCCCATCGAGTCTGCTATCCCCCTAACCCAATAACCCCTCCTCACCTTTTTGGTCACTAAGGGCAATTTATCATGGCCAATCCATCTAACCTGCACGTCTTTGGACTGTGGGAGGAAACCGGAGCACCCGGAGGAAACCCACGCAGAAACAGGGAGAACGTGCAGACTCCGCACAGACAGTGACCCAGCAGGGAATCGAACCTGGGACCCTGGCGCCACAGTGCTATCCACTTGTGCTACCCACCATTATGACCTCTCATTTTAAAATGCCCCACAAGAGGAAGCGTCAGCTCCACGTCTACTTTGACCATACCTTTTAGCATCTTGTATACCTCAATTTGATCTCCCCTCATTCTTCTAAACTCTAGAGAGTATAGGCCTAAACTGTTCAATCTCTTCATACGACAAACCCCTCATCTGTGGAATCAACCTAGTGAACCCCCTCTGAGCTGTCTCCAATGCCACTACATTGCTCTTCAAATAAGGGACCAAAACTGTGCACAATACTCGAGGTGCGGTCTCACCAATGCCTTGCACAGTTACTTCCTTACCTTTATACTCAATTCCTTTTGCTATAAATGCCAACATTCCATTTGCTTTCCTTATTATCTGCTGCACCTAGATGTTCGTTCTCTGTGACTGATGCACGAGGACACCCAGATCCCTCTGCACCGGAGCACCCCGAAGTCTCTCTCCATTTAGATCATAAGTTGCCTTTCCATTTTTTTGGCCAAAATGCATGACCTCACACTTATCCACATTAAACTCCATCTGCCACATTTTGGCCCACTCTCCTAACCTATCTATATCCATTTGTAAGGTTCTTATTTCCTCATTGCAAATTACTATCCCACCTATTTTTGTGTTATCTGCGAATTTGGCTATAGACCTTCTATCCCTGTATCCGAGTAGTTAATATAGATTGTAAATAGCTGGGATCCAAGGACTGAACCCTGTGGGGCCCATTAGTTACATCTTGCCATCCAGAAAAAGACCCATTTATCCCGACACTTCGTCTTCTGTCCGCCAGCCAGTCTTCTATCCAAGCTGATAAATTACCCCAACCCCATGTGATCGAACCTTGTGAATTAACCTGCTCTGCGGCACCTTGCGAAACGCCTTCCGGAAGTCCAGGTATACTACATCTACAGCATCCCCATTATCCACTTGGCTGGTTACATCTTCAAAGAACTCAAGCAAATTAGTCAAACATGATTTGCCCTTGGTAAACCCATGCTGACTCTGATGGATAACGCTTTGGCTTTCCAAACGTCCTGATATTACGTCCCTGATAATCGATTCTAACAATATTCCAACAACAGATGTTAAACTAACTGGTCTGTAATTTCCCATATTCTGCCTCCCTCCCTTTTTGAATAACGGTGTTATGTTAGCATTTTTCCAATCCACTGGAATCTTTCCTGTGTCCATGGAATTTTGGAATATCATAACCAATGGATCCACTATCTCTGCTCTCACTTCCTTTAACACCCGAGGATAGAACATACAGTGTAGAAGGAGGCCTTTCGGCCCATCGAGTCTGCACCGACCCACTTAAGCCCTCACTTCCACCCTATCCCCGTAACCCAATTACCCCTCCTAACCTTTTTTGGTCACTAAGGGCAATTTATCACGGCCAATCCACCTAACCTGCACGTCTTTGGACTGTGGGAGGAAACCGGAGCACCCGGAGGAAACCCACCCCTGATGTAGGCCATCAGGCCCTGGGGACTTGTCTGCCCTCAATCCCAATAGGTTGTTGAGTACCGTTTCCCTATTGAGGCCGATTGTTCCAAGTTTCACCCTTTCAATTACCTCCGAATCGCCCATTCCTACAGGAATGATACTAGTGTCCTCCACCGTGAAAACTGAGGAAAAGTATTGATTTAGCATCTCTGCCATTTCTGGGTTCCCCACTATTAACTCACCAGTTTCATCTTCCAAGGGGCCAATATTCACCTTAGCGACTCTCTTCCCTTTTATGTACCTGTAGGAACTTTTGCTATCCTTTTTGATATTCTGTGCTAGTTTTTTCGTAATTTTTTTTTTTTTTGAATTTAGAGTACCCAATTCATTTTTTCCAATTAAGGGACAATTTAACATCGCCAATCCACCTAGCCTGCACATCTTTTTAGGGTTGTGGAGGCGAAACCCACGCAAACACGGTGAGAATGTGCAAACTCCACACGGACAGTGGAGCCTGAATTGAACCTGGGACCTCGGCGCCGTGAGGCAGTAGGGTTTTTTCCCGTAATTTACCTTGGTTCTTTTGTTATAGTTATAGAACATACAGTGCAGAAGGCCATTCGGCCCATCAAGACTGCACCGACCCACTTAAGCCCTCACTGCCACCCTATCCACGTAACCCAATAGCGCACCTAACCTTTTTTTTTGGTCACTAAGGGCAATTTATCATGGCCAATCCACCTAACCTACACATCTTTGGACTGTGGGAGGAAACCGGAGCACCTGGGGGAAACCCACGCACACGCGGGAAGAACGTGCAGACTCCGCACAGACAGTGACCCAAGCCGGGAATCGAACCTGGGACCCTGGCGCTGTGAAGCCACAGTGCTATCCACACTGTGCTACCGTGCTGCCCATATGTATTATTTTTTTAGTATCCCTTTGTTTATATTTGAACGTTTCCCAAACTTCCAGCCTGCCACCGGCCTTTGCAATATGATATAACTTAGATTTTGTCTTTATAATGTCCTTGACCTCCTTGTTTAGCTATGGATGTTTTTTACCCGACTTCCTATCTTTCGTCCTCACTGGGATATATTTTAGTTGTAAGGAATTGAGAATCTCCTGAAACAATTGCCACTGGCTCATCAGCTGTCCTACCTTATCGCCTTCCTGCCGTCTATTTGGGCCCAATCTGTCGTCAAGCCTTTGCAATTCCTTTGTTTAATTCCAGAACACTAATGTGGGACACCACCATCTCGCCCCTAAACTGAATTTTGAATTCTGCCATATTATGGTCATTACTCCCGAATGGATCCTTAACTATGAGGTCATTAATTAATCCCTCCTCATTACAGAATACCAAATCGAGAGTAGCCTCCTCCCTGGTTGGCTTCCCACATCCTGATCCAGGAAACAATCTGTAATGCATTCAATGAACTCTGCCTCCAGGCTACCCTTGTCAATTTGATTCCTCCAGTCTATGTGCATATTAAAATCACCTATTATTGGTGCTTCCGGTTGCGGCAGGGATGAGCTAGCCGCACGTTTCGGCGGCTCCAGCTCCGACGGAACTTCGGGCTCTTTTAAGAGCCCCAACGGGGACTTGGACGGCCGTAAAACCCGGTGCGAGGCGCGAGGGAAGGGAGCCCCCCCCCCGAAAGACGGAGGGAAAAACCGGCGCCGGCGGCTGCAGCCCGAAGAATCTGCAGCCAGAAGATCAGAGAGAGAGAGAGAGGGAGTGAAACAAAATGGTGGCGGAGAAACCACAGGTGACATGGGGGCCTGAGCAGGACAAGGTGGTGAGACGGTGCGTGGACCTGCTGAAGAAGGAGGTAATGACCCCGTTGTTACAGGCAATTGAGGGGCTTAAGGAGACTTTAAAGACCCAGGAGATGGAACTTCGCGTGGTGGAGCATAAAGTGTCAGGTATTGAGGACGAGGTCCTGGGCCTGGCGGTCAAGACTCAGACGCACGAGGCACTTCATAAAAAGTGTGCTGACAGGATTGAGGCCCTTGAAAATGGAGCGCGAAGGAAGAACCTTAGGGTACTAGGTCTCCCGGAGGGTGTGGAAGGAGTGGACTGTGGAGCGTACGCAAGTAAGATGCTGAGCTCACTGATGGGTGCTGAGGCCCCTGCGGGCCCCATGGAGGTGGAGTGGGCAAATCGGATCCCGGCGAGAAGACCAAAAGCGGGAGAACCACCGAGGGCGATAATCGTGCGATTCTACCGCCTTAAGGACAGAGAAGAGGTCCTGAGATGGGCCAAAAAGGTGCGGAGTAGCAGATGGGAGAATGCGGTGGTAAGGATCTACCAGGATTGGAGTGCGGAGGTGGTGAGAAGGAGGGCGAGCTTCAACCGAGCCAAAGAGGTTTTGCACAAAAGGAAGGTGAAGTTTGGGATGCTGCAGCCGGCAAGACTATGGGTCACGCATCAGGAGACATAATTATTTTGAGACGGCGGAGGAAGCATGGTCCTTCATCAATGAAGAGAAACTGGACCGGAACTGAGGGACTGATGCTGCAGGGAACTGTTATTGTTGTTATTATTGTTTTTGTTAATGGGATGGTGAAAGTTAAGCGAGAAGTAAACAGGGAAGGGGGGGGACACTGGGGAAATGTGGGCACCAGTGAGGGGGGAGAGGCGGGACATAGTCAGAGAATGGGGAAGGAGAGGGGGAGGGGAAAGGGAGCTGCGCCATAAGAGGCGGGACAGGTAAAGGGATGTTCCAGATGCGCCAGAAAGAATAAGGCGGGAAAACAGGCACAAGGCGGATGGGAGTTCCCTCACACCGGGGGGGCCGAGGAGCGAGCAGGAGTAGCCGGGGTCAGTTGAAGTCAGCTGACTTTACGGAAGTGATATGGGGGGAGCAATCATGCTAGATAGGGATCTAGCGGCGGGGGGGGGGGGGGGGGGGGACCAACTGGGTTGCTGCTGCGGAAATCCAAAAGGAAATGGCTAAAGAGAAGGTGGTCGGGGGAGCAATGCGGCGCTGGGGGAGCGAGCGGGAGCGCGGAGGCGGGATATGGGACTGGCCTAGAGAAGGTAATGGCTAGTCGACACGGGAGGGGGGCAGGTAGCCCCCCAGTGAGGCTGATCACGTGGAACGTGAGAGGCCTGAATGGGCCGATAAAAAGGGCCCGAGCGCTCGCGCATTTGAAAGGACTAAGGGCAGACATGGTTATGCTCCAAGAGACGCACCTAAAGGTGGCGGACCAAGTTAGGCTAAGGAAAGGATGGGTGGGACAGGTGTTCCACTCAGGACTGGACGCAAAGAACAGAGGGGTGGCCATTTTGGTGGGGAAACGGGTAGCATTTGAAGCAAAGAACATCGTAGCAGATAGTGGAGGTAGATATGTAATGGTGAGTGGTAGGCTGGAGGGAATGGAGGTCGTGTTGGTTAATGTGTATGCCCCAAATTGGGATGATGCGGGGTTCATGAGACGGATGCTTGGGCGTATTCCGGACCTGGAGGCAGGAAATTTGATTTTAGGAGGGGACTTCAATACGGTGCTGGACCCGGGGCTAGATAGATCCAGCTCAAGGACTGGAAGAAGGCCGGCAGCAGCCAAGGTACTTAAGGGGTTTATGGACCAAATGGGGGGAATGGATCCATGGCGATTTCTTAGACCCAGGGCTAGGGAGTATTCCTTCTTCTCCCACGTCCATAAAGTGTACTCCCGGATAGATTTTTTTGTTCTAGGAAGGTCGTTGATCTCTAGGGTGGAAGAAGCTGAATACTCAGCCATAGCGGTTTCGGATCATGCCCCACATTGGGTGGACCTGGAAGTAGGAGAGGACAGGGAGCAGAGAACACTCTGGCGATTAGATGTGGGACTGATGGCGGATGAGGGAGTGTGTGCAAGAGTGAGGGGGTGTATCGAGAGATACCTGGAGGTCAATGACGACGGCGAGGTCCCTGTGCGAGTGGTCTGGGAAGCACTAAAAGCGGTGGTCAGAGGAGAGCTGATTTCTATTGGGGCCCACAAAAGGAAAACAGAGGCCAAGGAAAGGGATAGATTACTGGGGGAGATTTTAAGGGTGGACAGGGAATTTGCAGAGACCCCTGAGGAGGAGCTGTACAGGGAGAGGAGACGACTCCAGACCGAGTTTGACCTTCTGACCACCAGAAAGGCGGAGGTACTGTGGAGGAAGGCATAGGGGAGGAGGTATGAATACGGGGAAAAGGCTAGTCGCCTGTTGGCGCACCAACTGCGAAAGAGGGCAGCAGCGAGGGAGATAGGAGGAATTAGGGATGAAAGGGGAGACACCGTGCGAAGGGCAGGAAAGATAAATGAGGTGTTTAAGACCTTTTATGAAGAACTGTATAGGTCTCAGCCCCCAGAGGGAGCGACGATATCGCTAATTTTGAAGAGGGACAAAGATCCGATGCAGTGTGGGTCCTATAGACCTATTTCACTATTGAACGTGGACGCCAAACTGCTAGCAAAGGTGCTGGCATCGAGGATAGAGGACTGTGTCCCAGGGGTGGTGCACGAAGACCAGACAGGGTTCGTAAAAGGGAGACAATTGAATGTTAACGTGCGACGGCTATTAGGGGTGATAATGATGCCCTCAGTGGAGGGGGAGGCAGAGATAGTGGCGGCAATGGACGCAGAGAAGGCATTTGATAGGGTGGAGTGGGAGTATTTATGGGAAGTGTTAAGGAGGTTTGGGTTTGGGAACGGATTTATTCGCTGGGTTAGACTACTTTATGGGGCACCAACGGCAAGCGTAGTTACAGGTCGACATAGATCCGAGTATTTCCGATTATATAGGGGAACAAGACAGGGATGCTCGCTGTCTCCATTGTTGTTTGCGCTGGCAATTGAACCTCTGGCCATGGCGCTGAGAGACTCCAGGAAATGGAGAGGGGTGACTAGAGGGGGAGAAGAACACCGAGTCTCGTGATACGCGGATGACCTATTGCTATACGTGTCGGACCCAGCGGGGGGGGATGATAGAGGTTATGCGAATCTTGAGGAGGTTCGGGGAATTTTCGGGGTATAGGTTAAACATGGGGAAGAGTGAATTATATGTGATACATCCAGGGGACCAGAGTAGAGAGATAGAAGGCTTACCGCTAAGGAAAGTGGAAAGAAACTTCCGAAACTTGGGGATTCAGATCGCTAGGAGCTGGGGAACCTTGCACAGACTTAATCTGACACGGCTGGTAGAACAAATGGAGGAGGACTTTAGGAGGTGGGACATGCAGCCTTTATCGCTGGCGGGCAGGGTGCAGGCAATTAAGATGATGGTCCTCCCGAGGTTCTTATTTGTATTTCAATGTCTCCCTATATTAATCACCAGGACCTTTTTTAATAAAATAAATAGGAGCATTACGAGCTTTGTGAGGGCAGGGAAAGTTCCGAGAGTAAGAAGGGGGTTCCTGCAGCGCAGTAGGGATAGAGGAGGACTGGCACTACCGAACTTGGGAGATTATTATTGGGCCGCCAATATGGCAATGATACGTAGATGGATGATGGAGGGTGAGAGAGCGGCGTGGAAAAGACTGGAGAGAAGGTCCTGTAAAGGGACGAGTCTAGAGGCGCTGGTGACGGCGCCACTACCGTTCTCACCGAAAAAGTACACCACGAACTCGGTGGTGGCGGCAACACTGAACATATGGGGACAGTGGAGGCGACAGAGAGGGGTGCGGGGAGCCCTGGTGGGGTCCCCTATCAGGAACAACCATAGGTTCGCCCCAGGAAGAATGGATGGAGGATTTCAGAGCTGGTACCAGTTGGGAATTAGGAAGGTGGGAGATTTATTCATAGATGGGACTTTTGCGAGCTTGGGAGCACTGGAGGAAAAGTATAAGTTACCCCGGGGGAATTTCTTGAGATATATGCAGTTGAGGGCGTTTACTAGACAACAGGTGAGGGAATTTCCGCGGTTCCCGACACAGGGGATACAGGACAGGGTGCTTTCAGGGGTGTGGGTCGGAGAGGGTAAGGTGTCAGAGATTTATAGAGAGATGAGGGAAGAGGGGGAGGAGTCGGTGGGCGAACTAAAAAGAAAGTGGGAAGAAGAATTAGGGGAGGAGATAGAGGAGGGTATGTGGGCTGATGCCCTAAGCAGGGTAAATTCCTCTTCCTCATGCGCCAGTCTGTTTCAATTTAAGGTGCTACATAGAGCACACATAACGGGGGCAAGATTGAGCAGGTTCTTTGGAGTGGAGGACAAATGTGGGAGGTGTGGCGGGAGCCCGGCAAACCATGCACATATGTTATGGGCGTGCCCGGCACTGGAAGGGTATTGGAAGGGAGTGACGGGAGTGATTTCGCAGGTGGTGAAGGCCCGGGTCAAACCAGGCTGGGGGCTAGCTCTATTTGGAGTTGCGGAAGAGCCGGGAGTGCAGGAGGCGAAAGAGGCCGATGTCGTGGCCTTTGCGTCCCTCGTGGCCCGGCGCAGGATCCTACTCATGTGGAAGGAGGCGAAACCCCCCGGACTGGAGGCCTGGGTAAACGATATGGCGGGGTTATTAAACTGGAGCAGATAAAGTTTGCCCTGAGAGGATCGGCTCAAGGGTTCACCAGGCGGTGGCAGCCATTTCTCGACTACCTAGGGGAACGTTAGAGGGAAGACAGATGACCAGCAGCAGCAACCCGGGGGGGGGGAGGCAGTTGAGTATAGGTCAATAGAGTACGAGGTTTTGTTACTTGTATATTATTACTACTATTATTACTATTGTTAAAAAGTTTAAAAATTTCTGTTTTGTTACTGTTATCGTTTCGCTTGTTTTGTAAGCGGGAAAAATGTTGCTCAGGGAAAAAAATTTCAATAAAATATATATTTTTTTAAAAATCACCGATTATTATTGTCGTACCTTACTTGCAAGCCCCCAGTATTTCCTGGTTTATACTGTGCCCCACTGTAGAACTCCTGTTTGGGAACCTATAGATTACTCCTACCACAGACTTCTTCCCTTTGTTATTTCTTATTTCTACCCGGACTGATTCCACATCTTGATCTCCAGTGCTCATGTCATTTCTCATTACAGCACTTATCCCTTTCCTCGCCAGCAGGGCGGCGCCACCTCCTTTTCCTTTCGCCCTCTCTTTCCGAAACACTGCGCACTCCTGGATATTCAATTCCCAGACCTGGGGCGAGATTCTCCGACACCCCGCCGAGTCGGAGAATCGCCGGGGGCTGGCGTGAATCCCGCCCCCGCCGGTTGCCGAATTCTCCGGCACCGGATATTCGGCGGGGGCGGGAATCGCGCCGCGCCGGTTGGCGGCCCCCCCCCCGCGATTCTCGGATGGGCCGAAGTCCCGCTGCTAGAATGCCTGTCCCGCCGGCGTAGATTAAACCATCTAACTTACCGGCGGGACAAGGCGGCGCGGGCGGGCTCCTGGGGGGGCGCGGGGCGATCTGGCCCCGGGGGGTGCCCCCACGGTGGCCTGGCCCGCGATCGGGGCCCACCGATCCGCGGGCGGGCCTGTGCCGTGGGGGCACTCTTTTCCTTCCGCCTTCGCCACGGTCTCCACCATGGCGGAGGCGGAAGAGACTCTCTCCACAGTGCCTGCGCGGGGATGCCGTGAGCGGCCGCTAACGTTCCCGCGCATGCGCCGCCCGGAGATGTCATTTCCGCGCCAGCTGGCGGGGCACCAAAGGCCTTTTCCGCCAGCTGGCGGGGCGGAAATTAGTCCGGCGTTGGCCTAGCCCCTTAAGGTTGGGGCTCAGCCCCACAAGATGCGGAGGATTCCGCACCTTTGGGGCGGCGCGATGCCCGACTGATTTGCGCCGTTTTGGGCGCCAGTCGGCAGATATCGCGCCGATACCGGAGAATTTCGCCCAAGGTCTCCCTGTAACCACGTTTCAGTAATCCCCACCAAGTCATACCTTTTGTTTCTGGGGCTGGTTTCGCACACTGGGCTAAATCGCTGGCTTTTAAAGCAGACCAAGGCAGGCCAGCAGCACGGTTCAATTCCCGTACCTGCCTACCCGTACAGGTGCCGGAATGTGGCGACTAGGGGCTTTTCACAGTAACTTCATTGAAGCCTACTTGTGAGAACAAGCGATTTTCATTTCATTCATTCATTTCATTTCATTTTCATTTCTATTTGCGCCGTTAGCTCATTAAGTTTGTTACGAATGCTTCTTGCATTTAGATACAAAGCTTTTAAATTATTTCCATGTTAAATTTCCCTACTCTTCTATAATTCCTTGGTGCATAAAGACATAAACCTGTTCTGTCGCTTTTATTTTCTGGTAACCATCCGCCTCATTGCTAATCTGCACTCTTACCTCCTCTTTAAATTGGGTTTTCTAGTTTCCTCTACACCATTTAGTTTAAAGGCGTATCTACAGCCCTAGTTACGTGACTCACTAGGACTCTGGTCCCCGCATGATTCAGATGAAGACCGTCTTCAGAAAAGGTCCCCTCTTCCCCAGTACTGGCGCCAATGTCCCATGAATCCAAACGCATTTCTCCAACACCAATATTTGAGCCCCGTTCCCTTGTTGGCCCTTCTTTTCTTCTCCTCATTTTGGAGAAGGTATCCTGAGGGTAACGACAGTCTGGCCATGGGGTTAATCCTCCGGGTCCTTAGTCTTATTGAGGAATATCCCCTTGGATCTGTTGCGGTGGTGAATCTTTGGTGGTGGCCATGGTGTGAATGGTCGGACACAGGGCAGCTCCTGCTCAAAGGCACAGGAAAGTGCTCTTTTTACCCGATATTGGATGGAATTTCGACGAAAAGGTATAGTTGAAGGTCGGAGGAGTAGTTTCCCCCGGGAGTAGGATGACCGCTGGTTATCAAACCCGGCAGAAGACGGTGAGAGACCTGGCCAAGGAGTTGGAGGAAACCTGTGGTGCAGCAGCTGGTGGAAGGATGGCGGAGGGGGAAGGGCTGGTGCAAGGTGGAAGGCCCCAGATGGAGCAGTTGATGGCTTTTATTAAAGAGGAATTCAGCCAGCAGAGGAAGGAAATGCGGGAGGATCGCTCAAAGTCATCGAAAGAGCTGTGGCACCCCTGAAGAGTTTGATGGAGCGGGTGGAGAAGTGACTGGAGGTCCAGGGGGTCGCAGATTCGGGAGATCGAAGGAGTGATCACGGACCACAGCGATCGTGTGGCGGCTCTGGAGGCAGAGGTGGGGACCTCTGTAAAACGTTGAGGGCAAAGGCGGAGGAGCAGGAGAATACCTCGAATAAGCAGAATCTGCGAATAGTGGGCCTGCCTGAAGGAGTGGAAGGTGTGAGTGCCACGAGGTACGTCTCAAAGATGCTGCCGGGGCTGGTGGTAGAAGGGGTGCCGGATAAGACCCCTGAAGTGGACCGAGCGCATAGATCCCTGAGGCAGAAGTCTAGCGCTGGGGAACTGTCATGGGCAGTGATTGTGAGACCCCACAAATTTGTGGAGAAAGAGATGATTGCGTTGGGCCAGGGAGAAGCGTACCTGCGAATGGGAGGGGAACAAGGTCCGAATATATCAGGACATTGGAACCGAGTTGGCGAAACGGCGGGCAGGGTTCAACAAAGCCAAGGTGGTGCTGTACTATTGGCAGATCAGGTTGGGGTGCTCCACCTGGCAAAATTACGGGTGACACTTGAAGTCCGGGAATATTACTTCAAGACCCCAGAAGCGGCCGAGGACTTCATCAAGGAGCATAAGCTGGGGGAGAACTGAGTGGACACTCACATAACTAGTTGGCAGTTAAGTGTCAGTCACCTTAAGCTACTTTGATCTAAAAGCAGGGGGGGGGGGGGGGGGGGGGGGGGGGGGAAGAGTCAGCTCAGGCCAATTTAAAAAGAGCAACTTGAACTCACGGAGTTCTCCCAGTGAGCCAGAGAAGACACAGCCAGAGTGAGACACAGCAAAGAGTGAGTTTGGGAATTCGAAGCTGGGTGGGGAGTGGGTGCTTTTTATCCCTGGTAAGTAGTTTGTTTTTTCATTTGCATATTTATTTATTTTTTTCTTTCGTTTTTTGGAATTGCAATTGTATAAGTTAACCGAAGGTTTAAGACATGGCGGGAGATCCCAGATCCATGTCATGCTCCTCGTGTGCGATGTGGGAGCTCAGGGACACGCCCACTGTCCCTGGCTCCTTCACGTGCAAGAAGTGTGTCCAGTTGCAGCTCCTGTTAGACCGCTTGACGGCTCTGGAGCTGCGGATGGACTCACTTTAGAGCATCCGCGATGCTGAGGACGTCGAGGACAGCACGTTTAACGAGTTGGTCACACCACAGGTGAAGGTTACTGTGGGAGATAGAAAATGGGTGACCAAAGGACAGAGCAAGAGTAAGAAGGCAGTGTCCCCTGCGTTCATCTCCCTGCAAAACAGATATACCGCTTTGGATACCGTTGAGGGAGATGGCTCACCAGGGGAAGGCAGCAGCAGCCAGGTTCATGGCACCGTGGCTGGCTCTGCTGCGCAGCAGGTCAGGAAGAAGAATGTCAGGGCTATAGTGATAGGGGACTCAATCATAAGGGGAATAGACAGGCGGTTCTGCGGATGCAATCGAGACTCCAGGATGGTATGTTGCCTCCCTGGTGCAAGGGTCAAGGATGTCTCGGAGTGGCTGCAGGACATTCTTGGGGGGGGGGGGGGGGGGGGGGTGAATAGCCAGCTGTCGTGGTGCACATAGGCACCAATGATACAGGTAAAAAACGGGATTAGGTCCTACAAGCTGAATTCAGGAAGTTAGGAGTTAAATTAAAAAGTAAGACCTCAAAGGTAGTAATCTCAGGATTGCTACCAGTGCCACGAGCTAGTCAGAGTAGGAATGACAGGATAGATAGGATGAATGCGTGGCTCGAGAGATGGTGCAAGAGGGAAGGATTCAAACTTCTGGGGCATTGGAACCGGTTCTGGGGAGATGGGACTAGTACAAAGCGGACGGTTTGCAGCTAGGCAGGACTGGAATCGATGTCCTGGGGGGCTGTTTGCTAGTGTTGTTTCGGATGGTTTAAACTAATGTGGCAGGGGGATAGGATCCAATGTAGGGAGTCGGAGGGAAGTAAAACAGAGCCAAAAACAAAAAGCAGTAAGGGGGAAAGTGTAAGGCAGAGAAGCCATAATCAAAACTCAAAAAGGGCCACAGTACAGGGTACAGTGACTGAGGAGTGTGTGAGAAGGGAGGTGGTCAATGCAGGACCGTGGGTGTTGTACCTAAATGCGTGCAGTATACAGAACAAGATAAATGAGCTTGTTGCGCACATTGAAATTGGCCGGTACGATGTTGTGGGCGTCACAGAGACGTGGTTGCAAGGGGATCAGGGCTGGGATCTAAATATCCAAGGATATATGTCCTATCGAAAGGACAGGCAGATGGGCAAAGGGGGCGGGGTTGCATAGTTAGTAAGGAATTAAGTTAAATCGATAGCAAGGAGCGATATAGGATCTGAAGGCATAGAATCTCTGTGGGTAGAGTTGAGGAATCACAAAGGTAAAAAGACCCTGATGGGAGTTATGTACAGGCCCCCTAGCAGTAGTCAGGATGTGGGGTAGAAAGTAAATCTGGATAGAGAGAAGGCATGTAAAAAAGGCTATATCACAATAATCATGGGGAACTTCAATATGCAGGTGGACTGGGAAGATCAGGTTGGTAGTGGATCCCAAGAAAGGGAATTTGTGGAGCATCTAAGAGATGTTTTTTTGGAGCAGCTTGTGACATAGCCTACTAGGGAACAGGCAATTCTGGATTTAATGATGTGTAATGAGGCAGACTTGATTAGGGATCTTAAGGTGAAGGAACCCTTAGGGAGCAGTGACCACAATATGATAGAATTTACCCTGCAGTTTGAGAGGGAGAAGCTGCAATCAGATGTAACGGTATTACAATTAAATAAGGGTAACTACAAAGACATGAGGGAGGAGCTGGCCAGTGTTGATTGGAGAAGGAGCCGAGTAGGGAAGACAGTGGAACAGCAATGGCAGGTGTTTTTGGGGGTTATTAGGGAGGCACAACAGAAATTCATCCCAAGGAGGAGGAAATATGCTAAGGGGAGGACAAGGCATCCATGGTTGACGAGGGATGTCAAGGACAGCATAAAGGCTAAGGAAAAAACATACAAAGTGGTGAAGATTAGTGGGAAACCAGAGGATTGGGAAGCCTTTAAAAGCGAGCAGAGGACAACTAAAAAAGCAATAAGTGGGGAGAAGATGAAGTACGAGTGCAAGCTAGCTAGTAATATAAAGGAAGATAGGAAGAGATTTTTTTCAATATATAAAAGGTAAGCGAGAGGCAAAAATAAACATTGGACCACTAGAAAATGTGGCTGGAGAAGTAATAATAGGAAACAAAGAAATAGCAGATGAACTGAATAGTTACTGTGCATCAGTCTTCGCGGTGGAAGACACCAGTGGGATGCCAGAGCTCCAGGAGAACCAGGGGGCAGAGGTGAGTGCAGTGACCATTACTAAGGAGAAAGTTCTGGGGAAACTGAAAGGTCTGAAGGTGGATAAACCACCTGGACCGGATGGACTACATCCCAGGGTCCTAAAAAAGATAGCTGAGGAAATTGTGGAGGCATTAGTGATGATCTTTCAGGAATTACTGGAGACAAGAAGGGTCTCAGAGGACAGGAAAGTGGTTAATGTAACACCCCTGTTTAAGAAGGGAGGGAGGCAGAAGATGGGAAATTATAGGCCGGTTAACCTGACTTCGGTCATTGGTAAAATTTTAGAGTCCATTATTAAAGATGAGATCGCGAAGCACTTGGAAGTGCATGGTAAAATAGGACTGAGTCAGCACGGCTTTGTCAAAGGGAGGTCGTGTCCCTCACCAACTTCTACAGATGCACCACAGAAAGCATTCTTTCTGGTTGTACCACAGCTTGGTATGGATCCTGCTCTATCCAAGACCGCAGGAAACTACAAAAGGTTGTGAATGTAGCCCAGGCCATCACACAAACCAGCCTCCCATCCATTGACTCTGTCTATAATTCCCGCTGCCTCAGAAAGGCAACCAGCATAATTAATGACCCCATGCACCCCGGACATACTCTCTTCCACCTCCTTCCGTCGGGAAAAAGATACCAAAGTTTGAGGTCATGTACCAACCGACTCAATAACAGCTTCCTCCCTGCTGCCATCAGACTTTTGAATGGACCTACCTTGTATTAAGTTGATCTTTTCTCTACACCTTGCTATAACTGTAACATTATATTCTGCAGTCTCTCCTTCCTTCTCTATGTACGGTATGCATTGTTTGTACAGCATGCAAGAAACGATACTGTTCACTGTATACTAATACATGTGACAATAATAAATCAAATCAAATGAAAATCAAATTTGTTAAGAGTTCTTTGAGGAGGTAACAAGCAAGTTAGACAAAGGAGAATCAGTGGACGTGATTTATTTAGATTTCCAGAAGGCCTTTGACAAGGTGCCGCATAGGAGACTGTTAAATAAGTTAAGAGCCCATGATGTTAAGGGTAAAATCCTGGCATGGATAGGGGATTGGCTGACTGGCAGAAGGCAGAGAGTGGGGATAAAGAGGTCTTTTTCAGGATGGCAGCAGGTGACTAGTGGTGTGCCTCAGGGGTCTGTGCTGGGACCACAACTTTTCACAATATACATTAATGACCTGGAAGAAGGTACTGAAGGCATTGTTGCTAAGTTTGCAGATGCTACAAAAATCTGTAGAGGGACAGGTAGTATTGAGGAAGCAAGGGGGCTACAGAAGCACTTGGACAAGCTAGGAGAATGGGCAAAGAAGTGGCAGATGAAATACAATGTGGAAAAGTGTGAGGTTATGCACTTTGGAAGGAGGAATCTAGGCATAGACTATTTTCTAAATGGGGAGATGCTTCGGAAAGCAGAAGCACAGAGGGACTTGGGAGTCCTTGGTCACGATTCTCTTAAGGTTAATGTGCAGGTTCAGTCAACAGTTAAGAAGGCAAATGCAATGTTAGCATTCATGTCAACAGGGCTAGAATACAAGACCAGGGATGGACTTCTGAGGCTGTTTAAAGCTCTGGTCAGACCTCATTTGGGGTATTGAGAGCAGTTTTGGGCCCCGTATCTAAGGAAGAATGTGCTGGCCTTGGAAAGGGTCCAGAGGAGGTTCACAAAATGATCCCTGGAATGAAGAACTTGTCGTATGAGGAACGTTTGAGGACTCTGGGTCTGTACTCGTTGGAGTTTAGAAGGATGAGAGGGGATCTTATTGAAACGTACAAGATACTGCGAGGCCTGGATAGAGTGGACGTAGAGAGGACGTTTCCACTTGAAGGAAAAACTAGAACCAGCGAACACCATCTCAGATTAAAGGGACGATCCTTTAAAACAGAGATGAGGAGGAATTGTTTCAGCCAGAGGATGGTGAATCTGTGGAACACTTTGCCGCAGAAGGCAGTGGGGGCCAATTCACAGTGTCTTTAAGACAGAGATAGATCGGTTCTTGATTAATAAGGGGATCAGGGGTTATGGGGAGAAGGCAGGAGAATGAGAAAAATATCAGCCATGATTGAATGGCGGAGCAGACTTGATGGGCCGAGTGGCCTAATTCTGCTCCTACGTCTTATGGTCAGGGACGGAGAAGGGGGCCATCTGGGATGGACTAGGTACAGGATGGAATTAAGGGGGCTGGAGTTAAGTGGGGAAGATTACGGATAGTAGAGGAGAAGGGAGGCATAAGCCTCCGGTAAGGTTGGTAACGTGGAACGTCCGGGGGCTTAATGGACCGGTTCAAAGATTGCGGGTATTCGCGCACCTCAGGAACTTCAAAGCGGGGATGGTCGTTCTGCAGGAGACGCACCTCCGTGTGAAGGACCAGGTTAGATTCTTTTGTATTTTTGTTACTATGGGACGGTTTATGTGTTGTTGACTTTATCCTACTCTGGTACAGACGGGGCTTTTATCTGTGAAAGGAGCAGTTTGGGGAGACTTTGGTGCCTCTGGTGTAAAGTGAGTTGGAGGAGGGGGTAATGGCGCACGCCCGATTGTGGTGTGAAAATCTGTTCCTGTTCTCTCTGTCGCTGAATTAATGGCGGCAGTTAATCTGCAAATTTTCTCAGGGAATGTACGGGGCATCCATCACCCTATCAGAAGGAAAATGATTGTCTCCTTTCTTAAGGAGAAAGTTGACATAGCTTTATTGCAGAAAACTCATCTGGATGATGAGGCTCTCATTAAATTGAGGCGGGATTGGGTGGGGCAGAATTTTTTGCCTCCTTCATCAAGTAGCAGTGGCAATGCTTATGAATGAAAATATCACTTTTAAGGTTGAAACCTGCACCAAGGACAAAGGAGGTAGATATGTGACCATTAGAGGTTTGGTGCATGGAGATGTTGTTTCAATAATGAATGTTTATGGATCCCCGAATTACTCCCTGGAGTTCATTACGAAGGCTTTTGTGGATTTCGCAAAGTTAGCTTCACCTAACTCTTTTGTGGTTGGCGACTCCAACGGCCACTTATATCCTCTGGTAGAGAAGCTCCCGGTTACCAGGAGCCCCCCGCCCCCCCCCCCCCACCCCGCAAGCTAGGGTGTTGGCCTCGGCTTGTGAGGAGGTGGGTTATGTGGATGTTTGGAGAACTTTGTACCCGAGGAGCAGAGATTTTACCTTCTTTCCAGCCCCACAGCAATGTCAGACTACCATCGACAATGTTTCTGTGCAGAGGACGATCCTACACCTGGTGTCCTCTTGCACCACAGGGAGCATCGTAATCGCGGTCCATCCCCCCCCTGGACTTTATGCTCGAGGGCTCACCCCCAGGTCAAGAACGTGGAGGTTTGACCCATCCCTGATAAGAGATACTTCATTTATTGTGTGCTTTACAAAGAGTTTTAGTTCTTCCTTTTGGTTAACTCGACTCCTGGTATTTCCACCTCCATTTTGTGGAGGACGTGTGAAGTTTATGCTCGGGGCTAAACATTTCTCACACTGCTAATAAAAGGTGCAGAATGCTGGAGAACCAGCGGAGTCTGGAGGTTTGAACATAGAACATACAGTGCCGAAGGAGGCCATTCGGCCCATCGAGTCTGCACCGACCCACTTAAGCCCTCACTTCCACCCTATCCCGTAACCCAATAACCCCATCTAACCTTTTTTGGGTCACGAAGGGGCAATTTAGCATGACCAATCCACCTAACCTGCACGTCTTTGGACTGTGGGAGGAAACCGGAGCACCCGGAGGAAACCCACGCAGACACGGGGAGAACGTGCAGACTCCGCACAGACAGTGACCCAAGCCGGGAATCGAACCTGGGACCCTGACGCTGTGAAGCCACAGTGCTAACCACTTGTGCTACCGTGCTGCCCACGGTTTTGTTGGCGAAGGTGGAGGAGAATCACATGGAGGGCCCGAGTACGATATTGCTGAAGGAGTTAACCCGACAAGAGTGGCTCTGGGCTCTCTATTTACTCAGCAGAAAAGGTGAAAGTTTGTGAGGCAGAAGTTTGGAAATAAGTCGGGCAAATATTTGGCCAGTAGGAAATGAATGGCTGCCACACAGGTAGAACCCCTCAACAGACCCGTGACAGTACAGTCGACCTTCTCCAGATTCAGAAATTCCATGTGGTCACCCTGCCACACCGAGGCACTGAGTGGCGTAGAAGATCTCCATACCCAGCGGAACTTGCCTCCGAGCCATTAACAAGGCAAAGACATCCGCCTTCACCCCTGTCCACAGCCCTGGCAGAGACCGCAAATGGCCACCAGAGGATAAGGCTCCAGATCAATGTTAAGAATCGTTGACATGGTGTTAAAGGAGTCTCAAAAGCTTACCATCTGAATATCAGGTAAGCTCTTTCTTTCTTTTTCCTGTTTTATCCGCAGGTGATCTAGTGGGGATGGCAGGGAAGGCAGTGCAATGTTCCTCCTGCAGAATGTTTGAGGTGAGGGACGCCATCAGTGTCCCTGCTGATTTCATCTGTGGGAAGTGCACCCATCTCCAGCTCCTCAGAAACCGGGTTGGGGAACTGGAGCTGGAGCTGGATGAACCTCGGATCATTCGGGAGGCAGAGGTGGTCATAGATAGAAGCTTCAGGGATGTAGTTACTCCAAAGAATGAAGATAGATGGGTGACGGGGAGAGGGGCTGGGAGGAAGCAGTCAGTGCAGGGATCCCCTGTGGTCGTTCCCCTTCGTAACAAGTATACCGCTTTGGATACTGGTGGGGGGGGGGGGGGTGGGGGGACTTACCAGGGGTAAGCCATGGGGTACAGGTCTCTGGCACAGAGTCTGCCCCTGTTGCTCAGAAGGGAAGGGGGAGAGGAACAAAGAACAAAGAAAGGTACAGCACAGGAACAGGCCCTTCGGCCCTCCAAGCCCGTGCCGACCATGCTGCCCGACTAAACTACAATCTTCTACACTTCCTGGGTCCGTATCCCTCTATTCCCATCCTATTCATGTATTTGTCAAGATGCCCCTTAAATGTCACGATCGTCCCTGCTTCCACCACCTCCTCCGGTAGCGAGTTCCAGGCACCCACTACCCTCCGTGTAAAAAACTTGCCTCGTACATCTACTCTAAACCTTGCCCCTCGCACCTTAAACCTATGCCCCCTAGTAATTGACCCCTCTACCCTGGGGAAAAGCCTCTGACTATCCACTCTGTTTATGCCCCTCATAATTTTGTAGACCTATTATCAGGTCGACCCGCAACCTCCGTCGCTCCAGTGAGAACAAACCAAGTTTATTCAACCGCTCCTCATAGCTAATGCCCTCCATACCAGGCAACATTCTGGTAAATCTCTTCTGCACACTCTCTAAAGCCTCCACATCCTTCTGGTAGTGTGGCGACCAGAATTGAACACTATACTCCAAGTGTGGCCTAACTAAGGTTCAAGACAGCTGCAACATGACTTGCCAATTCTTATACTCAATGCCCCGGCCAATGAAGGCAAGCATGCCGTATGCCTTCTTGACTACCTTCTCCACCTGTGTAGCCCCTTTCAGTGAACTGTGGACCTGTACACCTAGATCTCTCAGATTTTCAATACTCTTGAGGGTTCTACCATTCACTGTATATTCCCTACCTGCATTAGACTTTCCAAAATGCATTACCTCACATTTGTCCAGATTAAACTCCGTCTGCCATCTCTCCGCCCAAGTCTCCAAACAATCTAAATCCTGCTGTATCCTCTGACAATCCTCATCGCTATCCGCAATTCCACCAACCTTTGTGTCGTCTGCAAACTTACGAATCAGACCAGTTACATTTTCCTCCAAATCATTTATATATACTACAAACAGCAAAGGTCCCAGCACTGATCCCTGCGGAACACCACTAGTCACAGCCCTCCAATTAGAAAAGCACCCTTCCATTGCTACTCTCTGCCTTCTATGACCTAGCCTGTTCTGTATCCACCTTGCCACCACACCCCTGATCCCGTGTGACTTCACCTTTTGTACTAGTCTACCATGAGGGACCTTGTCAAAGGCCTTACTGAAGTCCATATAGACAACATCCACTGCCCTACCTGCATCAAGCATCTTAGTGACCTCCTCGAAAAACTCTATCAAGTTAGCGAGACACGACCTCCCCTTCACAAAACCATGCTGCCTCGCACTAATACGTCCATTTGCTTCCAAATGGGTGTAGATCCTGTCTCGAAGAATTCTCTCCAGTAATTTCCCTACCACTGACGTAAGGCTCACTGGCCTTGTTGTTCCGTAGATTATCTTTGCTACCCTTCTTAAACAGAGGAACAACATTGGCTATTCTCCAGTCCTCTGGGACATCACCTGAAGACAGTGAGGATCCAAAGATTTCTGTCAAGGCCTCAGCAATTAGTCATTAGTCATTGGGGACTCCCAATGGGGAGTCATTGGAGAGTAGAGCATTAGTCATTGGGGACTCCATAGTTAGGGGGACAGATAGCAGATTATGTGGGAACGAGAGAGACTCGCGATTGGTGTGTTGCCTCCCAGGTGCCAGGGTCCCTGATGTCTCGGATCGTGTTTTCGGGATCCTTAAGGGGGGGGGGATGAGCAGCCCCAAGTCATGGTCCACATAGGCACCAATGACATAGGTAGGAAAAGGGATGGGGATGTAAGGCAGGTATTCAGGGAGCTAGTGTGGAATCTTAGAGCTGGAACAAACAGAGTTATTATCGCTGGGTTGTTACCCGTGCCACGTGATAGCGAGACGAGGAATAGGGAGAGAGAACAGTTGAACACGTGGCTATAGGGATGGTGCAGGAGGGAGGGTTTCAGATTTCTGGATAATTGGGGCTCATTCTGGGGTCGGTGGGACCTCTACAAACGGGATGGTCTACACCTGAACCAGAGGGGTACCAATATCCTGGGGGGGGGGGGAAATTTGCTAATGCTCTTCGGGAGGGTTTAAACTAATTCAGCAGGGGGACGAGAACCTGAATTGTAGCTCCAGTGTTGAGAGTAGTGGGGTCATGAGTAAGGTTTCAAAGTTGCAGAAGTGTACCGGCAGGCAGGAAGATTGTTTAAAGTGTGTCTCCTTCAACGCCAGGAGCATCCGGAATAAGGTGGGTGAACTTGCGGCATGGGTTGGTACCTGGGACTTCGATGTTGTGGCCATTTTGGAGACATGGATAGAGCAGGGACAGGAATGGTTGTTGCAGGTTCCGGGGTTTAGATGTTTCAGTAAGCTCAGGGAAGGTGGTAAAAGAGGGGGAGGTGTGGCATTGTTAGTCAAGGACAGTATTACGGTGGCAGAAAGGACATCTGATGAGGACCCGTCTACTGAGGTAGTATGGGCTGAGGTTAGAAACAGGAAAGGAGAGGTCACCCTCTTAGGGGTTTTCTATAGGCCTCCGAAAAGTTCCAGAGATGTAGAGGAAAGGATTGCAAAGATGATTCTGGATAGGAGCGAAAGTAACAGGGTAGCTGTTATGGGGGACTTTAACTTTCCAAATATTGACTGGAAACGCTATAGTTCGAGTACTTTAGATGGGTCAGTTTTGCCAATGTGTGCAGGAGGGTTTCCTGACACAGTATGTAGATAGGCCAACAAGAGGGGAGGCCACCTTGGATTTGGTACTGGGTAATGAACAAGGCCAGGTGTTAAGATTTGGAGGTAGGTGAGCACTTTGGTGATAGTGACCACAATTCGGTTACGTTTACATTAGCGATGGAAAGGGTTAGGTTATATACTGCAGGGCAAGAGTTATAGCTGGGGGAAAGGCAATTATGATGCAATTAGGCAAGATTTATGATGCATCGGATGGGGAAGGAAACTGCAGGGGATGGGCACATTTGAAATGTGGAGCTTGTTCAAGGAACAGCTACTGCGTGTCCTTGATAAGTATGTACCTGTCAGGCAGGGAGGAAGTGGTCGAACAAGGGAACCGTGGTTTACTAAAGTAGTTGATTCACTTGTCAAGAGGAAGGAGGAGGCTTATGTAAAGATGAGACGTGAAGGTTCAGTTAGGGCGCTCGAGAGTTACAAGTTAGCTAGAAAGGACCTAAAGAGAGAGCTAAGAAGAGCCAGGAGGGGACATGAGAAGTCCTTGGCAGGTAGGATCAAGGAAAACCCTAAAGCTTTCTACAGGTATGTTAGGAATAAAAGAATGACGAGGGTAAGAGTAGGGCCAGTCAAGGACAGTAGTGGGAAGTTTTTTTTAAAAATATATTTTATTGAAAATTTTTTCTAAACAACATTTTTCCCTCTTACAAAGCCAACGAAATGAAAACACATCAGAAAATGTTAACAATACACAAGTAACAAAACCCCATTATCTATTGGCCTAAACTAAACTAAACCCCCTCCCCTCCTCCCCCCCCCCCCTTCCCCCTGGGCTAATGCTGCTGGTCATCCATCTCCCCTCTAACGTTCCCCTAGTTAGTCGAGAAATGGCTGCCACCGCCTGGTGAACCCTTGAGCCGATCCTCTCAGGGCAAACTTTATCTACTCCAGTTTAATAAACCCCGCCATATCATTTACCCAGGCTTCCAGTCCGTGGGGTTTCGCCTCCTTCCACATGAGTAGGATCCTGCGCCGGGCTACTAGGGACGCAAAGGCCACGACATCGGCCTCTTTCGCCTCCTGCACTCCCGGCTCTTCCGCAACTCCAAATAGAGCTAACCCCCAGCTTGGTTTGACCCGGGCCTTCACCACCTGCGAGATCACTCCCGTCACTCCCTTCCAATATCCTTCCAGTGCCGGGCACGCCCAAAACATATGTGCGTGGTTTGCCGGGCTCCCGCCACACCTCCCACACTTGTCCTCCACTCCAAAGAACCTGCTCAATCTTGCCCCCGTTATGTGTGCTCTATGTAGCACCTTAAATTGAAACAGACTAAGCCTGGCGCATGAGGAAGAGGAGTTTACCCTACTTAGGGCATCAGCCCACATACCCTCTTCTATCTCCTCCCCTAATTCTTCTTCCCACTTGCCCTTTAGTTCTCCCACCGACTCCTCCCCCTCTTCCCTCATCTCTCTGTAAATCTCTGACACCTTGCCCTCTCCGACCCACACCCCTGAAAGCACCCTGTCCTGTATCCCCTGTGTCGGGAGCAACGGAAATTCCCTCACCTGTCGTCTAGTAAACGCCCTCACCTGCATATATCTCAAGAAATTTCCCCGGGGTAACTTATACTTTTCCTCCAATGCTCCCAAGCTCGCAAAAGTCCCCTCTATGAATAAATCTCCCACCTTCCTAATTCCCAACTGGTACCAGCTCTGAAATCCTCCATCCATTCTTCCTGGGGCGAACCTATGGTTGTTCCTGATAGGGGACCCCACCAGGGCTCCCCGCACCCCTCTCTGTCGCCTCCACTGTCCCCATATGTTCAGTGTTGCCGCCACCACCGGGTTCGTGGTGTACTTTTTCGGTGAGAACGGTAGCGGCGCCGTCACCAGCGCCTCTAAACTCGTCCCTTTACAGGACTTTCTCTCCAGTCTTTTCCACGCCGCTCCCTCACCCTCCATCATCCATCTACGTATCATTGCCACATTGGCAGCCCAATAGTAATCTCCTAAGTTCGGTAGTGCCAGTCCTCCTCTGTCCCTACTGCGCTGAAGGAACCCCCTCCTTACTCTCGGAACTTTCCCTGCCCACACAAAGCTCGCAATGCTCCTATCTATTTTATTAAAAAAGATCCTGGTGATTAATATAGGGAGACATTGAAATACAAATAAGAACCTCGGGAGGACCATCATCTTAATTGCTTGCACCCTGCCCGCCAGCGATAAAGGCTGCATGTCCCACCTCTTGAAGTCCTCCTCCATTTGTTCTACCAGCCGTGTCAGATTAAGTCTGTGCAAGGTTCCCCAGCTCCTAGCGATCTGAATCCTCAGGTATCGGAAGTTTCTTTCCACTTTCCTTAGCGGTAAGCCTTCTATCTCTCTACTCTGGTCCCCTGGATGTATCACAAATAATTCACTCTTCCCCATGTTTAGCCTATACCCCGAGAATTCCCCGAACCTCCTCAAAATTCGCATATCATCCCCCCGCTGGGTTCGACACGTATAACAATAGGTCATCCGCGTATAACGAGACTCGGTGTTCTTCTCCCCCTCTAATCACCCCCCTCCATTTCCTGGAGTCTCTCAACGCCATGGCCAGAGGTTCAATTGCCAACGCAAACAACAATGGAGGCAGCGGGCATCCCTGTCTTGTTCCCCTATATAATCGGAAATACTCCGATCTATGTCAACCTGTAACTACGCTTGCCGTTGGTGCCCCATAAAGAAGTCTAACCCAGCTAATAAACCCGTTCCCAAACCCAAACCTCCTTAACACTTCCCATAAATACTCCCACTCCACCCTATCAAATGCCTTCTCTGCGTCCATTGCCGCCACTATCTCTGCCTCCCACTGGGGGCATCATTATCACCCCTAGTAGTCGTCGCACGTTAACATTCAGTTGTCTCCCTTTTACGAACCCTGTCTGGTCTTCGTGCACCACCCCCGGGACACAGTCCTCTATCCTCGATGCCAGTACCTTTGCCAGCAATTTGGCGTCCACGTTCAATAGTGAAATAGGTCTATAGGACCCACACTGCAACGGATCTTTGTCCCTCTTCAAAATTAGCGATATCGTCGCCTCCGACATCGTCGGGGGTAGAGTCCCCCCTTCCCTAGCCTCATTGAACGTCCTCGCCATCAAAGGGGCCAACAAGTCCACATATTTTCTGTAGTATTCCACCGGGAACCCGTCTGGCCCCGGGGCCTTCCCTGCTTGCATGCTTCCCAGTCCCTTAATAACCTCGTCCACCTCAAATTGGCGCCCCCAGGCCTGCCACCTCCTGCTCCTCCACTTTCGGGAACCTCAATTGGTCCAGGAACTGCCGCATCCCCTCCTCTCCCTCTGGGGGTTGAGACCTATACAGTTCCTCATAGAAGGTCTTAAACACCTCATTTATCTTTCCTGCCCTTCGCACAGTGTCTCCCCTTTCATCCCTAATTCCTCCTATCTCCCTCGCTGCTGCCCTCTTTCGCAGTTGGTGCGCCAACAGGCGACTCGCCTTTTCCCCATATTCATACCTCCTCCCCTGTGCCTTCCTCCACAGTACCTCTGCCTTTCTGGTGGTCAGAAGGTCAAACTCGGTCTGGAGTCGTCTCCTCTCCCTGTACAGCTCCTCCTCCGGGGTCTCTGCAAATTCCCTGTCCACCCTTAAAATCTCCCCCAGTAATCTATCCCTTTCCTTGGCCTCTGTTTTCCATTTGTGAGCCCCAATTGAGATCAGCTCTCCTCTGACCACCGCTTTTAGTGCTTCCCAGACCACTCCCACAGGGACCTCGCCGTCATCATTGACCTCCAGGTATCTCTCAATACACCCCCGCACTCTTGCACACACTCCCTCATCCGTCATCAGTCCCACATCTAATCGCCAGAGTGTTCTCTGCTCCCTGTCCTCTCCTACTTCCAGGTCCACCCAATGTGGGGCATGATCCGAAACCTCTATGGCTGAGTATTCAGCTTCTTCCACCCTAGAGATCAACGACCTTCCTAGAACAAAAAAATCTATCCGGGAGTACACTTTATGGACGTGGGAGAAGAAGGAATACTCCCTAGCCCTGGGTCTAAGAAATCGCCATGGATCCACTCCCCCCATTTGGTCCATAAACCCCTTAAGTACCTTGGCCGCTGCCGGCCTTCTTCCGGTCTTTGAGCTGGATCTATCTAGCCCCGGGTCCAGCACCGTATTGAAGTCCCCTCCTAAAATCAAATTTCCTGCCTCCAGGTCCGTGATACGCCCCAGCATCCGTCTGATGAATCCCGCATCGTCCCAATTTGGGGCATACACATTAACCAACACGACCTCCATTCCCTCCAGCCTACCACTCACCATTACATATCTACCTCCGCTATCTGCTACGATGGTCTTTGCTTCAAATGCTACCCGTTTCCACACCAAAATGGCCACCCCTCTGTTCTTTGCGTCCAGTCCTGAGTGGAACACCTGTCCCACCCATCCTTTCCTTAGCCTAACTTGGTCCGCCACCTTTAGGTGCGTCTCTTGGAGCATAACCATGTCTGCCCTTAGTCCTTTCAAATGCGCGAGCGCTCGGGCCCTTTTTATCGGTCCATTCAGGCCTCTCATGTTCCACGTGATCAGCCTCACTTGGGGGCTACCTGCCCCCCTCCCGTGTCGACTAGCCATTACCTTCTCTAGGCCAGTCCCATACCCCGCCTCCACGCTCCCGCTCGCTCCCCCAGCGTCGCACACCATCCCCGCCCACCCACTCTTTAGCCATTTCCTTTTGGATTTCCGCAGCAGCAACCCAGTTGTCCCCCTCCCCCCCCCTTCCCCCCCTCCCCCCCGCTAGATCCCTATCTAGCTTGATTGCTCCCCCCATATCACTTCCGTAAGTCAGCTGACTTCAACTGACCCCGGCTACTCCTGCTCACTCCTCGACCCCCCCCGGTGTGAGGGAACTCCCATCCGCCTTGCGCCTGTTTTCCCGCCTTATTCTTTCTGGCGCGGGAAAATCCCTTTACGTGACCCGCCTCTTATGGCGCAGCTCCCTTTCCCCTCCCCCTCCCCTTCCCCATTCTCCGACTATGTCCCGTCTTTCCCCCCTCACCGGCGCCCACATTTCCCCAGTGTCTCCCCCCTTCCCTGTTTATTTCTCGATTAACTTCCACCGTAACATTAACAATAACATTTCCTGCAGCATCAGTCCCTCAGTTCTGGTCCAGTTTCTCTTCTTTAATGAAGGACCATGCTTCCTCCGCCGTCTCGAAATAATGGTGTCTCTCCTGATACGTGACCCATAGTCTTGCCGGCTGCAGCATCCCAAACTTCACCTTCCTTTTATGCAACACCTCTTTGGCTCGGTTGAAGCTCGCCCTTCTTCTCGCCACCTCCGCACTCCAATCCTGGTATATCCGTACCACAGCATTCTCCCATCTGCTACTCCGCACCTCTTCTCTGTCCTTAAGGCGATAAAATCGCACGATTATCGCCCTCGGTGGTTCTCCCGCTTTTGGTCTTCTCGCCGGGATCCGATTTGCCCACTCCACCTCCATGGGGCCCGCAGGGGCCTCAGCACCCATCAGTGAGCTCAGCATCTTACTTGCGTATGCTCCACAGTCCACTCCTTCCACACCCTCAGGGAGACCTAGTATCCTAAGGTTCTTCCTTCGCGCTCCGTTTTTTAGGGCCTCGATCCTTTCAGCACACTTTTTATGAAGTGCCTCGTGCGTCTGAGTCTTAACCGCCAGGCCCAGGACCTCGTCCTCAATATCTGACACTTTCTGCTCCACCACGCGGAGCTCAGTCTCCTGGGTCTTTAAAGTCTCCTTAAGCCCCTCAATTGCCTGTAGCATCGGGGTCAGTACCTCCTTCTTCAGCAGGTCCACGCACCGTCCCACGATTTCCTCCTGCTCAGGCCCCCATGTCGCCTGCGCTTTCTCCGCCGCCATTTTGTTTTCCTCTCCCTCTGACCTTTTAGTCGAAGATTCTTCAGGCTGCAGCCGCCGCCGCCGGTTTTTTCCTCCTTCGTTTGGGGGGGACTCCCTTCCCACACCGGGTTACGCGGTCGAAAAAATCCCCGTTGGGGCTCTTAAAAGAGCCCGAAGGTCCGTCGGAGCTGGAGCCGCCGAAACGTGCGGCTAGCTCGGCATCACCGCAACCGGAAGTCCACAGTAGTGGGACGTTGTGCATGGAGTGCGAGGAGATAGGAGAGGTGCTAAATGAATATTTTTTGTCAGTATTCACACAGGAAAAAGACAATGTTGTCGAGGAGAATACTGAGATACAGGCTACTAGGCTACAAGGGCTTGAGGTTCATAAGGAGGAGGTGTTAGCAATTCTGGAAAGTGTGAAAATAGATAAGTCCCCTGGGCCGGCTGGGATTTATCCAAGGATTCTCTGGGAAGCTAGGTAGGAGATTGCAGAGCCTTTGGCTTTGATCTTTATGTCGTCATTGTCTACAGGAATAGTGTCAGAAGACTGGAGGATAGCAAATGTTGTCCACCTGTGCAAGAAGGGGAATAGAGACAACCCCGGTAACTATAGACCAATGAGCCTTACTTCTGTTGTGGGCAAAGTCTTGGAAAGGATTATAAGAGATAGGATTTATAATCATCTAGAAAGGAATAATTTGATTAGGGATAGTCAACATGGTTTTGTGAAGGGTAGGTCATGCCTCACAAACCTTATTGAGTTCTTTGAGAAGGTGACCAAACAGGTGGACGAGGGTAAAGCAGTTGATGTGGTGTATATGGATTTCAGTAAAGCGTTTGATAAGGTTCCCCACGGTAGGCTATTGCAGAAAATACGGACGCATTGGATTGAGGGTGATTTAGCGGTTTGATCAGACATTGGCTAGCTGGAAGAAGACAGAGGGTGATGGTTGATGGGAAATATTCAGCCTGGAGTTCAGTTACTAGTGGTGTACCACAAGGATCTGTTTTGGGGCCACTGCTGTTTGTTATTTTTATAAATGACCTGGAGGAGGGCGTAGAAGGATGGGTGAATAAATTTGCGGATGACACTAAAGTCGGTGGAGTTGTGGACAGTGCGGAAGGATGTTGCAGGTTACAGAGGGACATAGATAAGCTGCAGAACTGAGCTGAGAAGTGGCAAATGGAGTTTAATGCAGAAAAGTGTGAGGTGATTCATTTTGGAAGGAGTAACAGGAATACAGAGTACTGGGCTAATGGTAAGATTCTTGGTAGTGTGGATGAGCAGAGATATCTCGGTGTCCGTGTACATAGATCCCTGAAAGTTGCCACCCAGGTTGATAGGGTTGTTAAAAAGGCGTACGGTGTGTTAGCTTTTATTGGTAGAGGGATTGAGTTCCGGAGTCAGGAGGTCATGTTGCAGCTGTACAAAACTCTGGTGCGGCCGCATTTGGAATATTGCGTTCAATTCTGGTCGCCGCATTATAGGACGGATGTGGAAGCATTGGAAAGGGTGCAGAGGAGATTTACCAGAATGTTGCCTGGTATGGAGGGAAGATCTTATGAGGGAAGGCTGAGGGTCTTGAGGCTGTTTTCGTTAGAGAGAAGAAGATTGAGAGGTGACTTAATTGAGGCATACAAGATGATCAGAGGATTAAATAGGGTGGACAGTGAGAGCCTTTTCCTCGGATGGTGATGTCTAGCACGAGGGGACATAGCTTTAAATTGAGGGGAGATAGATATAAGACAGATGTCAGAGGTAGGTTCTTTACTCAGAGAGTAGTAAGGGCGTGGAATGCCCTGCCTGCAACAGCAGTGGACTCACCAACACTAAGGGCATTTAAATAGTCATTGGATAAACATATGAATGATAATGGAATAGTGTAGATGGGCTTTAGATTGGTTTCACAGGTCGGCGCAACATCGAGGACCGAAGGGCCTATACTGCGCTGTAATGTTCCAATTCTAATCTCGGACAACCTAAAACATATGGGTGTGATTAGTCGGCCTCCCAGAACGCCGCTCACACTTGTCTTCTACACCTGAAAAGAAACCACTCATCCTGGCCCTAGTTAGGTGAGTCCTGTGTATCACCTATAAATATATTAGGCTCAGCCGTGCACAGGAGGAGATGGAGTTTACCCTGCGAAAGGCCTTACTCCACACATCCTCAAGATAGGCCGCAGTTCCCTTGCCCACTTTGCTCGCACCCGTCCAGCTTCCAGGATCTCTCCATAAATACGTGAAATACTCCCCCCACCAGACCCTGCTAACAATAGGATCCTCCTCAACAAGGAAGGTTGTGGAGCCAAGGGGAAAGAAGTAAATGAGTTTCGCACAAACTCACGAACCTGGAGATATGGGAACGTGTTCCTCCCTGAAAGTTGAAATTGTGCGAACAGTTCCTCTGAACCAGCAAATTAAACCAGCAAACCATTCCAATACAAACAAATCCCCAAATCTCTCGAGCCTCGTCCCCTCCCACGTCTTAAACCTATGAGTCTAAACTCAACGGCATAAGTAGCTGGTTGCCAGAGAAAGGGGCCAGCAATGATATGGAGCTGAGCTTGAAATGTTGCCTCAACTGCTCCCACACCCTTAGAGTGGACAGCACTACCAGGTGTGAAAAGTACCTCACCAAAGAGAATGGGAGGGAGGCCCTTAAACTTGAGCCCCTACAAGAGCTCACCTCCATCTGTCCCCATACTGAACTCAGATCACCAATCCACCACAGTACCTTCTCAATATTGGTCGCCCAATAGTAAAAGAGCAAATTGAGCAATGCTAGACCCCTGACCTTCGGTCCCTCTTGACTCCTTGGGATCTTCCCCGCTGCAACCCCCCCCCCCCCTTCAATAAATTAAATTTTTGAAAAGTTTTTTCCCAGTTCAGGGGAAACCTGCAGTGGCCAATCCACCTACCCTGCACATTTCTGGGTGACGGGGGTGAGACCCATGCAGACACGGGGAGAATGCACAAACTCCACACGAACCCGGGTCCTCGGTGCCATGATGAAGCAGTGCTAACCACTGCGCCACCGTGCTGCCCTAACCACTAACCTATTTACCCTGCCAAAAAAAGATTTAGGGAGAAAAGTGAGGAGAAACTGGTAAAGAAACAGAAACCTCGGGAGAATATTAATTTTAATAGTCTGAATCCTGCCCGCTCAAGGCATTGGGAGGTTATCCTACTTCTGCATGTCGATTTAACTAACCTGAGGCTCTTAATGCTCCGCTTTCTCGGGAAGAGGTGTCAAAGGCCATGAAGGAGCTGCAGCCGGGTAAAGCCCCAGGACCGGATGTCTGTGGGGTTTTATTGGGGGTGTGAGGATTTGTAGTTGGACCCGTTGGTGGATATGTATTGTCACTCTTTTGACTCTGGGATGCTGCCACCGACTCTTCGTGAGGTTAATATCTCTTTGATTCTGAAGGTGGACAAGGACCCAGGGGAGTGGGCCTCTTATCGCCCAATCTCTCTTTTGAATGTTGACTTGAAACTGCAATCTTATGTTTTGGCGATAAGGCTGGAGGACATCCTTCCGACAATCGTGCGGGAGGACCAGACTGGGTTTATACGGGGAAGATCTTCCAGTAACAATGTTGGAAGGTTGCTGAATGTGATTCAGGCTTTTCAGAAATATGCATTGGATGGGCTGGTGATCTCCTTCGATGAGAGAAAGTTTTTGCTCGAGTTGAGTGGGATTATCTGGTGTATCCGCTGCGAGGCTTCGGGTTGGGTGAGGATTATATTGAGTGGATTCAACTGTTACATCACAGACCGGCAGCGGTGGTGCGCACAAATGGTTTAAGGGTGTTGAATTTTGAGCTTCAGAGAGGGACTAGACAATCCTCTGAGGGAAGAGATGAATGGGAATATATAACAGAGCTACAATACAATATTACAAGACTATCAATAATATATCTAATCTGGACAATATAACAACACTAGACACATCTCTTTATTAATTTACTGTCCCCTCAAATACAAAGGACAAAAGAACAAAATACATTACAGCACAGGAACAGGCCCTTGGGTCCACCAAGCCTGTGCCGATCCAGATTCCTTATTTAGACCTCCTACTTACTGCCTAAATGATCTGTATCCCTCCATTCCCCTCCCGTTCACATGTTTATCGAGATGCATCTTATCATGTGACTTGTAGCACATTGGGCTGTGGCTGTCAGGTGAGAGGGTTTTTTTAAATGTTTCAGTTTGACTGCTTTGGACTGTAGCAGGAGAAAGAAGTGTTTTTCTCTGTTTTCATTTTAAAAGCTGTTCCAGTAAATAGCCCATTGTGTGTGGTTAACTGCCTTGGTAACTTTACAGATATTGTTGTTTTCTGGAAGGAGTCTGAATCTGCTGGCTGGACCTGGATCAGAATTTCAGGAAAAGGATCAGTCCCATTCCAGTGAGAATACAGGGTGCTGGGCAACTCCCTTGAAAAGGGGTTTTGGTTCATTGGATTTTGTTATCGAATTGGAACAGCTAAGGGGGAATTCATTAAATGTATTACATAAATTATTGTCGCTGTGTGGTGTCTGTTTGTAATTGATAAAAACTCTTGCTGTGTTTTTATATATATATATATATATTGTCATGTGAGAGTACCTTTAAGAAATGGGTGTTTGTCAAATAGCTGTAGTGGGTGTACCTTTAAGAAATGGGTGTTTATCAAATAGCTGCAGTGATGTCAGAGTGTGGGTGGAGCTGGGTTTTGGTCTGTGGCTTTTTACTTTCGCTTTGAGCAAAAAGCTGGTGTGTGTCTAGTTTCATTTTCAGAGTTGGAGCTGCACCCAGTCAAACAAGGTATAATTTTGATCTCTCTCTCTGCATATAAAGAATGTCTTGCTAAAGATCACTTGCTAATTTAAAAGTGATAACTGCTCTCAGTAGAGAATTTAAACCTGCTTTCTTTGTTAAAGAGGGTATTTGTCTTATGGATGGTGCTAGGAAAGATTAAGTGTTACTTATAGAGTACTGTATTCTTTGGGGGGAGTATTTGAGTTGATAGTTGCTAAGATGTTTACTGTGTGTTTATAAAATGTTAACTGAATTCATAGAATAAAAGTACTTTAGATCTCTGTTGCATCTGTAGAGTGGGCCCTTGTGCTCCCCATAATCAAAATCTATTAAAGTTGTGGGTCAGGTGAACTCCATGATATACTTTGGTGTTCTCTAAACCCTAGCCCATAACAAATATATATATATACGTTCACTACATTCTTAGAATAAACCTTGTTTTGAACAAAGTGCCGAGGGAGTCTGATGAATCACAGCAGTGAAGGCTTTTGTGCTCATCCTAGCCAAATTCAACATAAAGGTTGTAGGTCAGGTGAACTCCATAATACACTTTGGAATTTCTAAGCCCTGGCCCGTAACAATCTTAAATGGTGCTTTCATGCATCCCTCCACAATAAAGTTTATTATTACTTTCATGGAACTATCGATCGGAAAGCCCAGATCCCTCTGTACGTCAATGCCCCTAAGGATTCTGCCATTTATTGTCTAATTCACACCTGAATTTGATATTCTAAAGTGCATCATCGCGCATTTGTCCGGGCTGAACTTCATCTGCCATTTCCCCACTCAAATCTCCAATCTATCTATAATTGCTGCATTAGCGAGTCATAGAATTTACAGTGCAAAAGGAGGCCATTCAGCCCATCGAGTCTTCACTGGCCCTGGAAAGAGCACCCTCCTTAAGCCCCGCACCTCCACCCTATCCCCTTCATCCCAGTAACACAGTAACCCCACCCAACCTTTTTGGGCACCAAGAACAATTTGGAATGGCCAATCCACCTAACCTGCACATCTTTGGACTGTGGGAGAAAACTGGAGCACCCGGAGGAAACCCACGCACACAGACAATGACCCAAGCCGGGAATCTAACCTGGGACCCTGGAGCTCTGAAGCAACTGTGCTAACCACTATGCTATCGTGCTGCCCAGGACAGCCCCCTTCACTATCTGCAACTCCACCTATCTTAGTGTCACCTACAAACTTACTAATCAGTCTGAATGATTGATTTGATTTATTGTCACATGATAATCTATATTATTGTCACAAGTAGGCTGACATTAACATTGCAATGAAGTTAATGTGAAAAGCCACTAGTCGCCACATTCCGTCGCCTGTTCGTGTACACTGAGGGAGAATTCAGAATGTCCAAATTACCTAACAGCACATATTTTGGGACTTGTGGGAGGAAACCGGAGCAACCAGAAGAAACCCACGAAGACACAGGGAAATTGTGCAGACTCTGTACAGACAGTGACCCAAGCCAGGAATCGAACCTGGGACCCTGGCGCACATGTACCGAAGTACAGTGATAAGTATTTTTCCGCAGCCACGGGAAATGTACACAGTAGACAAAAAAAGAATAGCAGGTAGAAACCACAACATTTTCCTCCAGATCATTTATATATATTACATAGAATTTACAGTGCAGGAGGCGGCCATCCGGCCCATCAAGTCTGCACCGGCTCTTGGAAAGAGCACCCTACCCAAGGTCCACATCTCCCCCCTATCCCCATAACCCAGTAACCCCACCCAACACGAAGGGCAATTTTGGACACTATGAGCAATTTAGCATGGCCAATCCACCTAACCTGCACATCTTTGGACTGTGGGAGGAAACCAGAGCACCCGGAGGAAACCCACGCACACACGGGGAGAACGTGCAGACTTCGCACAGACAGTGACCCGAGCCGGGAATCGAACCTGGGACCCTGGAGCTGTGAAACAATTATGCTATCCACACTGCTACCGTGCTGCCCAGACAATGCTACCGTGCTGCCCTTGCAAACGACAGTGGCCGGAGCACTGAACCGTGTGGATCACCGCTAGTTCCCCACTCAGAAAGACTCCCTTCCACGGGTACTCTCGGTCTCCTGTTGTCAAGCCAGTTCTTTATCAATCTAGCCAAGCACACCCGGAATCCCATGTAACTTCACCTGTTGTACCAGTCAGCCATCTCCTGGGGAAACCAGCCCTTTAATTGTGAACATTGGGAAAGAGACCATCCTTTTAGCCAGACAAATAAATGTGTCAAGCTGAGGGAGTCTTTAAGAGAGAGAGAGAGACCTGGGCCAAGCTTTGCAGAGTCTGCACCCTCCCTGGATTCACTTCCTTTCCCTTCAGTTGCTGCAAGTGACCAATTGAAGGTGAGAATGAGAAAAGAAATGGAAAGGGGGAGGAAAGAAAGTGTTTGACTCACAGGTGCTGGAGGCAGGAGGGAGTTTCAGTCCGTGAGCAGCTCAATATCCAGCCACACAAAGCCCGCGCGCTGGTTCACTGGAGGACCAGAGTCCTTCCGGTCCGACAAGTCTTCCCTTTGACCTGAGCCGGGCAGAAGGTCTGAATTGAAGGCGCGCGCGCATGTTTTGGGGGTGATGCGCATGTGCAGGTTGGGTGGGGACCGGGACAAAGCAGCGCCCTGACCATTGTGTGTCCGGGTCTTCCAGCCTTTCCCATTGGTCACCAGCTCAGCGCGGCTGGAGGGAAAAGTCTCCCCCACCCCCACGTGGGGTTCCGCCTCTCATTGTCTGTCAGCGGGGGACTGACCAATGGGAAACCGGGAGGACCGGAAGGACTCTGCTCCTCCAGCCAATTAAAACTTCCCCATTGTCTGAATGCGGAAGCTGGACAATGAGCAAAGCTGCTGCTTCTGTGCCTGTGAGTGAAGATTGAGCTTCAGACAGTCTGAAACTTCCTCCTGTCTCCAGCATCTGTGAGTAAAACACTTTCTTTTCTCCCCCTTTCCATTTATTTTCTCATTCTGACCTTCAGTTGGTGACTTGCAGCAACGGAAGGGAAAGGAAGTGAATCCAGGGAGGGTGCAGACTCTGGAAAGCTTGGCCCAGGTCTCTTATTTTTCATAGAATTTACAGTGCAGAAGAAGGCCATTCGGCCCATCGAGTCTACACCGGCCCTTGGGAAGAGCACCCTACCTCAGCCCATGCCTCCACCCTATCCCCATAACCTGACTGAACCTTTTGGACACTAATTTAGCATGAGCAATCCACCTAACCTGCGCATCTTTGGACTGTGGGAGAAAACCGGTTCTCTCTTGAAGACATTGACATCTTTTGTTCCCTCAGCTTGACACATTTATTTGTCTGGCTAAAAGGATGGTCTCTTTCCTAATGTTCGCAATTAGAGGGCAGGTTTCCCGTGGCGATGGCTGCTTACATTTTAGAGGACAGTAAATTAATAGTTGAGCAAGCTCTATAAGCCGAATATCTGAGTATGATATCTGAATATAAAGTTCCTGATTGTTATGATCTCTGAATCCTAGGAACCAGTGAGCATGGATCTGTCAATCAGCCTGAATCAGCACCTTCAGGAGAATTGGGAGGGTGAATATTACATACAGCAGAGTGAGAATGGAGGGAGAGTGTGTGGGATGGAGATTTACAGCTTGTGGGGAATGAGTGGAAAGAATGTTCCAGAGAAACTAGAATTGTCTTCTGAATTTCTATCCTGTACTGACAGTGATGTCTTTGTAAATTGTTTTTACAGGATATTAGAAGAGGAGGAATTTCAGTCAGAAATCTCAAAGTTATGTCTCGATCTGACAGTCACTCCATTCATCGGGGCCTGAATCTCACCGGCCTTTGAATCTAGAAGGAAAAATGCTTCTGTTTTAAACATCAAAGCATCAGTGTGACTGGAAAAGCACCGAGACACACACACCCGAGTGAGTGTTCCAGAGCACTGACTGTGGAAAGAGCTTTAACCAGTTACACAGCCTGAAAAAACATCACCCCATTCACAGCGGGGAGAGACCGTACACGTGTTCTGTGTGTGGTCAAGGCTTCAACAGATTGTCTGATCTGGAGAGACCCGAGGAGACCCCCACCCTGGAGAAACCGTGGAAATGTGGGGACTGTGGGAAGGGATTCAGAGCCCCATCAAAGCTGGAAGCTCATCGGCGCATTCACACTGGGGAGAGGCCGTTCACCTGCCCGGTGTGTGGCAAGGGATTCACCCAATTACCCCACCTGAAGACCCATCAGCGAGTTCACACAGGGGAAAAGCTGTTCACTTGTTCTCAGTGTGGGAAGGGATTCACTGAATTATCCAACCTGCGGAGACACCAGCGAGTTCACACTGGGGAAAGGCCGTTCACCTGCTCTCAGTGTGGGAAGGGATTCACTCGGTTAGACATCCTGCGGACACACCAGCGAATTCACACTGGGGAAAAGCCATTCACCTGCTCTCAGTGTGGGAAGGGATTCAGACATTCAGCCACCCTGCTGAAACATGAGCGAATTCACACTGGGGAGAAGCCATTCACCTGCTCTCAGTGTGGGAAGGGATTCAATGATATATCCAACCTGCAGCGACATCAGCGAATTCATGCAGGTCAGAGGCCATTCACCTGCTCTGATTAGGAGAGGCATTCACTCATTTATCCCAACTGAAGACATCAGTGAGTTCACACTGGTGAGAAGCTGTTCACCTGCTCTAAATGTGGGAAGGGATTCACTGAGTTATTCAACCTGCAGAGATATCAGCGAATTCACACTGGTCAGCGGTCGTTCACCTGCTCCCAATGTGGGAAGGGATTCAGTGTTTCATCGCACCTGCTGAAATACCAACAAGTTCACAAGTGATTACAGGAGTTGGAATCTGCTGTTATTTTTTCTGCTCTTAATTACATCCAGGGCTGCATTTTGTCCATTCTGACGGTTGGTCAATGGGGAGGGTCGGAGGGTTTCTTTCTGCTGGACTGGCCGGTCTCACAACTTTGTCTCCAGTGGGCTGTTGCTCTTTGAGCCTTGTTGCAAATACTTGGTTTCAAATTTCACAAGAATCACAGACTGAAAGGGTGTTTGGAAGTTGGAAGAAAGTTCCTATTTCTGTTTAGAACCCTCCAAAGCACGCCATGTTGCCATGAAGATGGGCTATGAAGGTTACATGTTTTTTTTGTTTGTTTAATTTATCTGGGTGTTTCTCACAGAAGGAAAGTGCCAAGATACGAGATGAAAGTTGTCTGTTGTAGATTGGGAACTTACAATAAAACGTATGATGATCGACAGGCAATTGCTAGCCATGAAGGAATTATTATTTATTTACATAAAATATAGATTCCTTTAAGAAACAAAAATCCAACAGGAAAAATGGTGAAACGGTAACGAACAAGCAAAATTAAAGATTCCATTGGATCACAGGAAGAGGCTCTTAACGTGGCCAAAATGGTAGTAAGCTTGAGGATTGGGAGCTTGTTTTTTGAAACATAGAAGGCCATTTGGCCCTTCAAGCCTGCTCCACCATCCATTATGATCATGGCTGATCATCCAACTCAATAGCCTCATCTCACTATTCCCCCCCATATCCTTTGTTTCTTTCGCTCTAAGTGCTATATCTAACTGCTTCTTGAAAACATGCAATGTTTTAGGCCTCAACTACTTCCTGTGTCCCCCCCCCCCCCACATTCTTCTGAACTCCAGCGAATACAATTCTAACCGACTCAATCTCTCCTCATACGTTAGTCCCACCATCCCAGGAATCAGTCTGGTAAACCTTCACTGAACTCCCTCAAGGGCAAGAATATCCTTCCTCAGATGAGGAGACCAAAACTCCACACAATATTCCAGGTGTGGCCTCGTCAAGGCCCTGTATAATTGTAGCAAGGCATCCCTGCTCCTGGACTCTTAATTTTCTCGCAATGAAGGCCTGTGTACTATTTTCCTTTTTTACTGCCTGCTGTACCTGCATGCTTCAGGGTGACATCATGGCACAGTGGTTAGCACTGCTGCCTCACAGCGGCAGGGACCCCGGTTCAATTCCAACCTTGGGTGACTGTGTCGAGCTTGCACATCCTCCCCGTGTGTGCGTGGGTTTCCTCCGGGTGCTCCGGTTTCCTCCCACAGTCCAAAGATGTGCAGGTTAGGTGGATTGGCCATTCTAAATTGCCCCTTAGTGTCCAAAGGTGGAGTCATAGGGATAGGGCGGTGGAATTGACCAAGGGAGGATGGTCTTTCAGAGGGTTGGTGTAGATTCATTGAGTCGAGTGACATCCTTCTGCATTGAACGGATTTTTTGCTTACCTTCAGTGACTGGTGTACGAGACACCCAGGTCTCATTGCACATTCTCCACTCCTAATTTGTGGCTATTCAGATAATAGTCTGCCTTCTTGTTTTTGCTACCAAAGTTGATAACCTTGCATTTATGCAAATTATACTGCATCAGAATTCAGCAAAGGTGGACCAAGAAACTGATAAAGAAAAAATAGAATATGAGAGCAAACTGGCGAGAAACATAAAAACCGACTGGAAAAGCTCCTATAGGAATGTGAAAAGGAAAAGATTAGCAAAGACTAATGTGGGTCCATTCCAGACGGAGACAGGAGAAGGAAATGGCGGAGTCACTAAACAATGTGAGTCTGTCTTCACGGAGGAAGGTACAGAAATTGTCCCCAAAACACTGGAGCACCATCTGGTGTGAGGTGCTCCGGAGAGTGAATGCCTCCACCTCATGTGCGAGGTTGGGGCTGATACAGCTGAAGGTGGTATACAGAGCACACCTCACGAGGGAGAGGATGAGCCAATTTTTTGAAGGAGGAGAAGATGTGTGTGAGCGTTGCGGGGGGAGGGGGGCCCCGCTAATCACGTTCATATGTTTTGGTCCTGTCCAAAGCTAGGGGAGTACTGGAAGGAGGTGTTTAGGGTAATTTCCAAGGTGGTGCGCGTGAAGCTGGACCCAGGTCCCCAGGAGGCCATATTCGGGGTGTCGGACCAGCCAGGGTTGGAAACGGGAGCGGAGGCAGATGTTGTAGCCTTCGCCTTGTTGATCGCCCAAAGGCGGATCCTGCTGAGATGGAGAGCAGCCTCTCCACCCTGTGCCCTGGCGTGGCGGGGGGACCTGTTGGAATACTTGACCCTTGAGAAGGTTAAGTTCGAACTGAGGGGAAGCTCGGAGGGGTTCTACATGTAATGGGGACTAATTATTATGCACTTTCAAGAACTGGATAACATCGAACATTAGTTGGAGGGGTGGGGGTGAGGGGGGCTGTGTAGATTAAGGGTGACTACGGGTAATCCCTGATTCCTTTTTGTCATTTGTTTATGTAAACATGCGGGTTGAGGTTTGGGGGTTGGTGAGTAGATGGGATCGTTGTTGTTATTATGGGGACTGACATATCTTGCTGATTATTGTTTATTGTTGATGGATGTAGGAGAAAATGTGAAAAAGGAGAATAAAATTTTTTTTGATGAATGTAGGAGAAAATGTGAAAAAGGAGAATAACATTTTTTTTTTTAAAAACCAAAAAAAAACACTGGAGAACCAAGTGACCAGTGAGCATGAGGAACTGAAAGAGATTAGTATCAGTGAAAAAGTAGTACCGGAGAAATTAATGTGGTTGAAAGTTAATAAATCCCCAAACGTTGATGCGCTACATCCCAGAGAGTTGAAAGAGGCGGCTGGAGAGATAGTGGATACATTGGTGATCATCTTTCAAAATTCTATAGATTCTGGAATGGTTCCTGCAGATTGGAAGGTGGTAAATGTAACCCCACTTTTTAAAAATATATTTTTTTATTTGTTAGAGTAATAGATACAGAACAATGACAGAAAGAGCCGGTTCTGGCATGTTAAGTGCAAGGCAACAACAATAATTATGTCCATAAATCGGAACAACGAGATTTGAGCCTTTCACTGTCACCAAAGCCGTGACTGGGCTCCAATGCGGATTAATTTAAGCAGGTTAGTCCTGCTCCCTCCTTTCCCTTGGGCTTGAGTCTTCAAGGGAGAGTGGGTCTGCTCATTATCCCGGTTTCTCCCGTGCAGGGGAGGCCTGTGATCCCTCCAGTGACTGGCCCTCCTCCCCATTCTTTCCCTGTTCCTTGCGAGCTCCCCTCTCTCTGAATGTTTTTTCCCTGCCCCCCTCCCCCTTTTCTGTTCCCCCCCCCCGCCACCCACCCTGGTTGGCTGCTGGTTGCAAACAGGACTGTGAAGACCCTCTTATTTTGAATTTGATTTTTTTTCTAGCCTCAGGAATTCAGCCAGGTCTGAGAGCCATTCCTAGGCCTGGGGTGGTGCTGCCGACTTCCACCCGAACACAAGTCTCCCCCAGCCAATCAGTGAGGCGAAGGCCAGGGTACCTGCCCCTTTCCCTCTCCAGAGCTCTGGGTGCTCTGAAACCCCGAAGGCCGCACAGATGGGCTCGGCTCCATCTCAAAACCCCACCGCCTTGAACATAGCCTCGAAGAAGGCCGTTCAGAATTCCCTGAGACTGGGGCAGGACCAGAACATGTGGGTGTGGTTTCCCGGACCCCCCTGACACCGCGCGCATTGTCCTCCACCTCCGGGAAGAACCCGGTCATACACATCTTGGTAAGGTGTACTTTTTTTGTTCATAAATTTAGCGTACCCAATTCATGTTTTACAATTAAGCGGCGATTTAGCGTGGCCAATCCCCCTACCCTGCACATCTTTGGGTTGTGGGGGCGAAACCCACGCAGACACAGGGAGAATGTGCAAACTCCACACGGACAGTGACCCAGAGCCGGGATCGAACCCGGGACCTCGGCGCCGTGAGCCAGCAGTGCTAATCACTGGGCCACCGTGCTGCCCTTCTATGCTCCACCTTGAGCTGCATCTGGCTTAACCCAGCACAGAAGGAGATAGAATTGACTCTGTGCAGTGCCTTGATCCAGAGTCCTCCCTCTTTCTCCGTACCCAGATCCTCCCCCCACTGTTGCTTCATCTTGTCCAGTGGAGTCCTGATCCTTTCTATAAGTCATCTATCTATGTCTCCGCATGGATTGGATTGGATTTGTTTATTGTCACGTGTACCGAGGAACAGTGAAAAGTATTTTTCTGCAAGTAGCTCAACAGATCATTAAGTACATGGGAAGAAAAGGGAATAAAAGAAAATACATAATAGGGCAGCACAACATATACAATGTAACTACATAAGCATCGGATGAAGCATACAGGGTGTAGTGTTAATGAAGTCAGTCCATAAGAGGGTCATTTAGGAGTCTGGTGACAGTGGGGAAGAAGCTGTTTTTGAGCCTGTTCGTGCGTGTTCTCAGACTTCTGTATCTCCTGCCCGATGGAAGAAGTTGGAAGAGTGAGTAGGCCGGGTGGGAGGGGTCTTTGATTATGCTGCCCGCTTTCCCTTTTTAAAAATAAAATATATTTATTAAAGTTTTTTAACATAAGTTTTCTCCCTTACAAACAATAACCCCACCCCCCCCCCGTAACAAAAAAAAACGAGAAATCGCGCAGAGCAAGATATATACATGGCAAAATTATATATTTACACAGCTTTGTACACTGGCCCTCACCCGTACGTGCCAGTTTCCCCAACCCTTCATGTTATCTCTTGCTCATCCCCCGCCCCCGCCCCAGGGTTGCTGCTGCTGCTGACCGACCTTCCTCTAACGCTCCGCGAGGTAGTCTAGGAACAGTTGCCACCGCCTGTAGAACCCCTGCGCAGACCCTCTCAAGGCGAACTTAATCCTCTCCAACTTTATGAACCCAGCCATATCATTTATCCAGGCCTCCAGGCTGGGGGGCTTCGCCTCCTTCCACATTAGCAAGATCCTTCGCCGGGCTACTAGGGACACAAAGGCCAGAATGCCGGCCTCTTTCGCCTCCTGCACTCCCGGTTCGTCCACTACTCCAAATAATGCGAGCCCCCAGCTTGGCTTGACCCGGACTTTCACCATCTGAGATATTGCTCCCGCCACTCGTCTCCAGAACCCCTCCAGTGCCGGGCATGACCAAAACATATGGACATGGTTCGCCGGACTTCCTGAGCACCTCCCACATCTGTCCTCTACCCCAAAGAACCTACTCAACCTCGCCCCCGTCAAGTGCGCTCTGTGGACCACCTTAAATTGTATCAGGCTGAGCCTGGTACATGAGGAGGAGGAATTAACCATACCTAGGGCATCAGCCCACAGATCTTCCTCGATCTCCTCCCCCAGCTCCTCCTCCCATTTACCCTTCAACTCTTCTACCAGCGCTTCCCCCTCTTCTTTCAACTCCTGGTGTATTTCCAACACCTTGCCCTCCCCGACCCATACCCCCGAGATCACCCTATCTTGAACTTCTTGTGCCGGGAGCAACGGGAATTCCCTCACCTGTCGCCTCAAAAAGCCCTCACCTGCATATATCTAAAGGCATTTCCCGGGGGTAACTCGAACTTCTCCTCCAGTGCCCCTAGGCTCGCAAACGCCCCGTCGATGAACAGGTCCCCCATTCTTCCAATCCCCGCCCGATGCCAGCTCTGGAACCCCCCGTCCATCTTCCCCAGGACAAACCGGTGGTTACCCCTGATCGGGGACCACACCGAGGCTCCCATTGCACCCCTGTGCCGTCTCCACTGGCCCCAGATCCTTAGCGTTGCGGCCACCACCGGGCTCGTGGTATACTTTGTCGGCGAGAGCGGCAGCGGTGCCGTCACCAACGCCCCCAGGCTCGTTCCTTTACAGGACGCCATCTCCATCCTCTTCCATGCCGCCCCCTCTCCCTCCATAACCCACTTGCGGATCATCGCCACATTTGCTGCCCAGTAGTAGCTCCCCAGGTTTGGCAGTGCCAACCCTCCTCGGTCCCTACTGCATTCCAGGAACCCTCTCCTTACTCTCGGGGTCTTATTCGCCCACACAAACCCCATAATACTCCTACCTACTCTCTTGAAAAAGCCCTTAGTGATCACGATGGGAAGGCACTGAAACACAAACAGAAACCTCGGAAGGACCACCATTTTGACCGACTGCACTCTACCCGCCAGCGAGAGTGGTAACATGTCCCATCTTTTGAAATCCTCCTCCATTTGCTCCACCAACCTCGTCAGATTCAGTTTATGTAGGGCCCCCCAACTCCTGGCTATCTGGATCCCCAGATACCGAAAGCTCCCCTCCGCCCTCCTCAGCGGTAGGTCCCCTATCCCTCTTTCTTGGTCCCCTGCCTGTAATACAAAGAGCTCACTCTTCCCTACATTGAGCTTATAGCCCGAAAACTCCCCAAACTCCCTTAGAGTCTGCATAACGTCCACCATCCCCTCCATTGGGTCCGCCACGTACAGCAGCAGGTCATCCGCATATAGCGACACCCGAAGCTCTTCTCCCCCTCGGACCACCCCCCTCCATTTATTGGACTCCCTCAGTGACATGGCCAATGGTTCGATCGCCAATGCGAACAACAGGGGGGACAGGGGGCACCCCTGCCTCGTCCCTCGGTACAGTCGAAAGTACTCCGACCTCCGCCGGTTCGTCACTACACTTGCCATCGGGGCTCTGTAAAGGAGCTTAACCCAATTGATAAACCCTACCCCGAACCCAAACCTGCGCAGCACCTCCCAGAGGTGCTCCCACTCTACTCGGTCAAAGGCCTTCTCCGCGTCCATAGCTGCCACTATCTCCGCCTCTCCCTCCTCCGATGGCATCATTATCACGTTTAAGAGCCGCCGCACATTGGTGTTTAGTTGCCTGCCCTTTACAAATCCCATCTGATCCTCGTGGATTACCCCCGGGACACAGTCCTCGATCCTCGTGGTCAGCACTTTTGCCAGCAACTTTGCATCCACATTGAGGAGCGAGATCGGCCTGTACGATCCACATTGCAGTGGGTCCTTGTCCCGCTTTAGGATCAAAGAAATTGTCGCTTCCGACATTGTCGGGGGCAGGGTCCCCTCCTCTCTTGCCTCATTAAAGGTCCTCACCAGTAGCGGGGCCAACAGGTCTGCGTACTTCCTGTAGAACTCCACCGGGAATCCGTCCGGTCCCGGGGCCTTCCCCGCCTGCATGCTCCCCAAACCCTTGCTCAGCTCCTCCAACCCAATTGGTGCCCCCAAACCAGCCACCTCTTGCTCCTCCACCCTCGGGAATCTCAGCTGATCTAGGAATCGTCTCATCCCCTCTTCCCCCGCTGGGGGCTGGGATCTGTACAGCTCTTCATAAAAGGCCTTGAATACCTCGTTTATTTTCGTCACACTCCGAACCGTGGCTCCCCTTCTGTCTTTGACTCCCCCTATTTCCCTCGCTGCCATCCTCTTACGGAGCTAGTGTGCCAGCATCCGACTAGCCTTTTCCCCATACTCGTAGGTCGCCCCCTGCACTTTCCTCCACTGTGCCTCCGCCTTCCCTGTGGTCAACAGGTCAAACTCCGTCTGGAGCCGTCGTCTTTCCCCAAGTAATCTTTCCTCCGGGGCCTCTGCGTATCTCCTGTCCACTCTCAAAATCTCTCCCTTTCCATACCCTCTGTCTTCTCCCTATGAGCCCTAATGGAAATGAGCTCTCCCCTGATCACTGCCTTCAACGCCTCCCATACCACCCCCACCTCCCCGTTGTCGTTGGCCTCCAAGTACCTTTCGATACACCCCCTCACCTTCCCACACACAACCTCGTCCGCCAGCAGTCCCACATCCAGCCGCCACAACGGGCGTTGGTCCCTCTCCTCTCCCAGCTCCAGTTCCACCCAGTGTGGGGCATGGTCCGAAACGGCTATAGCCGAATACTCCGTCCCCTCCACCCTCGGGATGAGCGCCCTACCCAGAACAAAGAAATCTATCCGGGAGTAGGCTTTGTGTACATGGGAGAAGAAAGAAAATTCCCTGGCCTGCGGCCTTGCAAACCGCCATGGGTCCACTCCCCCCATCTGATCCATAAACCCCCTAAGTACCTTGGCCGCCGCCGGCCTCTTTCCAGTCCTTGATTTGGAGCGGTCCAGTGCTGGATCCAACACTGTATTGAAGTCCCCTCCCATTATCAGGCCTCTGACCTCCAGGTCCGGAATGCGCCCCAACATGCGCTTCATGAATCCTGCACCATCTCAGTTCGGGGCGTATACGTTTACCAACACCACCCACGTCCCTTGCAGCCTACCGCTCACCATTACATATCGCCCTCCATTGTCCGCTACAATAGTCTTGGCCTCAAATGACACCCGCTTTCCCACCAATATTGCCACCCCTCTATTCTTCGCTTCCAGTCCCGAGTGGAATACCTGCCCTACCCATCCCTTTCTTAACCTGACCTGGTCCGCCACCTTCAGGTGTGTCTCTTGGAGCATGGCCACGTCCGCCTTCAGTCCATTTAAGTGCGCGAACACTCGAGCCCTCTTCACCGGCCCATTCAGGCCCCTCACATTCCACGTTATCAGCCGGATTGGAGGGGCTCTCACCCCCCCCCAACGCCCCGCCGACTAGCCATCTCCTTTTCTGGGCCAGTCCCGTGTCCACGCCTCCCTCACCCTCCAGTCCCCCAGAGGGGGGATCCCCGTCCCGACCACCTCTTCTGTGTCCCATTCACTTTCGGCCAGTGCAGCAGCAACCCTTCCCCCCCCCCCCCCCCCCTCCCCGCCGCTAGACCCCTGTCTAGCTTTTTTGCCCCCCCATATCACTCCCGTAAGTCAGCTGGCGCCTGCTGACCCCGGCTTCCCCCGCCGTCCCATTGACCTCCCCGCGTGGGAGTCTCCCAATCCATATGCATTCCTTCATTCCCCTTCCCGCCTTTCTTCCCGCGCGCGGGAAAACACCCCGCGCTTTCCAAAGCTCGCTCTGCCCCCTCTGGCGCAGCTCCTGTCGCGGCCTTGTCTCTCTCCCCCAGCCCATGTAACATTTCCTGCGCGTGATTGACCCCCTATATACAACAACCATCACACATCAAACCCCAAAACATCCCCCCCACCCTCACAAACCCTCAGTTAGAGTCCAACTTTTCGGCTTGTACAAAGGTCCACGCCTCTTCAGGCGTTTTGAAGTAATAGTGTTGACCCTTGTACGTGACCCACAGTCGCGCTGGCTGCAGCATTCCGAATTCCACTTCTTTCCGGTACAACGCCGCTTTGGCCCGGTTGAAACCCGCTCTCCGCTTTGCAACCTCCGTGCTCCAGTCAGGGTATATTCGGATCTCTGCATTGTCCCACTTACTGCTCCGCTCCTTCTTGGCCCATCTCAGGACCCACTCTCTGTCCGTGAACCGATGGAACCTCACCACCATCGCCCTTGGCGGCTCATTTGCCTGGGGCTTCTTCGCCAGCACCCGATGTGCCCCGTCCAACTCCAGCGGCCTCGAAGGGGCCTTCGTGCCCATCATCGCCTCGAGCATCGTGCTCGCGTATGCCCCGGCATCAGCCCCCTCCACTCCCTCAGGGAGACCCAGGATCCGCAGATTCTTTCCCCTCGACCTGTTCTCCAGGTCTTCGAGTCTTCCCGCCCACCTCTTGTGTAGCGCCTCGTTCTGCTCCACTCTCACCGCCAGGCCCACGAGCTCGTCCTCGTTCTGACTGACTCTTTTCTGTACCTCCTGGATCTTAGCTTTGTGGACCTTCTGGGTGATCCCGAGTCCTTCAATTGCCGAAAGCATAGGCGCCAACATCTCCTTGCGCTGCTCCTCAAAGCAGCACTTGATGAACTCCCTCAGCTCCCCTTTGTCTCTGGCCGCCGCCATTTTGTTTTCTTTCCCTCGCTTCTCCCGTTGCTCCAGTGCCGCTCCTTTGGCCGTTACACTTCTGGTCCGTTTAAAAAGTCTATGGAAACTCCTGAAAAAGGTCTGAGAGTTGTGGAAGTATGTATTGGGGGTCATGTGGGACTGGAAGCCCTAATGTCATTGGCTGACAGATCCCGGGTCCTGGTTGGTCGTTGACCTCAAGCTCCGTCCTGAAGGCGAAGTATAAGAAGCCGGTGCCTTCCCCCGCAGGCCAGTTTACTATCGGGCTGCTGGGGAACAGACACGCTTAATAAAGCCTCATCGACTTCACTCTATTCGTCTCACGGAGTCTTTGTGCGCTACAATTTATTAAGCGTGCCTAAAAAGGACTATGGAGCTCAGGATCATTCCAGAATGCCTGAGGATCAGCCCCCACGCAGTGAATGCGGCAGCAGCCTTCAAACACTGGCAGACTTGCTTCGAGGCCTACATCAGATCGACCACAGGCCGAGTCTCAGACGAACAAAAACTGCAGGTCCTGCACTCGAGGGTGAGCACGGAGATTTTCACCCTCATTGAAGACACCGACGATTTCCAGACGGCGTTCACAGCACTGAGAAATCTCTACGTTCGCCCAGTTAACCAAATCTACGCTCGCTACCAGCTCGCGACAAGACGGCAAGCTCCCGGAGAATCGATGGACGAGTTCTACGCCGCGCTGCTGATTTTGGGACGAGCCTGCAGCTGCCCGTCGGTGAATGCAAACGAACATACGGACATGTTAATGCGCGACGCTTTTGTGGCAGGTATGCAATCCTCCCAAATCCGCCAAAGACTTCTAGAAAAAGAGTCGCTAGGACTCTCAGAGGCACGGGCCCTAGCAGACTCCCTAGACGTCGCCGCGCGTAATGCCCGCGCCTACGGCCACGACCGCGCGGCAGGCCATTGGGCCCCGTACGTACCCGTCGCGGCAAACCCCCTACCCCCCCCCCCCCCCCCCCCGGACACCCCACAGGCTTGCGCAGTCCAAACGCCGAGTCGCACCGGGGGAGCCCGCTGTTATTTCTGCGGCCAGGCGAAGCACCCCCGACAGCGCTGTCCGGCCCGCGCAGCTATCTGCAAAAGCTGCGGGAAAAAGGGCCACTATGCGGTGGTGTGCCGATCCCGCGTGGTCGCCGCCGTCCCGGGGCCACAGGGAGCCCTACAAGCAGTCTATGCCTCCCAACCCCCCCAGCACGCCATGTGCGACCGGCAGGCGCAGCCGCTCTGGGTCCCGACCACCGCGGCCCCGGGAGAACTGGGAGCCCTGCACGCCGCCTACGCTCCCCAACCCCCCTCCCCGCAGTCCATGTACGACCCGCCGCCGGCGCTCCCGATTTGGGTGCCGGCCAACACTCTCCACGGAGAGGAAGGGGTTTTTCGCATCCCGAACGCCACCCTCACCCCCGTCCAGCGCCCCACGCCTGACCCGCCGGCGCCGCCGACTTGGGCCCCGACCACCGCTGTCCCCGGCGAGGGAACTCCGCGCGGTCCTAGCGCCCGCGGCCCTGGCGCTCGCAGTGAAGGAACTCCGCGCGGTCCTAGCGCCCGCGGCCATGGCGCTCGCAGTGAAGGAACTCCGCGCGGTCCTAGCGCTCCCCAGACCCCCCAGCACACCATGTGCGACCCGCAGACGCCGCCATTTTGGGTCCCGACCACCACGAGGGGAGGAGGGGCGCCGTTGTGCGACCCGCAGACGCCGCCATTTTGGGTCCCGACCACCACGAGGGGAGGAGGGGCGCCGCCATCTTGGACCGCCCCCGACCTGTACGACGTATGGGGGCGGCCATTTTGTCCACCCCCGACGCCATCTTGTGACCCCTCAGCCACGTGCGATGTATGGGGGCGGCCATTTTGTCCATCCCCGACGCCATCTTGGACGGCAACAACGGACCCCACCCCACTACTACAACCACGGCTCGCTTCGGTTATGCTCGATCAGGCTCGGCCCCGGACTCTCCAGACGACGACGACAACGGTCCTAATTAACGGCCACGAGACGCCATGCCTAGTCGACTCCGGGAGCACGGAAAGTTTTATACACCCCGACACGGTAAGACGCTGTTCCTTAACTACCTACCCCAGCGCACAAAAGATTTGCCTAGCTGCAGGATCCCACTCCGTACAGATCCAGGGATTCTGCATAGTTACCCTAACGGTACAGGGGAGGGAATTCAAAAACTACAAACTTAACGTCCTTCCCCAACTCTGTGCCCCCACCTTGCTGGGCTTAGATTTCCAATGTAACCTACAGAGCCTTACGTTTAAATTCGGCGCCCCATACCCCCACTCACTATCTGCGGCCTCGCCACCCTCAAGGTGCAACCCCCGTCCTTGTTTGCGAACCTCACCCCGGATTGCAAACCCGTCGCCACTAGGAGCAGACGGTACAGCGCCCAGGACCGGACCTTCATTTGGTCCGAAGTCCAGCGGCTACTAAAGGAGGGCATAATCCAGACCAGCAATAGTCCCTGGAGAGCGCAGGTGGTAGTAGTGAAGACAGGGGAGAAACAAAGGATGGTCATTGACTATAGCCAGACCATCAACAGGTACACACAACTAGACGCGTACCCTCTCCCCCGCATATCCGACATGGTCAATCGGATTGCCCAGTATAAAGTCTTCTCCACCGTGGACCTCAAGTCCGCCTACCATCAGCTCCCCATCCGCCCAAGTGACCGCAAGTACACAGTCTTCGAGGCAGACGGGCGATTATACCATTTCCTACGGGTCCCTTTTGGCGTCACAAACGGGGTCTCGGTCTTCCAACGGGAGATGGACCGAATGGTTGATCAACATGGGTTACGGGCCACGTTCCCGTACCTCGACAATGTAACCATCTGCGGCCACGATCAGCAGGACCACGACGCCAACCTCCAAAAATTCCTCCAGACCGCCAAAGCCTTGAACCTCACGTACAACGAGGACAAGTGCGTTTTTAGCACCGATCGGCTAGCCATTCTGGGCTACATAGTGCGCAATGGGATAATAGGCCCCGACCCCGAACGTATGCGCGCACTCATGGAATTTCCCCTCCCGCACTGCCCAAAAGTCCTGAAACGCTGCCTGGGGTTCTTTTCGTACTACGCCCAGTGGGTCCCCCAGTACGCAGACAAGGCCCGCCCCCTAATACAGACCACGACCTTCCCTCTGTCGACAGAGGCTTGCCAGGCCTTCAGCCGCATCAAAGCGGACATCGCAAAGGCCACGATGCGCGCCATCGACGAGTCCCTCCCCTTCCAGGTCGAGAGCGACGCCTCCGACGTAGCTCTAGCGGCTACCCTTAACCAAGCGGGCAGACCCGTGGCCTTCTTCTCCCGAACCCTCCACGCCTCAGAAATCCGCCACTCCTCAGTGGAAAAGGAAGCCCAAGCTATAGTGGAAGCTGTGCGACATTGGAGGCATTACCTGGCCGGCAGGAGATTCACTCTCCTCACTGACCAACGGTCGGTAGCCTTCATGTTCGATAATGCACAGCGGGGCAAGATTAAAAATGACAAGATCTTAAGGTGGAGGATCGAGCTCTCCACCTTCAACTATGAGATCTTGTACCGGCCCGGAAAGCTGAACGAGCCGTCCGATGCCCTATCCCGCGGCACATGTGCCAACGCACAAATTGACCGCCTCCAAACCCTCCACGAGGACCTCTGCCACCCGGGGGTCACTCGGTTTTACCACTTCATCAAGTCCCGCAATCTCCCATACTCTTTAGAGGAGGTCCGTACAGTCACAAGGGACTGCCACATCTGCGCGGAATGCAAGCCGCATTTTTTCAGGCCAGGTGGAGCGCACCTGATTAAGGCTTCCCGCCCCTTTGAACGCCTCAGTCTCGATTTCAAAGGGCCCCTCCCCTCCACCGACCGCAACGCGTATTTCCTTAATGTAGTGGACGAATACTCCCGCTTCCCTTTTGCCATTCCCTGCTCCGACATGACCGCGGCCACAGTCATTAAAGCCCTGAACAGCATCTTCACGCTGTTCGGTTACCCCGCATACGTCCACAGCGACAGTGGGTCCTCTTTCATGAGTGACGAGCTGCGCCAGTTCCTGCTCAGCAAGGGCATAGCCTCAAGTAGGACGACCAGCTACAACCCCCGGGGGAACGGGCAAGTAGAAAGGGAGAACAGCACGGTCTGGAAGGCCGTCCTACTGGCCCTACGGTCCAGGGATCTCCCAGTTTCACGGTGGCAGGAGGTCCTCCCGGACGCTCTCCATTCCATCCGGTCGTTATTATGTACAAGCACTAATCAAACGCCTCACGAGCGTCTCCTTGTCTTCCCTAGGAGGTCCTCCTCTGGAACGTCGCTGCCGACCTGGCTGGCGGCCCCAGGACCCATCCTGCTCCGAAAGCACGTGCGGGCACATAAGGTGGACCCGTTGGTCGAAAGGGTTCACCTCCTCCACGCAAACCCCCAGTACGCCTACGTGGAGTACCCCGACGGCCGACAGGACACGGTCTCCCTGCGGGATCAGGCGCCCGCCGGCACCACGCACACCCCCCCGACACCATCAACCCAACCGCCCCCCTTCCTGCCACCGTCGCACCCCGCGACCGCCCCCTTCCCAGGAGGATCAGTCCCCCTCCCCTTTGCACCGACAGCTGAAACCGTGCGGCTCCCGGAGGCGACAACACTGGTACAAGCACCACCACCACCGCCGGGGCCGAGGCGAACGACACGGACGACCAGACCGCCCGACCGACTCGTGGCGTCGATGTAAAACAAAGATGGACTGTCCAATGAACATTTTGTTTTTCCTATACCCTCTGTACATAGTTGTAACAGGACGATACTGTCCAATACTGTACTACCATGTAACTGTTCTATCCTCCCAGGACCAGCCCTGTAAACCCTTACCACCATACGAAGCATCACCCCGCCGGGTTCATTTTTGACAAGGGGTGAATGTGGTAGTATGTATTGGGGGTCATGTGGGACTGGAAGCCCTAATGTCATTGGCTGACAGATCCCGGGTCCTGGTTGGCCGTTGACCTCAAGCTCCGCCCTGAAGGCGAAGTATAAGAAGCCGGTGCCTTCCCCCGCAGGCCAGTTTACTATCGGGCTGCGGGGGAACAGACACGCTTAATAAAGCCTCATCGACTTCACTCTATTCATCTCACGGAGTCTTTGTGCGCTACAAGAGTCAGTTCCAGACGGGAACTGCCGAATGCGCGACCTACTCCTCCATGGCCGCCACCGGAAGCCTCGTCCCTGCTTCTTCAATGGCCCTGGTAGATCCTTTCACAGTTGTTCCCTCTGCTGCTAGAATTCACCTTTGATAGAGTCAAGTCAGATTGCAGCTTTAAGCTTGCCCTTCCCCCGCCTGCATGCTGGAAGAGGCCCTTGTCTAAACCTGCAGCCAAAGCCAAATCCTTTACTGTTTCTGCCGGGTCTGGTAGCCAAAAGACATAACATTCCTGGGGGACACCATCAGGGGAATGCTGCAGTCTTCTTCCCACACCGGGAAATGTCAAACAAATGCCGTGGGGGCCCTGTAAAAGAGCCCAAAAGTCCAATCCAAGCGGGAGCTACCGAATATGCGACCTAGCTCTGCATAGCCGCACCCGGAAGTGCTGCCCGCTTTCCCGAGGCAGCAGGAGGTGTAGATGGAGTCAATGGATAGGAGGCAGGTTCATGTGATGGACTGGGCGGTGTTCACGACTCTCAGAAGTTTCTTGCGGCCCTGGGCCGAGCAGTTGCCATACCAGGCTGTGATGCAGCCCGATAGGATGCTTTCTATGGTGCATCTGTAAAAGTTGCTAAGAGTCAATGTGGACATGCCGAATTTCCTTAGTTTCCTGAGGAAGTATAGGCGCTGTTGTGCTTTCTTGGTGGTAGCGTCGACGTGGGTGGACCAGGACAGGTATTTGGAGATGTGTACCCCATGGAATTTGAAACTGCTAACCATCTCCACCTCGGCCCCGTTGATGCTGAGATGCTGTGTAGAGTACTTTGCTTTCTGAAGTCAATGACCAGCTCTTTAGTTTTGCTGGCATTGAGAGATAGATTGTTGTCGCTCCGCCACTCCACCAGGTTCTCAATCTCCCTCCTGTATTCTGACTCGTCGTTATTCAAGATCCAGCCCACTCTGGTCGTATCGTCAGCAAACCTTTCGATGGAGTTGGAAACAAATTTTACCACGCAGTCGTGTGTGTACAAGGAGTAGAATAGGGGGCTAAGTACGCCCCGGTATTGAGGACTATTGTGGAGGAGGTGTTGTTGTTTATTCTTCCTGATTGTGGTGTGTGGATTAGAAAGTCGAGGATCCAGTTACAGAGTGGGGAGCCAAGTCCTAGGTTTTGGAGCTTTGATATGAACTTGGCTGGGATTATGGTGTTTAAAGCGGAGCTGTCGTCAATAAATAAGAGTCTGATGTAGGAGTCCTTCTTGTCGAAATGCTCTCGGGATGAGTGTAGGGCCAGGGAGATGGCGTCTGCTGTGGACCGGTTGTATGCGAATTGCAGTGGATCAAGGCGTTCTGGCACTATGGAGGTTGAAGGAAATCAGCTATATCTCATAGATTATCATAGAATTTACAGTGCAGAAGGAGGCCATTCGGCCCATCGAGTCTGCACCGGCTCTTGGAAAGAGCACCTTACCCAAGGTCAACATCTCCACCCCATCCCCATAACCCAGTAACCCCACCCAACACTAAGGGCAATTTTGGACACTAAGGGCAATTTAGCATGGCCAATCCACCTAACCTGCACATCTTTGGACTGTGGGAGGAAACCGGAGCACCCGGAGGAAACCCACGCACACACGGGGAGGATGTGCAGACTCCGCACAGACAATGACCCAAGCTGGAATCGAACCTGGGACCCTGGAGCTGTGAAGCAATTGTGCTATCCACAAGGCTACCGTGCTGCCCCAAAGGCCATTAAAATGTAAATATTAAAGCCCAGTCTTTAAAACCCATTTTAAAATAAGGATTTCAGTATTCATAACCTTAGGTCATGACAAAACACATAACTTGAACAGAGGTACAAAGCCTGACACATCCACAAACTAGCTGGAGATAAATGCAACATTTTTACTGACAATATGAACTGACTATTGTTCCAATTAACAGAATTCAAAAAAAGTTTCATTTTAAAAATGAGCTGTACCAGGAATCAGATCAAGGTCGGAATGAGCACCATAGCAAAATTAATCCACCATTGTTCAGAATATGGATAAAATGAAAGTCAGCAGAAAACCAATAAGAACCAGACTCGATTACAGCGCAAAATCACATTCCATAGCACACACACATTCAAACATGAAACATTTAAAACTTATGTTGCACATTGAGGATTGACAGTTAACTATCCAATCAAATGTATTTGAAACTCACCCAAACCAATCAGGACGACATAGAGGTAGGGACAGATGGCCTCAGACTGATAACATTTTCCTTGAACGGGAGAGTCCGAACAGCCATTTTCTATCCGGATCAATCTATACTTTTACTTGACTATTCGCTATCCGTATTTTCATATTTTCCCTTCTAAAACTCTTGAAGTCTACGCAAGCTGTTTTGCCTTAAGCAAGAAACCATTTCTGTATTATTTTTGAAAGTTAAAATTGTTTTATAAATTACTTCTCTTTAAGTCTTTTGCTGGCAAGGCTTTGTTGAGAATAGATTTGAGTTTCTCTCAATTGTAATCAATAGAAGTAATAAAAGATTCTCACTTCGCACCCGAGAAGTGTAACTCCAATTTCGACTGAGTTTTAAAGTGTATGCGAGACTGCACTTGAACCACATGGTAGATCTCTACAGAGGTGATGCGTTCCATGACCAACCTCTCGCATTTGTCACTTCCTAACCCAGTTCAGCCCTATCATCGTGTCCAGGAATGTAGGACTTTGGGGGAACATTTTCTTCTCCTTGCAGTTACGCAGCTGCAGATGAAGAACTGAAATGAAAATGAAAATCGCTTATTGTCACAAGTAGGCTTCAATGAAGTGACTGTTAAAAGCCCCTAGTCCCCACATTCCGGCGCCTGCTCGGGGAGGCTGGCCTGCCTTGGTCTGCTTTAAAAGCCAGCTATTTAGCCCAGTGTGCTAAACCAGCCTCTGAGCTCATTCCCTTCTGGGAGTTAGAGCTTCTCTGTTGGTTCCCCCAGGGTCGCAATTCTATCATCCATGTACATGTCCTCTACTGTCAGCATTCCTCTGCCCCCTCCCCCACGTCCCAAGTAGTGTCTAACCTTGCCGGCGTGAACCTGTGGATGTTGCCGATGGGGGCCCCGTGGACATCTCGGCAAGTTCAAAATGGTGCCTAAGCTGGTTCCGCGTTCTACGGGTGACTACTACCACTGGACTCCTGGAGTGTGTGCGCCTGGGGGGGGGTGGGGGCGGTGGACAGCGCTCGGAGAGATGTCCCCGTGGGGGAGGCCTTCTCTAATCGGACCCTGTCTGTTTTCCTTGGCCACCCCTCACCCTCTCCGCGTCGGCCGCCCAGTTGTGGAACGGAATATTCGCTGGGGCCAAGCCTCCCATCTCTGCCCTCGCTGTAAAACGGACTTGCCTACCCAAGGAACTCTTCTCCCCCCCCCCACCCCCACCACCACCCCGCCGACATGAAGGCCATGATTAGCTTGTCAACCCTGGTGAAGAAGGATTTGGGGTTACGCAGAGGAATCTAGGCAGCAGGTTCTGATTGTCTGTACTGTTCCAGCTAGCGAAAGAGGGAGTGGGTGCCATCATTGCAGGTCCCTCCACCAGGCTCGAGAGGTTCCATTTGCGGAGCCTCTTCCAGGTGTGGGCCCCCTGGTCCTCAGGTACCTAAACTTGCTTTGGGTTACTTTAAACGGTGTTTCCTCCAGCTCCGCTCCGCCCTCTCTGGGGTTCACCGGGAAGATTTTGCTCCTGCTCCAGTGGAGTTTGTAACCCGAGAAGGCGCCGATCTCCCTAAGGAGTCCAGTTATCTTTCCTATGCTGGCTAGGGGATTCGACACGTGGAGGAGCAGGGCATCCTCTCTTCGGCTGCCCATCCGCCATTCTAAGGGCGAGGGCCAGCGGCTCAATTGGCAGCGCAAACAAGAGCCGGGATAGCGGGCACCCCTACCTTGTTCCCCTGTGCAGCCAGAAGTACTTGGAGCTGGTGGCATTCATCCATACGCTCGCAATAGGAGCGCTGTACAGGAGCTTCACCCACGTGGTGAACCCTGCCCCAAACCCAAACCGCTCAAGCTCCTCCATGAGGGACCTCCATTCTACTCGATCGAAGGCTTTCTCAGCGTCCAGAGAGAGAATCATCTCTGGTCCTCTCCCCGGATGGGGTCATTATTACACTCAGCAGGTGTCTGATGTTCGCTGTTAGTTGTCTGCCTTTAACAAACCCAGTCTGATCTTCCGCGATCACTTGTGGCAGGCAACTCTCCAGTCGCCGCACCAGTGCTTTCGCAAAGATTTTCACGTCAGTATTTAAGAGAGAGATAGGTCCGTATGATCCACACTCTGTCGAGTCTTTGTCCTCCTTAGGGAACCAATGAGATCAAGGCTCATGCCAGCGTGGGCGGCAGGGCCCCATTCGACAGTGACTCGTTGAACATCTCCCAAGTGCGAGGCGGAGTTGCTCAGAACTTTTGTACCGGGCTTCCAGGAACCCATCCGGTCCTGGCGCGTTCCCTGGTTGTGGGGATGAGGGTGGAGCCTTGCCCGAGAGTGGCAGTCTTCGGGGTATCAGAAGAGCCAGATCTCTTCATGGGGAGGAGAGCAGACGCCTTTGCCTCCCTGATCGCCCGCCGAAGAATCCTGCTTGGCTGGCCATCAGCAGCAGTACCCAACGCTGCAGACTGGCTGTCCGACCTGTCGCAATTTCCCCAAATGGGGAGAAAATAAAATTCACCAACTTGTTCCATTGGCATTTTTGGGAGCCAGCAGCCAATAAGCCAGGGGGGGGGGGGAGAGATCCACAGAGTCAAATGAAGAGGGGGAGGGGGGGGGAAGAGAGGCAGGGGGGGGTGGGAGGGGGGGAGGGGTGGGGGGGGGGAGGGAGGGAGGGAACAAAGAGAGACAGAAACCAACCATATCCCACACGGAAGGGCCCCCAACTCCTTCGGACCAAAATCTTATGAACAGGAACAACCGAATAAGAGCAACTTAAAACAAAATAACGTATGCAGCATTACGCTACCCCAATAGGTCCTGGTCTGACGAATCAACGAACCGGATAGCAAGAAGGGGTGGGGGGACTTGGGAGAGAGGGGGAGTTGGGGGTCGGAGGCCAAGTCAAAACTGGGTGCTTGTAAAAAAGAAATGTGAATTGTAACCGATGTATATAGTTTCTGTGTCTGTTCACGTTCATCTTTGTTTTGTATCAAAAGAAAAACCCTATTAAAACATTTTCAAAAAAAGAATCCACCTGATGTTACATGTGAGGGTGTCCCAAATTCCAGAAGAGTGACTTGGAACACTGGTTCTTAATGGCGTATATTTTTAATTTGGTATTTGTGAGAAAAATGTGAACCCGGGAGGAATAGTCCAGTCGCTGTGTGAACCATTAATAAAGAACATTTATTTAAAATAAATGACAAAGACGACAATGCACTACAACAGTTAAGTACACTGATGGCTATACACACATTGTATTATACGAAGTTACCACTTGGTTACCAACTACCTATGTTTCCTAAACTCTCAGATGCCTTTTAAGTTCAAAATCAACATCCGTTATATAATTCTATGAGCCAAATCCAGCATATAGTTACCACACGCTGGTTACTTGCAAAGTCTGGGGAAACCGTACTCAGTTTCAGCAACGGCAAAATTGCTACTTCTCATCGGAAGACTTTTTCTGCAGCTGGGTGTGGCTGTGACTGTCTCCCTTTCCCCAGACATTGTGTTATGACTATATAATTCTTTCCCTTTTGATGTTATCCACCCTGTAGAGTCAGCCTTTAGCACGTACACTCCAATTTCCTTCTCTCTACTTTGAAGTCACCTCTTCTAAACCCCATTGTTTTCCTCTAATGACATAGGTAAACACTTGCTTTTCTCACTGACATGCAAATTTGCTTCTCAAAATCTCTTAAGACATTTGTCCTTATCAACTCCTGTTTTATTTTATCCCCATCTCATTTTGCAAATCTTAATTTCCCCAAATTATTAACATTACTGCTAAACGTTTATTAATGAAACAGAACATGGTTAAAAAACAGAAAATGACTTGAGGATCAAAGACAACCAGAGTAAAAGGATGTTCACAATGTTCTGGACCCAAATAATTTCTCTTTAATTAATCTGCAGCCTGTTCCCTGCCCTCTTTGTGGAAACCTCCGCTCAGTTCACAAGCATGACCCTGACCTTCCGCTCGCTGCCATTAGAATTCAGCACCTTGCTCTCAGGCTCACATTCCTGTCCTCGGCCTGCTGCAATGTTCCGGAGAAGTCCAACACAAGCTGGACGAACAGCCCCTCATCTTCCCATGAGGCACTTTACAGCCTTCTGGACTCAACATTGAGTTCAACAACTTCAGACCCTGAACTCTCTCCTCCATTTTGATTTGTTTTTTACCGAGTGCCAGTCTGTATCTTGTTTTCATGTTTTTTGCTTCCAGGTAGAGATGTCCTTTATTCTGCCATTAACACTTACTCTGGACCAATGCTTTGTTTCTTTACCACAACCATTACCTCTCCCTTTGCGTTTTATTCCAGGACATTTTTGACATTTAATCTCACCCACCTTCTAACCAATCCCTGACTTTCCCTTTTGTTCTACCTGACCCTCCCCCTTTCTCACCAGCATCAAACCCATCACATTTCTCCCTCTCTTTAGTTCTGAAGTCGAGTTTCATTGGACGTGAAACATTAACTCTGTTTCTCTCTCCACACATGTTGCCAGGCCTTTTTTTTAAAATGTTTCCAAAAGGGGCAATTTTTAGCGTGGCAAATTCACCTACCCTGCACATCTTTGGGTTGTGGCGATGAGACCCACGCAGACACGGGGAGAATGTGCTGGGATCGAACCAGGTTGGCAGTGCTAACCACGACACCACTGTGCTGCCCCAGATGCTGCCAGTATAGAATAAATGTCTTTCATCAGCTTTTGTGGATCATTTCAGTGGAAATGACCTCTCCCAGGCTCAAAGAACATCAGCCCAGCCAGGCTTGTCCAGCAGACAGAAACCCTCTGACCCTCCCACTTCACCAAGTCTCAGAATGAACATGGTTCAGTCCTGGGTGTGATTAACAGCAGAATCCAATCCCTGTCATCACTTGTGAACTCGCTGGTGAGTCTGCAGTGTGGATGATGTTCTAAACCTCTTTGTTCAGTGAGAGCAGCTGAACGGTCTCCCCTCAGTGTGAATGCGTTGGTGGATCATCAGTACCCGAGAGCTTTTAAACCCCTCCGCAGTCAGAGCATTTAAAGGGTCTCTCATTGCTGGGAGTGACATTGTGTCTCAGCAGGCTGGATGACCGAGTGAATCCCTTCCCATACATGGAGCAGGTGAACGGCCTCACCCCAGTGTGAACTCGCTGGTGTATCTGCAGGGTGAATGAATCACTAAGTCCCTTCCCTCACTCAGTGCAGGTACAGGACAGAAATGCAGAACAGACAATTCTAGTTTCTCTGGAAAATTCTTATCTGTCTCATTCCCCATAAGCTGTAAATCTCCATCCCACACACTCTCCCTCCATTCTCACTCTGCTGTATCTAATATTCACCCCCCCAATTCTCCTGAAGGTGCTGATTCAGGCTGATTGACAGATCCCTGCTCACTGCTTCCTGTCCTAGACACAGAGACCATAACAAATAGGAGCTGCAGTCAGCTATTCGGCCCATCGGGCCTGCTCAAACATTCAGATTGTTGGCCGATCTACCTCAGCACCATTTCCCCACACTATCCCCCATATCCCACAATATCTTCAATATCTAGGAACCTATCAATGTCTGTCTTGAAAATACTTGATGACTGAGGCTCCACTGTCTCTGGGGTAGAGAATTCCAAAGCTTCGCCACACCCTCGAGTGAGGAAATCCCTCCTCATCTCAGCTTTCTCCCCATTTTCCTGCCGGTTCCCCATAATCCTCGACTCCCTGGTCAATCAGAAATCTGTCCAACTTGGCCGTGAATATATTCAATGACCCCCAGACTCCACTGGTCCCTGTGGAAGAGAAATCCAGAGACTAACAACCCTCTGAGGGAAGAGATGACTGGAAATATATAACATAGCTACAGCACAATATTACACAGCTATAAATTATAATAAATGTACTTCATTACAGAACCATCAATAATATATCTAATCTGCACCATTTAACAACACTGGACATTTCTCTGATATTAATTTACTGTCGGTTGTGGTAGAAAAAAAAACCAACAGAACCTCCTCGACACAAGGTTTCCAGGCAACCGGCTGACGGCTCCTCCCAGAGCGAGAAGCCAATCGGTGATCTCCCCCTCCGGCACAGGACTGCACATGTGCAAGGGAGCAGGAATTGCACATACATGTGGGAGAGCCCACGCCCGACCTTCATGCTGAGGTGTTGACCAATGGGAAGAGTTGGAGGACATAACTATAGAAGCTTTTCCCGTTGGTTTTTATGTTTCTCCCCAGTTTGCTCTCATATTCTATCTTCTCTTTATCAGTTTCTTGGTCCTCCTTTGCTGAATTCCAAAACAAGTTCCCAGTCCTCAGGCTCACTACTATTTTGGCCACTTTATGAGCCTCTTCCTTTGATCTAATGGAATCTTTAACTTCTTGTGTTAGTCACGGTTGCATCACTTTTCCTGTTGGATTTCTTAAAGGAATCTATATTTGATGTCAATAAGTAACAATTCCTTATATGACAGCAATTGCCTGTCTACCGTCATACATTTTATTGTAAGATCCCAAGACAATTTGCCCCTTATACCTTGAACGTTTCCAGCTATGAGAAGCACCCGGATAAATTAAACAAAAGAACCATGTAACAACCATAGCCCACCTTCATGGCAACGTGGCATGATTTCTGGGGTTCCAAACAGAAATGGGGACTAAATATCTTCTAACGACCAAACACCCTTTCACTCAGTGATCCTTGTGAAATTTGAAACCAGGTAATCGCAATAAGACAAAGAGCCCACTGGAAAAAAAGTTGTGAGATCGGCCTGTCCAGTAGAAAGAAACACTCCGACTATTTCCATTATTCAACTGATAAAATGAAAGAATTACAGTCCGGGATGTAATCGAGAGCAGAAACAAAGTAGAATCCAACCCTGTAATCACGTGGGAACATGTTGGTGTCTCAGCAGGTGCAAGGAATTATAAAATCCCTTCCCACATTGAGTACACATGAATGGCTTCTCCCCAGTATGAACTCGCTGGTGCGTCTGCGGGGTGGATGATCACTAAATCCATTCCCTCACTGAGAGCAAATGAAGGACTTCATGCCAGTGTGAACTCGCTGGTGTCTCAACAGGATGCCCAAAAGAGTGAATCCCTTCCCACACTGAGAGCAGGTGAAAGGTCTCTCCCCGGTGTGAACTCGCTGGTGTCGCTGCAGATTCGATGAATCATTAAATCCCTTCCCACATTGAGAACAGGTGAAGGGCCACTCCCTAGTGTGAACCCTCTGGTGTCTCAACAGGTGGGATGACAGAATGAATCCCTTCCCACACTGAGAGCAGATGAATGGCCTCTCCCCAGTGTGAACTCGCTGGTGTGTCTGCAGGCCGGATGAGTCAGTGAATCCCTTCCCACACCGAGAGCAGGTGAACGGCCTCTCCCCAGTGTGAACTCGCTGGTGTCTCAACAAATTGCACAAAAGACTGAATCCCTTCTCACACTGAGAGCACGTGAATGGTTTCTCTCCAGTGTGAACTCGCTGGTGTGTCCGCAGGTTGGAAGAATCATTGAATCCCTTCCCACACTGAGAGCAGGTGAATGGCTTCTCCCCAGTGTGAACTCGAAGATGTGTCTGCAGGGTGGACGAATCACTGAATCCCTTCCCACACTGAGAGCAGGTGAAGGGCCTCTCCCCAGTGTGAACTTGCTGGTGTCTCAACAGGTGGGATGACAGAGTGAATCCCTTTCCACACGTGGAGCATGTGAATGGTCTCTCCCCAGTGTGAACTTGCTGGTGTCTCTGCAGGATGGATGACAAAGTGAATCCCTTCCCACACACTGAGCAGGTGAACGGCCTCTCTCCAGTGTGAAAGCGTCGATGAGCTTCCAGCTCTGATGGAGCTTTGAACCTCTTCCCACAGTCCCCACATTTCCACAGTTTCTCCATGTTTTGGGTCTCCCTATATCTGTCCCAGTTGGACAATCAGTTGAACACTTGACCACACAGGACTCGTGTATGGTTTCTCCAGCTGTGAATGGTGTAATATGTATTCAGGCTGTGTAACTAGTTAAAGCTCTTTCCACAGTCAGTGCTCTGGAACACTCTCACTCGGGTGTGTGTGTCTCGGTGCTTTTGCAGTCACACTGATGTTTAAAACCTTTTGATGTTGACAGATCAGGCAAACATTTCTACTTCTGCATTTAAAGGCCGATAATATTCAGTTCCAAGGAATTGAGAGATTCAGTCAGATTGAGACGTGATGTTTGAGATTTTTGTCTGTAATTCCTCCTGTTATAATACCCTGTAAAAACAATTTACAAAAGTCATCACTGTCAGTAGAGGATAGAAATTCAGAATGGACAATTCTAATTTCTCTGGAACATTCTTTCCTCGCTTCTTCTCCAAATAACTGCAAATCTCCATCCCACACACTCTCCCTCCATTCTCATTCTGCTGTATCTAATATTCACCCTCCCATTCTCCTAAAGGTTTTGATTCCGGCTGATTGACAAATCCATGGTCGCCACTTCCTGTGCAGGACACTGGGATCAAAACATATAGGCACTGCAGTTGGCCATTCGGCCCATCGGACCTGCTCAACCATTTAATGAGATAACTGGCCGATCTACCTCAGCACCATTTTCCCACACTATCCCCCCTATCCCTCGGTACCTTCAATATCTAGAAACCTATCAATCTCTCTCTTGAAAATACTTGATGACTGAGGCTCCACAGTCGTCTGGGGTGGAGATTTCCAAATGTTCACCACATCCTCGAGTGAAGAAATCCCTCCTCATCTCAGCCTTCTTTCCATTTTCCTGCCGGTTCCCCATAACCCCCGACTCCCCCCATCAATCAGAAATCTGTCCAACTCAGCGGTGAATATATTCATTGACTCTCAAACTCCACTGGTCCCTGTGGAAGAGAAATCCAGAGACTAACAACCCTCTGAGGGAGGAAATGACTGGAAATATATAACATAGCTACAGCACAATATTACACAACTGAAAATAATAATAAATGTACTTTATGATTTTGATTTGATTAATTGTCACATAATAATTGTCACATTTTTTCCAGAACCATCTATAATAAATCTAATTTGTACCATATAACACTAGACAGATCTCTGTCCTATATTAATATAGGAGACCTGGGCCAAGCTTTGCAGAGTCTGCACCCTCCCTGGATTCACTTCCTTTCCCTTCAGTTGCTGCAAGTGACCAATTGAAGGTCAGAATGAGAAAAGAAATGGAAAGGGGAGAAAAGAAAGTGTTTTACTCACAGATGTTGGAGACAGGAGTAAGTTTCAGTCTGTGTGAAGCCCGCGCTCTGATAGGCTGGAGGACCAGAGTCCTTCCGGTGCGACTCGCTTCCCATTGACCGATACATCAGAAGGTCAGGGGGTGGACACCCCACCACACAGCTTCCCGTCTCTCTTGGACATGCGCAGTCCGGAGCCTGGTTGGGAGGGGGAAGATCACCGAGCGGCTTCTCGCTCTGGCCGGTGCCTGGAAACCTTGTCTCGAGGACGTGGACGGGAAACAATGGGTGAGGGTGGAGCTCCAGTGTGCGCGCCGAGGCTGCGCACTGGAACCCGGAGACGTCACTACGAAGCAGAGTGATTCCTATTGCGTGATTCAGGCAGGGCTTTATTGTGACGTCACAATCCGGAAGTTGGACAAAACTGCCTCCTCTGCAACATCTGGGAGGAAATCAATGTTTCTCCCTTTCCATTTCTTTCCTCATTCTGGGAAGACATTGGTGACTTGGAGCAACTGAAGGGAAAGGAAGTGAATCCAGGGAGGGTGCAGACTCTGGAAAGGTTGGCCCATCTCTCTCTCTCTCTCTCTCTCTTTTTTTTAATAAATATTTTATTGAAAATTTTTGGTCAACCAACACAGTACATTGTGCATCCTTTACACAACATTATAACAATACAGATAATAATGACCCTTTTTTTTTATATAAACAAAAAACAACAAGTAAATAAATATTAAATAACAAAAATGAAAACTAGCCCTAATTGGCAACTGCCTTGTCACAGGCTATACCCCCCCCCCATCCCTCCCCCCCCCCCCCCCCCCCAAGTCCTGGGCTGCTGCTGCTGCCTTTTTTCCCCCATCTATCTTTCCGCAAGATATTCGACGAACGGTTGCCACCGCCTGGTGAACCCTTGAGCCGACCCCCTTAGGACGAACTTAATCCGCTCTAGCTTTATGAACCCCGCCATATCATTTATCCAGGTCTCCACCCCCGGGGGCTTGGCTTCTTTCCACATTAGCAATATCCTGCGCCGGGCTACTAGGGACGCAAAGGCCAAAACATCGGCCTCTCTCGCCTCCTGCACTCCCGGCTCTTGTGCAACCCCAAATATAGCCAACCCCCAGCTTGGTTCGACCCGGACTCCTACTACTTTTGAAAGCGCCTTTGTCACCCCCACCCAAAACCCCTGTAGTGCCGGGCATGACCAAAACATATGGGTATGATTCGCTGGGCTTCTCGAGCACCTCGCACACCTATCCTCCACCCCAAAAAATTTACTGAGCCGTGTTCCAGTCATATGTGCCCTGTGTAATACCTTAAACTGAATCAGGCTTAGCCTGGCGCACGAGGACGACGAGTTTACCCTGTTTAGGGCATCTGCCCACAGCCCCTCCTCGATCTCCTCCCCTAGCTCTTCTTCCCATTTCCCTTTTAGTTCGTCCACCATAGTCTCCCCTTCGTCCCTCATTTCCCTATATATATCCGACACCTTACCATCCCCCACCCATTTCTTTGAGATGACTCTGTCCTGCACCTCTTGTGTCGGGAGCTGCGGGAATTCCCTCACCTGTTGCCTCGCAAAAGCCCTCAATTGCATGTACCTGAATGCATTCCCTTGGGGCAACCCATATTTCTCGGTCAGCGCTCCCAGACTTGCGAACTTCCCGTCCACAAATAGATCTTTCAGTTGCGTTATTCCTGCTCTTTGCCACATTCCATATCCCCCATCCATTCCCCCCGGGGCAAACCTATGGTTGTTTCTTATCGGGGACCCCCCCAATGCTCCGGTCTTTCCCCTATGTCGTCTCCACTGTCCCCAAATCTTCAGTGTAGCTACCACCACCGGGCTCGTGGTGTAGTTCCTCGGTGAGAACGGCAATGGGGCTGTCACCACAGCCTGCAGGCTGGTCCCCCTACAGGACGCCCTCTCTAATCTCTTCCACGCCGCTCCCTCCTCCTCTCCCATCCACTTACTCACCATTGAAATATTAGCGGCCCAATAATACTCACTTAGGCTCGGTAATGCCAGCCCCCCCCTATCCCTACTACGCTGTAAGAATCCCTTCCTCACTCTCGCAGTCTTCCCGGCCCAAACAAAACCCATGATGCTCTTTTCTATCCTTTTAAAAAAGCCTTCGTGATCACCACCTGGAGGCACTGAAACACAAAGAGGAATCTCGGGAGGACCACCATCTTAACCGCCTGCACCCTCCCTGCCATTGACAGTGCTACCATATCCCATCTCTTGAAATCTTCCTCCATCTGTTCCACCAACCGCGTTAAATTTAGCCTGTGCAATGTGCCCCAATTCTTAGCTATCTGGATCCCCAGGTAACGAAAGTCTCTTGTTACCTTCCTCAACGGTAGGTCTTCTATTTCTCTACTCTGCTCCCCTGGATGCACCACAAACAGCTCACTCTTCCCCATGTTCAATTTATACCCTGAAAAATCCCCAAACTCCCCAAGTATCCGCATTATTTCTGGCATCCCCTCCGCCGGATCCGCCACATATAGTAGCAGATCATCCGCATATAAAGATACCCGGTGTTCTTCTCCTCCCCTAAGTATTCCCCTCCATCTCTTGGAACCTCTCAGCGCTATCGCCAGGGGCTCAATCGCCAGTGCAAACAGTAATGGGGACAGAGGACATCCCTGCCTTGTCCCTCTATGGAGCCGAAAATATGCCGATCCCCGTCCATTCGTGACCACACTCGCCACTGGGGCCCTATACAACAGCTGCACCCATCTAACATACCCCTCTCCAAAACCAAATCTCCTCAACACCTCCCACAGATAATCCCATTCCACTCTATCAAATGCTTTCTCGGCATCCATCGCCACGACTATCTCCGTTTCACCCTCTGGTGGGGCCATCATCATTACCCCTAACAGCCTCCGTATATTCGTGTTCAGCTGTCTCCCCTTCACAAACCCAGTTTGGTCCTCGTGGACCACCCCCGGGACACATTCCTCTATTCTCATTGCCATTACCTTGGCCAGGACCTTGGCATCCACATTTAGGAGGGAAATTGGTCTGTAGGACCCGCATTGTAGCGGATCCTTTTCCTTCTTTAAGAGAAGCGATATCGTTGCTTCAGACATAGTCGGGGGCAGTTGTCCCCTTTCCTTTGCCTCGTTAAAGGTCCTCGTCAGTACCGGGGCGAGCAAGTAAAATTCAACTGGGAATCCGTCCGGTCCCGGGGCCTTTCCCGTCTGCATGTTCCTAATTCCTTTCACCACTTCTTCTACCGTGATCTGTGCTCCCAGTCCCACCCTTTCCTGCTCTTCCACCTTGGGAATTTCCAGCCGATCCAAAAAATCCATCATTCTCTCCCTCCCATCCGGGGGTTGAGCTTCATACAGTTTTTTATAAAATGTCTTGAACACTTCATTCACTCTCTCCGCCCCCCGCTCCATCTCTCCTTCCTCATCCCTCACTCCCCCTATTTCCCTCGCTGCTCCCCTTTTCCTCAATTGGTGTGCCAGCAATCTGCTCGCCTTCTCCCCATATTCATACTGTACACCCTGCGCCTTCCTCCATTGTGCCTCTGCAGTGCCTGTAGTCAGCAAATCAAATTCCACATGCAGCCTTTGCCTTTCCCTGTACAGTCCCTCCTCCGGTGCTTCCGCATATTGTCTGTCCACCCTCAAAAGTTCTTGCAGCAACCGCTCCCGTTCCTTACTCTCCTGCTTCCCTTTATGTGCCCTTATTGATATCAGCTCCCCCCTAACCACCGCCTTCAACGCCTCCCAGACCACTCCCACCTGAACCTCCCCATTGTCATTGAGTTCCAAGTACTTTTCAATACATCCCCTCACCCTTAGGCACACCCCCTCATCCGCCATTAGTCCCATGTCCATTCTCCAGGGTGGGCGCCCTCCTGTTTCCTCCCCTATCTCCAAGTCTACCCAGTGTGGGGCATGATCCGAAATGGCTATAGCCGTATATTCCGTTCCCCTCACCTTCGGGATCAATGCCCTACCCAACACAAAAAAGTCTATGCGCGAATAGACTTTATGGACATAGGAGAAAAACGAGAACTCCTTACTCCTAGGTCTACTGAATCTCCACGGGTCCACACCTCCCATCTGCTCCATAAAATCCTTAAGCACCTTGGCTGCTGCCGGCCTCCTACCAGTCCTGGACTTCGACCTATCCAGCCTTGGTTCCAACACCGTGTTAAAGTCTCCCCCCATTATCAGCTTTCCCGTCTCTAGGTCCGGGATGCGTCCTAGCATTCGCCTCATAAAGTTGGCATCATCCCAGTTCGGGGCATACACGTTTACCAAAACCACCATCTCTTCCTGTAATTTGCCACTCACCATCACGTATCTGCCCCCGTTATCCACCACTATAGTCTTTGCCTCGAACATTACCCGCTTCCCCACTAATATAGCCACCCCCCTGTTTTTCGCATCCAGCCCCGAATGGAACACCTGCCCCACCCATCCTTTACGCAGCCTAACCTGGTCTATCAGTTTCAGGTGCGTTTCCTGTAACATAACCACATCTGCTTTAAGTTTCTTAAGGTGTGCGAGTACTCGTGCCCTCTTTATCGGCCCGTTGAGCCCTCTCACGTTCCACGTGATCAGCCGAGTTGGGGGGCTTCCCACCCCCCCCCTTGCCGGTTAGCCATCATCTTTTTCCAGCTTCTCACCCAGTTCCCACGCAGCTGTATCTCCCCCAGGCGGTGCCCCCCCGCCCATCCTCTCCCGTACCCACTCCCCCCTTTCCCCAGCAGCAGCCACCCAGTAATTCCCCCCTCCCACCCCCCCCGCTAGACCCCCCGCTAGCGTAATTACTCCCCCCATGTTGCTCCCAGAAGTCAGCAAACTCTGGCTGACCTCGGCTTCCCCCCGTGACCACGGCTCGCACCGTGCGACGCCCCCTCCTTCCTGCTTCTCTATTCCCGCCATAATTATCATAGCGCGGGAACCAAGCCCGCGCCTCTCCCTCGGCCCCGCCTCCCATGGCCAACGCCCCATCTCCTCTCCCTCCCCATCTCCCCCCATCACCACCTGTGGGAGAAAGAAAAGTTACCATACCGCAGGATTAGAACATAAAACCCCTCTTCGCCCCCCCCATTCGCCCCACCACTTTGTCCAAACGTTCTTTTTCATAATCCACTCATTCCAGTTTTTCTTCTACAATAAAAGTCCACGCTTCATCCGCCGTCTCAAAGTAGTGGTGCCTCCCTTGATATGTGACCCACAGTCTTGCCGGTTGCAGCATTCCAAATTTTATCTTCCTTTTGTGAAGTACCGCCTTGGCCCGATTAAAGCTCGCCCTCCTTCTCGCCACCTCCGCACTCCAGTCTTGATAAACGCGGATCACCGCGTTCTCCCATTTACTGCACCGAGTTTTCTTCGCCCATCTAAGGACCATTTCTCTATCCTTAAAACGGAGGAATCTCACCACTATGGCTCTGGGAGTTTCTCCTGCTCTCGGTCCTCGCGCCATCACTCGGTATGCTCCCTCCACCTCCAACGGACCCGTCGGGGCCTCCGCTCCCATTAACGAATGCAGCATCGTGCTCACATATGCCCCGATGTCCGCCCCCTCCACACCTTCAGGAAGGCCAAGAATCCTCAGGTTGTTCCTCCTTGCGTTGTTTTCCAGTGCCTCCAACCTCTCCACACATCGTTTCTGGTGTGCCTCCTGTATCTCCGACTTCACCACCAGGCCCTGTATATCGTTCTCATTCTCGGCTGCTTTCGCCTTCACGACCCGAAGCTCCTGCTCCTGGGTCTTTTGTTCCTCCTTTAGCCCTTCGATCGCCTGGAGTATCGGGGCCAACAACTCTTTCTTCATTTCCTTTTTTATCTCCTCCACGCAGCATTTCAAGAACTCTTGTTGTTCAGGGCCCCATATGAAACTGCCACCTTCCGACGCCATCTTGGTTTTTGCTTGCCTTCCTTGCCGTTGTTCCAAAGGATCCGCTGCAATCCGGCCACTTTCCTCTCCTTTTTCCATCCATGTCCAGGGGGAGCACCCTCCTGGTTTACCGCACGGTGTTTTTAGCCGTTAAAATTGCCGTTGGGGCTCCTATCAAGAGCCCAAAAGTCCGTTTCACAGGGAGCTGCCGAAACGTGCGACTCAGCTGGTCATCGCCGCACCCGGAAGTCCTCTCTCTCTCTCTCTTAAAGACATTATGTGGAGATGCCGGCGTTGGACTGGGGTGAGCACAGTAAGAAGTCTTACAACACCAGGTTAAAGTCCAACAGGTTTGTTTCTAAGTTTAAAGCTAGTGACATCGAAACAAACCTGTTGGATTTTAACCTGGTGTTGTAAGACTTCTTAGAGACATTGACATCCTTTGCTCCCTCAGCTTGACACATTTATTTGTCTGGCTAAAAGGATGGTCTCTTTCCCAATGTTCACAATTAAAGGTCTGGTTTTCCCAGGAGATGGCTGACATTTAAGGGGACAGTAAATTAATAAAGGACAGAGATATGTCTAGCGTTATATGTTACAGATTAGATATATTATTTATTGTTCTCTATAAATTGCATTGATTATTCTTTCCAATCTTGTGATATTATATTTCACTTGGTACTGCAGAACTTGAGTATTGCTAGAAAGAGGAGCATGCTGTTGAAGTTTTTCATCTTCACTCATCAGGATAAATGCAAGAATACCAAATTTTGAAGGATACAATGTATAATGCTTCAGAAAATAGGCTTGGATTGGTTGAAAAGTCTGAATTAATTGGGTGATACTTTGCTATAGTGAATGCAACTGGTGTGACTGATTTAGGATTTCTGACTTGGATGATTAATCTTGATAGTCTGCTTCTGACTAAACCACCGAAAGCGGGAAAGGTATCTTCCTAGACAGAACTGCTCTCACTAAGAGGAGATTACTCTTCAAGTTCTGAAATAGTTAAACAGCTTTCCGTTACGTTCTGATGGGGATTTTCAATGTAAGTCGCTCATATTAAACCGTTCCTTTTTCAGCATGGATTCTTGCCCCTTATTACTTTTCCTAATGAGCTTCTCTGAATTTAAACTTACTCAATGTGACACATCCACGGTTTATATTTTTAGTGGGGTTGTATTCTCAACATTTTAATGTATAAAGTAGATATACAGAGTCTATAAAATGTAAGTCTGTTAACAGACTCATTTCTAAAAGAGAAATATACTTAAACATGAATATCCAAAAGGTTTCTCTACAAAAATTTTAATGAAGTAAGGAAGCTGCATTTACAAAGTCCATAATGACTTGTTTGACAAAACAGGCAGGAACAGAACCTTGACACCCTCTTGCAGGAAAGAGGAGTGAGTGCTAGTTCGTTCGAATGTGTGTCTTTTAATACATTTTTCTTAAGCAGCCTGACTTAGAGACAGATACTAATATTTGCAGATTTATATATATTTTTTCTTAAGGATGGTGATAGCCTGATATAATCTTAATGGAACTAGTCTGCAGTCGGCCATTTTTAAGATGGCTACATCGTTGTAGGATCATTTTCTTTAAGGATGGTGACCTTCACAGGACCTGTTGTCAGTGTTTAATTGCGGTGCTGGTGTCACTGCACCTTGAAATATGGCCAGACTAATAGTCACTCAAGCACCATGTTATCTCTGTCAGCCTGTGGGCCTCTTTTTTTTTTACTCATGATGTTAGGAAGAATTTATGTTTATCAACTTAAGATCCTGGCGTACAGTTTAGCCTCTTTGTTACATTCGTTGTTTGGGGTAGTTTGAACTATCAAAGTCTTATTCATAATTCTATTTCATGTTTCTAACCCAATGGACATTAGGGATTCTTTTTTCTTTTAAATTTAGAGAAATTCATTTTTTTTTTTCCAATTAAGGGGCAATTTAGCGTGGCCAATCCACCTACCCTGCACATCTTTTTGGGTTGTGGGGGCGGAACCCACGCAAACATGGGGAGAATGTGCAAACTCCACACGGACAGTGACCCAGAGCCAGGAGCGAACCTGGGACCGCGGCGCCGTGAGGCAACAGGGCTAACCCACTGTGCCACCATGCTGCCCTGACATTAGGGATTCTGAATAATAATTCCACAATACAAGTTTTATTTGTTTATTTTGACTTCACCTGGTTCTGTGGTCAGTGTGATATTCATCACATCCCCCTCTTGATATCACGTAAATTCATTTTCTTCACTAGATATTTTGCTCAAGCCTGTCCTCCTCTTGTTTTCACTAACATTGATGTTTCCCTCCTCTACCAAAGGAGAGCATTTAGTCAGAAGGAGTAGTATGTTGTGTATTTGTTTGGCGGGCTATCTTGTAATCCATCTTAGCCAATTCTTTTTTCCCTTTATCTTTCATTGTGTTTGCTGCAGTACTGTATTTTGCATGAGGCCTAAACCTAATTGTAGAGCCAATTTTAAGAATCCCAATTGTTTTAGTTTCTCAGAATTTATTTCTGTCTCTATTTCCTTTTCAGTTTGGTTAATCTCTTTTTGCATTGTATCCTTTAAATCATTAAAAATTATCCTAAACTTAACCGAACTGTTAAGGGTCAATCTACTGGGCCCTGGTTCCTCCTCTAGTCTCCCACAGAGAGAAATCTTGGAAATCTCGCCCCTGTTAGAGACAGGAGTGTATCCACAAGCTCTCTCAGATTCTTTCTCTTTTTATTGCGACATGGAGCCATTGTGACTAGAATCAATTTCTCATTTTATTTCTTCATATATATGCTTTTTTAGACTGCCCTTAGGAGGTGCCATTGGGATTGGTCCCATTCTCGTGTAGTTACATTCAAAGTCCAGGTGTCTGGTTCCATTCCTTCGCTATTCTCTGGTTTAAGAGGGTTGGAAGGTAATGGGTCTCCAAACCTCAGGTGTTCCCACATCGAATTATTGGGATACCAAGGTAGAATAGATTTGGTGCATATGGTATGTTTTTTTGGAGGATAAAATACAACCGTTTTCCTTCCAGGAAAGTAAGTCATGAGTCTCACCTTGAGTACATTGGGTTAATTCTGGGGTGTGATATTCTCGAACATACGTCCATTCAGATTGTCTGAGGAATTTCCTATAGAGCTCTGTCGATATTCAGCCTTCAACCAAGCTCCAAGTGTTGAACTTAGTGGTCACCCACTACCAATCCCCAAAGGTTAGCCGAGTTCTGGAACTCGGGGGAATCCAGGGATTCACTTTACCCTTTTCTCGGGGAACGGAAAGAGATTCGAGGACAAGAGTGGTCATTGGATAGACATATGGACGATAAGGGAATAGTGTAAATGGGCTTTAGAGCGGTTTCACAGGTCGGCGCAACATCGAGGGCCGAAGGGCCTGTAATGTTCTATGTTCTAAGAGAATTCTATATCACATTTATCACCTTTAAATTTCAGCATCCGACGCAGGAGTGGCTTTATTTCGATCTGGCCATTTTCTTGGTGACAGATTAATCATTCCCAAGAGAATGTACAGTGTTGTTACATACAACAGCAAGGAAGTGAAGAGTTTCCTGGTCATTGCTTAACATATTATTTTCATGTTCATACCTTGCAACTTGGATTGTACGTGCCTCAAAGTATCCTGACCTTAAACTGGATCTTGAGAGTTTCGTAGCTTTGTAATGCAGTCCTCCCTCTGTCAGCGAGGACAAATCTTTCTTTATAATTTTCCCAAAATACGATTCAGATTTTTTTGTTTGTAAAATGCATACTTGTGGTATCGGTAATAGGTTATTTCAATTCCTGGTGAGAGGATTGAGAATCCCGGGCTCCTTTTAATTAAACGAACCATAGGAATGATGACTGTTCATCATTATTAATGGGAACTGATAGTTGGTTAAGGACTGATTGATTGATATTTATTGTCACATGTAGCGGAGTACAGTGAAAAGTATTTTTCTGCAGCCCAAGGGTACACAGTACGTACATAGTCGACAAAAGACTAATCGACAGAGTACATTGACAAATGGTACATCGACAAACAGTGATTGGTTTCAGTGCGGAACAAGGGCCAAACAAAGCAAATACATGAGCAAGAACATCATAGGGCGTCGTGAATAGTGTTCTTACAGGGAACAGATCAGTCCGAGGGGGAGTCGTTGAGGAGTCTAGTCGCTGTGGGGAAGAAGCTGTTCCTATGTCTAGATGTGCAGGTCTTCAGACTTCTGTACCTTCTGCCTGATGGAAGAGTCTGGAAGAAGGCAATGCCTGGGTGGGAGGGGTCTCTGATAATGCTGTCTGCCTTCCTGAGGCAGCGGGAGGTGTATACAGAATTAATGTGGGGGTGGCAAGCTTGTGAGATGCGTTGGGTTGAGTTCACCGCACTCTGCAGTTTCTTGCGATCTTGGGCCGAGCAGTTGCCATACCAGGCTGCGATGCAGCTGGATAGGATGCTCTCTATCGCACATCTGTAAATGTTTGTGAGAGTCGCTGTAGACATGCCAAATTTCTTTAGCTTCCGTGGGAAGTAGAGACGTTGTTGGTTCGAATAATGTTGGACTTTGTGTTACCTGGATGATGGTAGAAAGAAAAAAGTTCTGATTGTTTCATAACTCTTCGTCCGTCGATGTTCCTGAGCAATATCTTTCCAGAGATGAGTTTGGTCATACAGGGTCAGAGTGTTCTCCATATTTCCCCCAAACTTGGCGTAGTTCGACAGGTTAAGATCCCATAAATTACAGATTCCTATAGGTTGGGATGAACTGTTTTATCACATGGAGAGAACGTTATAATAGATTGTACCATCAATCCTTGTATCTGTATTTAGTTCAAGATATTTCCATCATCTTGACTGTCAGAGAGACATTGTTAAGGATGGGCCTGAATTTCTAAGTTAGGGTAGTGTCAATTTATAAACAATAGGATCAATAAGATTGTCCTGGCTTTGTGGTTATTTGTCAGTTTCCATGGGATATGTGAGGACAGAATTGAGGTTTTCTTTGACTTTGATGGCAGATCCCCCTCTGTAAAGGTCGGGAATTCCAACATCGGTGATGGTTGCCATGGCATCCACTTATGTAAGAGGAGAGAATTCCGAAGGTACCTCGGGAAGAGTGTGCCACTTTTCGGGTGGAGGAGATGAACCAGTGGCAGCAGGCTCACTTTTCGCGTCCGACTTCACCTCCGGACAAGGGAGTGAGGAATTTGAAGACCATGTGTGGGGTGGTCCTAGTATGAGACCAATCTTATCGCGGAGGAGCGATAGCAGTAGGTGACTTTGGACGGAAAAACCCAAAGAGATGTTGATGAATGAAGAGATCGGTAAAGGCTGGGGCCACCGTGAATGCGAACTGACGTGGTCGCCAAGAAGCGTAACTGCTCGGAATCAGATTAGGTAGGAGATAACCGTGACAGTTCTGGAGTCCTGTTAGGGACCATACCATGGCAGTATAGGCAGAGAGTATGATGTGTGCGGCCCGTGTACCTCAAAGGGAGTGCTATGTCTCCTAGGTACAGTACAAATGCGTCGTAAGAGGCCTTGTCGATGGAAGTGTAGACACTTGGCAATTGCCATAGAAGTGCCGAAGATCATCCTTCGTGATGGTCAATAATCCTATCGCAATTCCTACCTGCCTGTTGATGAGGCATCATATGGACAATGTCATGTGCCAGAGGAGCTAACTTTTTTTTTTATTTTAAAAATAAATTTAGAGCACCCAATTTATTTAAATGAAGGGGCAATTTAGCGTGGCCAATCCACCTACCCTGCACATCTTTGGGTTGTGGGGGTGAGACTCACGCAGACACGGGGAGAATGTGCAAACTCCACACGGACAGGGGGCCGGGATGGAACCGGGTCCTCGGCGTCGTGAGGCAGCAGTGCTAACCACTGCGCCACCGTGCCGCCTAGCTGGACACTGTTATGAAGTCAGAAATGACATCAGTCCGGTTGTGTACTAGGCACGGACACTAAATTCTCCATACTTCTATATTTGAACCACCACAGAGTATCGCCTCTGTCCGAATGTGTTGTTCATTTCCACTCACTCCGAGTAACATGACCCTAGAAGTGGATTTATGCAGTGCCTTTAACTGCTGATCAGTAGAGAAGTATTTAAATATGGCGGAAACAAGGGGATCTGGAAGTTTTCCTTTGACTATTTTGTGTAGAGTTCTTTTAATTACTTCAGCCATATAGTTAGCCTTGATGAGATCATTATTTGCCAATGGGCGGCAGTGTAGCGCAGTGGTTAGCACTGTTGCTTCACAGTGCCAGGGGTCCCAGGTTCGATTTCCGGCTTGGGTCACTGTCTGTGTGGAGTCAGCACGCTCTCCCCGTGTCTGGTTGGTTTCCTCCGGGTGCTCCGGTTTCCTCCCACAAGTCCCAAAAGACGTGCTGTGAGGTGAATTGGACATTCTGAATTCTCCCTCTGTGACCCGAACAGGCTCCGGAATGTGGCGACTGGGGGATTTTCACAGTAACTTCATTGCAGTGTTAATGTAAGCCTACTTGTGGCAATAAAGAATATTACTATACCTGATCTCGAAGCACCACAAGTGAGTTAGTGATCAGACTCGCCATTCGAGTGACATAGGAAGGTATGTTTCGTCGATTCGAAGCGGTCTCAGTGGGAGAAGGTTCTTAAGGCCTGTACTACTGAAGAAGTGGCTGAGGTTAGAAGTTTCTTGTCATCTGCACACTCATCAGGCTCCGTCTCTTCCAGGTGGATTATGATACCAAATATGTATTTTTCCAAATAAGGGGCAATTTAGCGTGGCCAATCCACCTACCCTGTACATTTTGTGTGGTGGTGGTGAGACCCACGCAGACACGGGGAGAATGTGCAAACTCCACACGAACGGTGACCCGGGGCCAGAATCGAACGGGTCCTCGGTGCCGTGAGGCAGCAGTGCTAACCACTGCGCCGCCCCCGAATACTTTGTATTGGTTTTCTTTGTTACTGGTGTAACAAAGTTTTGCCAAGTGTCATATTTCATTATGACCCTAAAGGGTGGTAGAGCCTCAAATAGAGAAATCAGGGAGGATTCCTGCGTATAATTGGTTGATCAGGTGCTATTTCCGAAGTTGGGGGTGCGAAGTAAGCATCCTCGCAGTCAGATGGTGTCATTGAATTAGGGGGTGGTTATTTTCTAAGCAAAAGAAAAAGACAACATTTAAACTTTTGAACTTCAAAACTAACCAGAACAGTTTACATGTATTTCTTAACCCTAACACACAATTTCCCATCAAACAACACACCCCACTTACATAGGCAGGCAAAGATGATTCTTGCATTTACCAAATGTTTTCTTGTTGTTAGGACAGCTCATTCATACCCCTTGTTGAAATCCTGTCTCTGTGGCACCTTTGCATGATCTTTCTCGATGGCTTTCCAAATCCTCCCCCACCTGTTGAAGCAAGATTCTTTCTCGCTCTCTCTGCGCTCTGCCCAGCCCCTCTCACAATGGTTCTCTCCTGGGGTCTCTAGACTTGAACTCATCATTGTTATCTGGGCTCTTGCCCACTCTCGTTTAGACAAAATAACAGGGCCGTGCTATGAATATACAACTAACCTCCAATTTACTGTCAGAAGATGCCATCGGACACTGTAATGGGCTAATGGCTGGTCAGACAAGATTGTCCCGAAGGATAATGGACCTTGGGTGAATCACCCTGGCTGAATAGGGGAATCCTGTTTATTCCCACTCACAGGTTTAAATCTTAATGGGACAATGTAACTCAGGCCAGGTGTGGCATATCTCTCTGACTCAGTGCTAGCAGTTTTTCCTTCAGTATGTTCACCCCTAAATTGCCCACAACATCTTCGATCCCATTTCCAGATTAAATCTCCTAATCCTAACACCTCCCTTCCTAAGGAGCAAATGAACCATCAATATACACAGATGGCTTCATTTTCTGAACCCTTTCCAACTTTAAACATTTATTTTATCTTTTATAAATTTAGAGTAGCCAATTATTTTTCTTTTTCCAATTAAGGGGCAATTTAGCATGGCCAATCCACCTAACCAGCACATCTTTGGGTTGTGGGGGTGAAACCCACGCAGACACGGGGAGAATGTGCAAACTCCACGAGGACAGTGACCCAGGGCCGGGATCGAACCTGGAACCTGGGCGCCGGAGTCCCAGTGCTAACCACTGCGCCACATGCCGCCCACTTTGAACATTTAAAAAATAAATTTAGAGTACCTGGTTAAAGGCTGGTTTAGCTCAGTGGGCTACTCAGCTGGTTTGTGATGCAGAACAAGGCCAGCAGCGCGGGTTCAATTCCTGTACCAGCCTCCCCGAACAGGCGCCGGAATGTGGCGACTCGGGGCTTTTCACAGTAACTTCATACTTGTGACCATAAAAGGTTATTATTATTATTACCCAATTATTTTTTTTTTCCAATTAAGGGGCAATTTCGCCTGGCCAATCCACCTAGTCTGCACACCTTTGGATTGTGGGGGTGAGGCCCACACTGACACGGTAAACATTTCTTAAGATGGCATACAATTTACACTCTAGACGATATATCATTTTTCATTTTTAAACAAGCAAACATCAAATGAATATTGTAGTCTTTTCCCAGGTCACGGTCGTGATAATTATCAGAAATCATATTTTCTTTCAGATAAGCTTTTTGCACTAGTTCTGTCCAAGTAGTCCTGGCACCATCAGATGTAAAGGTCGTCTTGGTGATCGTCTCCATACTTTCACGCACCAAAACTTCATCAACATGCAGTTGCATGGCTTTACCAGCAGATGTTTCCACGTGACAGTAAGACAGATTGTTGATCAAGGTTGCAGCATTCATCATCAGTTCTTCACATTTATCAATTGTTTTATATTCTGTTTCGTTTGCTGTCTGTTGAGGACAGCCAAAAATAATTGGTAACAACGGGTGCATTTGGACAGGGTCAAACATCAGTCGTTGCATGTTGAAAATTTGTTGACTATTCTGGCTACATTTGTACCAGCTCTTCAGCCTCCAGATTTCACCATGATGCTCTCTGTGAAACAGTGAGACAGCTTCAGCCCTTCACCTGTTCCTTCTACCAGATCCGAGTGTCATCACTTCCATTAAGATAAGAATTTGATCGCTCTTGGAGCTCCACAGTTCCTGCAGTTTCTTTCACTACAACCTGCTGTCTTTGTGAGTAGCTCTCTCCCTTGTTGTAGTTGTTCCTCTCCGACCTCATGCAGGTTGCTGGTATATTGGAGTTCCTGTGCAATCTGATGCTGGATCTCCGCTTTTTTTCTGAAATCTGCCTGTCCAGACTAGCTTTCTCCTCTGTGTAACTATCACTGATGCCTCCTGCTGGATGGAGTACCCATGCCTGCTGCTTCCTAACCTTCAGTTCTCCATTCCCTCTGGCAAGGAGTTCGATTTTTCATTTATGTAAATCAGCCATCTCTGTTTTGTACTTGTGTTGTCGTTAGTGGATTGAGCTTGCACGGGTGTTGTTTAATGGGATTTCCGATAGCTACATCCAGCGTAATTACTCCTGTGCGTCCCAACTTATCTCCCCCCACACACAGCTCCATGTGACTGTAATCACAATTTCAGGTAATTATGATTTTCCTCCGAAAGGTAACTCAGTAATTTATCCCCATTTTTGAATACTTCCTCACTGTCCAATTTAATTTGAGGAATGTCAAATTCAGAATCATCTGAATTAATTCTTCCCCTCGAGTTGCAATGACTAACACTTCCTCCTTCTTGCCTTCTCTATCAAAAATACCTTTTAAGCATTGAGTTTTCTTTCTGCTTGACATTCTTATCAAAAATTCACTTCGTACTGTTCTGTTTCAATTTGATAAGGCCCGCTAAATCTTGCTTTTAATGGCTCCGCTACCATTGGTAACAATCCTGGTACTTTCTCTCCACTCACAAAATTACGAATTTTTGATTTCTGATCTGCCTGTTTCTTCATCACCTGCTGTGACAATTTTAAATATTTTCTTTTTTTTTAATAAAACATTTTATTGAGGTATTTGTGATTTTGTAACAATAACAGAAGAAACAGTGTGCATACAAATATAAACATAGTGCGAAGGCCGTCTTCCTCCCTCACAGGTCCCACCTTTCTTGCACATGAATCTAAACTAAACTGGACCCTAACCCCCCTCCCCTCTGGTGACAGTTAATTTCCTCTAAAGAAGTCGACGAACGGTTGCCACCTCCGGGCGAACCCTAACATTGACCCGCTCAAGGCGAACTTGATTTTCTCCAAACAGAGAAAGCTAGCCGATAGCCAGGTCTCCGACTTCGGGGGCTTTGAGTCCCTCCAAGTTAATAATATCCGTCTCAGGGCTACCAGGGAAGCAATGGCCAGAACATCTGCCTCTTTCTCCTCCTGGATACCCGGATCTTCCGGCACTCCGAAAATTGCCACCTCTGGACTCGGTGCCACCCTTGTTTTTAACACTGTGGACATGACATCCGCAAACCCCTGCCAGAATCCCCTAAGCTTCAGGCATGCCCAGAACATATGGACATGGTTTGCTCGGTCTCCCACACACCTTGCGCACCTGTCTTCTATCCCAAAGAACCTGCTCATCCGGGCCACTGTAATGTGTGCCCGGGTGAATGACCTTGAATTGTATCAGGCTGAGCCTGGCGCATGATGTGGACGCATTGACTCAACTCAATGCATCCGCCCAGAGACCATCCTCTATCTCTCCTCCTATCTCCTCTTCCCATTTGTGTTTCAGCTCATCAGTCTGCATTTCCTCTGACCCCCATGAGTTCTTTATAGACGTCTGAAACCTTCCCCTCTCCCACCCATATTCTAGAAACTACCCTGTCCTGTATCCCCCTTGGTGGTTGAGACCTGCCTGCGTAGGAAGTCCCGCGCCTGCCGTCAATTTAAATTTCTCCTCCATCTCCCTCAGGCTGGGAAAGCTCCCCTTTATAAACAGATCTCCCATCCCCTCAATCCCTGCTCTTTGCCATCTCCGAAACCCTCCTTCCAGCCTCCCCAGGGCAAACCGATGATTATTGCAGATTGGAGACCAAACCGATGCTCCCTCTGCTGCCACATGTTTCCTCCACTGACCCCAGACTCTCAGGGCTGCCACCACCACGGGGCTGGTGGAGTACCTCGCCGGCGGGAACGGCAGAGGCGCCGTTATCAGCGTCCCCAAACTCGTGCCCTTACATGATGCCGCCTCTACTCGCTCTCATACCGACCTTTCCCCCACCACCCACTTCCTAATCATGGCTATATTTTGCCGCCCAATAGTAATTGCTAAAGTTCGGCAGCTCCAACCCGCCCTCCCCCCGGCTACACTCCAGCATCCCCTTTTTTACTCGCGGGGTCTTGCCCGCCCATACAAAGCCAGTGATCACCTTGTTTACCCGTTTAAAAAAGGCCCGTGGAATAAAGATGGGGAGGCACTGAAAAAGAAACTGGAATCTCGGGAGGACAGTCATTTTCACTGTCTGTACCCTCCCCGCCAGTGATAGTGGGAGCATGTCCCACCTTCGGAAGCCTTCCTTCATTTAGTCCACCAGTCGGGTCAAATTTAGCTTATGTAGCTGTTCCCATTCCCGTGCAACATAGATGCCTAAATACCGAAAGCTTCCCCCTAAACGCCAACTCCCCCAGTCGCCTCTCCTGCCCCCTTGCCTGGATCGCGAACATCTCACTTTTCCCCATGTTCAATTTATAACCCGAAAACTGGCCAAATTCCCCTAGAATCCTCATAATCTCTCCCATCCCTGCTAGTGGGTCAGAAATATATAGGAGCAGGTCATCTGCGTATAGCGAGACTCTGTGTTCCACCCCCCAAACCAGCCCCTTCAAGCCTCTTGAGGCTCTCAGCGCAATTTCCAGCGGCTCTATGGCCAGCGCAAACAGCAGTGGGGGGAAGGGGCATCCCTGCCTCGTCCCCCGGTGCAGCCTAAAATAGCCTGATGTCAATCTATTTGGCCATACACCCGCCACAGGCACCTGATACAGCAGCCTAACCCAGTCGATGAAGCCCCGTACAAACCCAAACTGCCCAAGCACCTCCCACAGATAGGTGCATTCGCCCCATCAGAGGCTGTTTAACATAGGGCTAAATTGCTGACTTTGAAAGCAGACCAAGGCAGGCCAGCAGCATAGTTCAATTCCCATACCAGCCTCCCCGAACAGGCACTGGAATGTGGCGACTAGGGGCTTTTCATAGTAACTTCATTTGAAGCCTACTTGTGACAATAAGCGATTTTCATTTCATTATGGGGCTGTTTAGCACAGGGCTAAATCGCTGGCTTTGAAAGCAGGCCAAGGCAGGCCAGCAGCACGGTTCAATTCCCGTAACAGCCTCCCCGAACAGGTGCCGGAATGTGGCGACTAGGGGCTTTTCACAGTAACTTAATTTGAAGCCTACTTGTGACAATAAACGATTTTCATTTCATTTCAATATTAAATATTTTCTAACCGACTCACCAGCCCTGGTTAATCTCTCCCTAAAGTTTGCCACATAGTCCAACAACAGGGGCAGCACGGTAGCGCAAGTGGATAGCACTGTGGCTTCACAGCTCCAGGGTCCCAGGTTCGATTCCCGGCTTGGGTCACTGTCTGTGCGGAGTCTGCACGTTCTCCCCGTGTCTGCGTGGGTTTCCTCCGGGTGCTCCGGTTTCCTCCCACAGTCCAAAGACGTGCAGGTTAGGGTGGATTGGCCGTGATAAATTGCCCTTAGTGACCAAAACGTTTAGGAGGGGTTATTGGGTTATGGGGATAGGGTGGAAGTGAGGGCTTAAGTGGGTCGGTGCAGACTCGATGGGGCGAATGGCCTCCTTCTGCACTGTATGCTCTATGTTAACTGGTCTCTGACAGCTGGCTCACCAACTTTTCTTTGATCAATTTAAGTGGTCCTTTCACCTCATGACCAAAAATCAATTTGAATGGACTGAATTTAGTTGACTCGTTAGGTACATTCCGAATTGCAAATAGAAGAAATGGAATTCCTTTATCCCAATCCTCTGGATAATCCTGACTATAGGTCTTCAACATTGTCTTTGGAGTTCGATGCCATCTTTCTAATGGCCCTTGTGATTTAGGATGAAAAGCCATTGAGTTAAATTGCTGTTCTCCGAAAGGGGCAGCGCGGTAGCACAGTGGTTAGCACAGCTGCTTCACAGCTCCAGGGTCCCAGGTTCGATTCCCGGCTTGGGTCACTATCTGTGCGGAGTCTGCACGTCCTCCCCGTGTGTGCGTGGGTTTCCTCCGGGTGCTCCGGTTTCCTCCCACAGTCCAAAGGTGTGCGGGTTAGGTGGATTGGCCGTGATAAATTGCCCTTAGTGTCCAAAATTGTCCTTGGTGTTGGGTGGGTTACTGGGTTATGGGGATAGGGTGGAGATGTGGGCTTGGGTAGGGTGCTCTTTCAAAGAGCCGGTGCAGACTCGATGGGCCGAATGGCCTCCTTCTGCACTGTGAATTCTATGTAATCTATTCATAACTTCCTTGAATAACTTCGATATAAAACCGGACCCCTGATCTGATTGAATTTCTTTCGGTAACCCATGCCTCGTAAGAAAATGTAGTTAGCTCCTCTCCAACCCCCTCAGATCCAATGTTTCTTAATGGAATTGCCTCCAGAAATCTAGTAGGCACATCCATTATAGTCAACATAGTAGTGTCTCCCACCCGCCCTCCTCCTCTAACCTAATAATAAAACCCATTGGTCTGAGGTAAGTACCATATTTTATTATATTATTATTATTTTTTATAAAAATTTAAAATAGTTGTTAGCCAGATCTTGGTAGAAAGTTAGAGGAATGGCAGGGAAGGCAGTGCAATGTTCCTCCTGCAGGATGTTTGAGGTGAGGGATGCCGTTAGTGTCCCTGCTGATTTTACCTGCAGGAAGTGCTGCCATCTCCAGCTCCTCCAAGACCGAGTTAGGGAACTGGAGCTGGAGTTGGAAGAACTTCGGATCATTCGGGAGGCAGAAGGGGTCATAGATAGCAGCTTCAGGGAATTAGTTACACCAAAGATTGGAGATAGGTGGGTAACTGTAAGAGGGACTGGGAAAAAGCAGTCAGTGCAGGGATCCTCTGCGGTCGTTCCCCTGAAAAACAAGTATACCGCTTTGGATACTTGTGGGGGGGACGACTTACCAGGGGTAAGCCATGGGGTACGGGCCTCTGGCACGGAGTCTGTCCCTGTTGCTCAGAAGGGAAGGGGGGAGAGGAGCAGAGCATTAGTAATTGGGGACTCTATAGTCAGGGGCACAGATAGGAGATTTTGTGGGAGCGTGAGAGACTCACGTTTGGTATGTTGCCTCCCAGGTGCAAGGGTACGTGATGTCTCGGATCGTGTTTTCCGGGTCCTTAGGGGGGAGGGGGAGCAGCCCCAAGTCGTGGTCCACATTGGCACTAACGACATAGGTAGGAAAGGGGACAAGGATGTCAGGCAGGCTTTCAGGGAGCTAGGATGGAAGCTCAGAACTAGAACAAACAGAGTTGTTATCTCTGGGTTGTTGCCCGTGCCACGTGATAGTGAGATGAGGAATAAGGAGAGAGAGCATTTAAACACGTGGCTACAGGGATGGTGCAGGCGGGAGGGATTCAGATTTCTGGATAACTGGGGCTCTTTCTGGGGAAGGTGGGACCTCTACAGACAGGATGGTCTACATCTGAACCTGAGGGGCACAAATATCCTGGGGGGGAGATTTGTTAGTGCTCTTTGGGGGGGTTTAAACTAATGCAGCAGGGGCATGGGAACCTGGATTGTAGTTTTAGGGTAAGGGAGAATGAGAGTATAGAGGTCAGGAGCACAGATTTGACGTCGCAGGAGGGGGCCAGTGTTCAGGTACGTGGTTTGAAGTGTGTCTACTTCAATGCCAGGAGTATACGAAACAAGGTAGGGGAACTGGCAGCATGGGCTGGTACCTGGGACTTCGATGTTGTGGCCATTTCGGAGACATGGATAGAGCAGGGACAGGAATGGATGTTGCAGGTTCCGGGGTTTAGGTGTTTTAGTAAGCTCAGAGAAGGAGGCAAAAGAGGGGGAGGTGTGGCGCTGCTCGTCAAGAGCAGTATTACGGTGGCGGAGAGGATGCTAGATGGGGACTCTTCTTCCGAGGTAGTATGGGCTGAAGTTAGAGGAAAGGAGAGGTCACCCTGTTGGGAGTTTTTTATAGGCCTCCTAATAGTTCTAGGGATGTAGAGGAAAGGATGGCGAAGATGATTCTGGATATGAGCGAAAGTAACAGGGTAGTTATTATGGGAGACTTTAACTTTCCAAATATTGACTGGAAAAGATATAGTTCGAGTACAATAGATGGGTCGTTTTTTGTACAGTGTGTGCAGGAGGGTTTCCTGAAACAATATGTTGACAGGCCAACAAGAGGCGAGGCCACGTTGGATTTGGTTTTGGGTAATGAACCGGGCCAGGTGTTGGATTTGGAGGTAGAAGAGCACTTTGGGGACAGTGACCACAATTCAGTGACGTTTACGTTAATGATGGAAAGGGATAAGTATACACCGCAGGGCAAGAGTTATAGCTGGGGGAAGGGCAATTATGATGCCATTAGACGTGACTTGGGGGGGATAAGGTGGAGAAGTAGGCTGCAAGTGTTGGGCACACTGGATAAGTGGGGCTTGTTCAAGGATCAGCTACTGCGTGTTCTTGATAAGTATGTACCGGTCAGACAGGGAGGAAGGCGTCGAGCGAGGGAACCGTGGTTTACCAAGGAAGTGGAATCTCTTGTTAAGAGGAAGAAGGAGGCCTATGTGAAGATGAAGTGTGAAGTTTCGGTTGGGGCGATGGATAGTTACAAGGTAGCGAGGAAGGATTTAAAGAGAGAGCTAAGACGAGCAAGGAGGGGACATGGGAAGTATTTGGCAGGAAGGATCAAGGAAAACCCAAAAGCTTTCTATAGGTATGTCAGGAATAAGCGAATGACTGGGGAAAGAGTAGGACCAGTCAAGGACAGGGATGGGAAATTGTGTGTGGAGTCTGAAGAGATAGGCGAGATACTAAATGAATATTTTTCGTCAGTATTCACTCAGGAAAAAGATAATGTTGTGGAGGAGAATGCTGAGCCCCAGGCTAATAGAATAGATGGCATTGAGGTACGTAGGGAAGAGGTGTTGGCAATTCTGGACAGGCTGAAAATAGATAAGTCCCTGGGACCTGATGGGATTTATCCTAGGATTCTCTGGGAGGCCAGGGAAGAGATTGCTGGACCTTTGGCTTTGATTTTTATGTCATCATTGGCTACAGGAATAGTGCCAGAGGACTGGAGGACAGCAAATGTGGTCCCTTTGTTCAAAAAGGGGAGCAGAGACAACCCCGGCAACTATAGACCGGTGAGCCTCACGTCTGTAGTGGGTAAAGTCTTGGAGGGGATTATAAGAGACAAGATTTATAATCATCTAGATAGGAATAATATGATCAGGGATAGTCAGCATGGCTTTGTGAAGGGTAGGTCATGCCTCACAAACCTTATTGAGTTCTTTGAGAAGGTGACTGAACAGGTAGACGAGGGTAGAGCAGTTGATGTGGTGTATATGGATTTCAGCAAAGCGTTTGATAAGGTTCCCCACGGTAGGCTATTGCAAAAAATACGGAGGCTGGGGATTGAGGGTGATTTAGAGATGTGGATCAGAAATTGGCTAGCTGAAAGAAGACAGAGGGTGGTGGTTGATGGGAAATGTTCAGAATGGAGTACAGTCACAAGTGGAGTACCACTATTGAGTTAGATGGCTTTTGTTTGTCATTTTTATCAATGACCTAGAGGAAGGCGCAGAAGGGTGGGTGAGTAAATTTGCAGACGATACTAAAGTCGGTGGTGTTGTCGATAGTGTGGAAGGATGTAGCAGGTTACAGAGGGATATAGATAAGCTGCAGAGCTGGGATGAGAGGTGGCAAATGGAGTTTAATGTAGAGAAGTGTGAGGTGATTCACTTTGGAAGGAATAACAGGAATGCGGAATATTTGGCTAATGGTAAAGTTCTTGAAAGTGTGGATGAGCAGAGGGATCTAGGTGTCCATGTACATAGATCCCTGAAAGTTGCCACCCAGGTTGATAGGGTTGTGAAGAAGGCCTATGGAGTGTTGGCCTTTATTGGTAGAGGGATTGAGTTCCGGAGTCGGGAGGTCATGTTGCAGCTGTACAGAACTCTGGTACGGCCGCATTTGGAGTATTGCGTACAGTTCTGGTCACCGCATTATAGGAAGGACGTGGAGGCTTTGGAGCGGGTGCAGAGGAGATTTACCAGGATGTTGCCTGGTATGGAGGGAAAATCTTATGAGGAAAGGCTGATGGAATTGAGGTTGTTTTCGTTGGAGAGAAGAAGGTTAAGAGGAGACTTAATAGAAGCATACAAAATGATCAGGGGGTTAGATAGGGTGGACAGTGAGAGCCTTCTCCCGCGGATGGATATGGCTGGCACGAGGGGACATAACTTTAAACTGAGGGGTAATAGATATAGGACAGAGGTCAGAGGTAGTTCTTTACGCAAAGAGTAGTGAGGCCGTGGAATGCCCTACCTGCTACAGTAGTGAACTCGCCAACATTGAGGGCATTTAAAAGTTTATTGGATAAACATATGGATGATAATGGCATAGTGTAGGTTAGATGGCTTTTGTTTCGGTGCAACATCGTGGGCCGAAGGGCCTGTACTGCGTTGTATTGTTCTCTGTTCTATGTTCTATGTAACATGGTAGGTTTCTAGATATTGAAGATACCGAGGGATATGGGGGATAGTGTGGGAAAATAGTGCTGAGGTAGATCGGCCAATGATCCCATTGAATGTTTGAGCATGCTCGATGGGCCGAATGGCCGACTGCAGCTCCGATTTGTTATAATCTCTGCATCCTGGACAGGAAGCAGTGAGCATGGATCTGTCAATCAGCCTGAATCAGCACCTTCAGGAGAATTGGGAGGGTGAATATTAGATACAGCAGAGTGAGAATGGAGGGAGAGTGTGTGGGATGGAGATTTTCAGCTTTTGGGGAATGAGAGAGGAAAGAATGTTCCAAAGAAACTAGAATTGTCTGTTCTGAATTTCTATCCTGTACTGACTGTGATGATTCAAATTGTTTTTACAGGATATTAGAAGAGGAGGAATTACAGACCGAAATCTCAAACTAAACATCTCGATCTGACTGAGTCACACGATTCCTTAGAACCTGAGTATCGTCGTCCTTTGAATCTAGAAGGAGAAATGTTTGCTCAATCTGTTGGCTTCAAAAGATTTAACCATCAGTGTGACTGGAAAAGCACCGAGACACACACACCCGAGTGACAGTGTTCCAGAGCACCGACTGTGGAAAGAGCTTTAACCAGTTCCACAGCCTGAAAAAAACATCACACCATTCACAGCGGGGAGAGACCGTACACTGTGTGTGGACGAGGCTTCAACTGATTGTCCGACCTGGAGAGGCACGAGGAGACCCAGAACATGGAGAAATCATGGAAATGTGGGGACTGTGGGAAGGGATTCAGAGCCCCATCTGTGCTCGAAGCTCATCGACGCATTCACACTGGTGAGAGGCCGTTTATTTGTTCTCAGTGTGAGAAGGGATTCACTTGCTTATCCAACCTGCAGACACACCAGCGAGTTCACACTGGGGAGAGGCCATTCACCTGCTCTCAGTGTGAGAAGGAATTCACTCAGTTATCCCAGCTACAGAGGCACCAGCGAATTCACACTGGGGAGAAGCCGTTCACCTGCTCCCAGTGTGGGAAGGGATTCAGACATTCATGCACTCTGCAGAGACATCAGCGAGTTCACACTGGGGAGAAACCATTCACCTGCTCTGTGTGTGAGAAGGGATTCACTCAATTATCCAACCTGCAGTCACACCAGCGAGTTCACACTGGGGAGAAGCCGTTCACCTGCTCTCGGTGTGGGAAGAAATTCAGTGAATCATCCACCTTGCGGACACACCAGCGAGTTCACAGGGAGAGACCATTCTCCTGCTCTCAGTGTGGGAAGCAATTCAGTGAATCATCCACACTGCAGTCACATCAGCGAGTTCACACTGGGGAGACCGTTCATCTGCTCTTAATGTGGGAACAGGTTCAGCCAGTCATCCAACCTGAAGTCACACCAGCTTGTTCGCACTGAGGAGAAGCCGTGCACCTGCTCTGTGTGGGAAGTTATTCAGAAACATCAGTGAATTCACATGTGGGGAGAGGCCGTAATGTGGGAAAGGATTGTGTAGTTCATCACATTTGCTGAGACACCCAACAGGTTCAGATGTAATTCCAGGGGTTGTATTCTGTTAATGTTTCTACTCTCAATTACATCCAGGACTGCATTGTGTTCATTCTGACAGTTGGTGAAGTGGGAGGGTCGGACGGTTTCTTTCTGCTGGACTGGCCGGTCTCACAACTTTGCCTCCCATTGGCTGATGCTCTTTGAGCCTTGTTGCGAATACCTGGTTTATAATTTCACAAGGATCACAGAGTGAAAGGCTGCTTGGTAGTTAGAAAATATTTAGTTCACATTTCTGTTTGGGATCCTCCAAAACATGCCACATTGCCATGAAGATGGGCTATGGGTGGTTACAGGGCTCTTTTGTTTAATTTATGTGGGTGTTTCTCACAGAAGGAAACTGTCATGGTATGAGGGGCAAGTTGCCTGTGGTAGATTGGGAACTGACAATAAGATGTATGACGATAGACAGGCAATTGCTCGCATTTAAGGAAATATTACATATTTACATTAAAATATAGATTCCTTTAAGGAACAAAATCCCCCAGGAAAAATGATGCAACCGTGGTTAACAAGTTAAAGTTTCCATTAGATCAAGCGAACGGGCTCATTAAGTGGCTAAGATCGTAGTAAGAATGGGAATTGTAACATGTTTTAGAATTCAGCAAAGGTGGACCAAGAAACTGATAAAGAGAAAATAGAATATGAGCGAAAACTGGGGAGAAACATGAAAACTGACTGATAAAGCTCCTATAGGAATGTGAAAAGGAAAAGATTAGCAAAGACCAATGTGGGTCCATTCCAGGCAGAGACAGGAGAGTTTATAATGGGGAGTAAGGAAATGGCAGAGAAACTAAACAATGTGTGTCTGTCTTCACGGAGGAAGATACAGAAATCGTCCCCAAAACACGAGAGAACCAAGGGACTAGTGAGCACAAGGAACTGAAAGAGATTAGTCTTAGTGAAAAAATAATACTGTAGAAAAGAATGGGTTAAAAGTTAATAAATCTCCAAAAGCTGCTGCTCTACATCCCAGAGTTGAAAGAGGCGGCTGTAGAGATAGAGGATACATTGGTGATCATCTTTCAAAATTCTATAGATTCTGGAATGGTTCCTGCAGATTGGAAGGTGGTAAATGTAACCCCAATATTTAAGGAGGGAGAGAGAAAACGGAGAACCACAGACCCATTAGCCTGACATCAGTAGGAGGGAAAATGCTACAATCTATTATAAAGGATGTGATAACAGAGGAATTAGGAGCAGGAGTAGGCCACTCGGCCCCTCGAGCCTGCTCCACCATTCAATACGTTCACGGCTGATCTGATTGTAACCTCAACTGCACATTCCAGCTGACCCCCGATAACCTTTCACCCCCTTGCTTACCAAGAATCTATCCAGCTCTGCCTTCAAAATATTCATAGACTCTGCTTCCACTGCCCTTTGAGGAAGAGAGTTCCAAAGACTCACAACCCTCTGAGAAAAAAGTTCTCCTCTGCCGTAAATGGGCAAGTTGTTACTTTTAAAGTGACTCCAATTTCCAGATTCTCCCACAAGAGGAAACATCCTTTCCACATCCACCCTGTTGAGGCCCCTCAGGATCTGATACGGTTCAGTCAAGTCACCTAAACTCCATCGGACACAAGCCCAGCCTGTCCAATCATTCCTCATAAGACCAGCCTCCAATTCCAGGTATGAGTCCAGTAAACCTTCTCTGAACTGCTTCCAACACATTTACATCATTCCTTAAATGAGAGTAATACTGTACACAGTGCTCCAGATGTGGTCTCACCAATGTCCTGTGTAACTGAAGCATAACCTCCCTACTTTTGTATTCAATTCCCCTCACAATAAACAATAACATTCTATTAGCTTTCCTAATTACTTGCTGTACCTGTATACTCGCCTTTTGTGATTCATGCTCTTGGACACCCAGTTCCCTCTGAATCTCAGCTCTGCAAACTGATAAAATGCTTTGTTTTTATTTTTCCTGTCACAACGGCCAATTTCTCATTTTCCCACATTCTGTATCTCCCAGATCTTTTCCCACTCACTTAACCTATCCATATCACTTTAGTCTCCTTAGTCCTCTTCACAATTTTTGTATCTTTCTTTGTATCATTGGAACATAGGAGCAGGAGTTGGCCATTCAGCCCATCGAGCCTGCTCCACCATTCAATACGATCATGGCTGATCATCCACTTCAATGTCTTTTCCCCACACTATCCCCATATCCCTTTGTGTTACTGGGATTTAGAAATCTGTCAGTCTCTGCTTTAAACACACTCAGTGACTGAGCTCCCACAGCCCTCTGGGTTAGAGAATTCCAAAGATTCACAACCCTCTGAGTAAAGAAATGTCTCATTCGAGATCCGTCCTAAGTGACTTCCCCCTTATTTTGAAATTGTGTCCCCTGGTTCCAGTCTCCAACCCGGGGAAACATCTCACCTGCACCCACCCTGTCTATTCCTGTAAGTATTTTATAAGTTTCAACGAGACCAGCTCTCATTATTTGAAACTCTAGAGGATACAGGCCCAGTTTCCCCAAACTCTCTCTTCATAGGACAGTCCTGCCAACCCCGGAACAAGTCTGGTGAAACTTCATTACCCTCCCTCTGTGGCGATAAGGGGAGTAAAACTGCACACAGTGCTCCAGCTGTGGTCTAACCAAGGTTCTGTACAATGGGTATATTCTGGCCACTCTCACGACTTTGCTTCCAATGGGCTGATGCTCTTTGAGCCTGGGAGAGCACATTGCCACTGAAATGATCCACAGAAACTGATGAAGAACATTTATTTTATCCAGGCAGTAAATAGTGTTATTCCCCCACTACAGGTAGATCTAAAATAAATACATTTGTCTCTGTTCCATTGAGTCTACAGCACAGGGCTATGCCAGTCGGCTCAATTGGTCTCTGTCAGTATTTATGCTCCACTTGAGCCTCCACCCAGCCCTCTTCATCTCCCCCATCAGCATATCCTTCTATTCCTTTCTCCCGCATGTATATATCTCGCTTTCCCTTCAATGTATTCATGCTGTTCACCTCAACCACTCGCTGTGGTAGCGAGTTCCACATTCTCACCACTCGCTGGGTAAAGAGGTTTCTCATCAAATCCCTATTGGATTATTGAACCCCTAAAAATGGATTGAAAATGCACGCAGCATTTGTAACAAAGGGATGAATTGTCAGCGCAGATAAAATGTATGTGTCTTGATGGACATTACAGAGACTTGGTTGAAAGGTGACCAAGGCTGGATCTAAATGTTGACCTGTATTTGACATATTGGAATGGGCAGGAAGCTAGGACAAGGTGACGGAGTCACTCCTGTTAAGTTAGGATTACATTAGGTCTGTACTGAGAGAGCATCTTAGCCTGAAAGAGCAGGATGTAGAACTAGTTTGGGTCAAGCTAAGAAATAGTAAAGATACAATGTCTCTTGTGGGAGTAATTAATGAGCCTCCTAACAGTAGTTACACTGTAGGTAGAGTGTACAGGAAGTAATAAGTCAGGCTTGTAATTAAGATACCACAATAATCATGGGTGACTTCAATCAAATGTAGATTGTCTTTGTATCATTGGAACATAGGAGCAGGAGCTGGCCATTCAGCCCATCGAGCCAGCTCCACCATGAGCATGATGGTGGCTGATCATCCACTTCAATGCCTTTTACCCCCACATCATGGCTGATCATCCACTTCAATGCCTTTTACCCCCACACTGTCCCCATATCCCTTTGTGTTATTGGGATTTAGAAATCTGTCAGTCTCTGCTTTAAACACACTCAGTGACTGAGCTTCCACAGCCCTCTGGGGTAGAGAATTCCAAAGATTCACAACCCTCTGAGTAAAGAAATGTCTCCTCCGAGACCCGTCCTAAGTGGCTTCCCCCTTATTTTGAAATTGTGTCCCCTGGTTCCAGTCTCCAACCAGGGGAAACCTCTCACCTGCACCCACCCTGTCTATTCCTATCTGAATGTTATTAGTTTCAACGAGTCCAGCTCTCATTATTTGAAACTCTAGAGGATACAGGCCCAGTTTCCCCAAACTCTCTCTTCATAGGACAGTCCTGCCAACCCCAGAACAAGTCTGGTGAACTTCCATTACTCTCCCTCTGTGGCAATAATATCTTTCCCAAGGTAAGGGCAGTAAAACTGCACACAGTGCTCCAGCTGTGGTCTAACCAAGGTTCTGTACAATGGGTATATTCTGGCCGCTCTCACGACTTTGCTCCCAATGGGCTGATGCTCTTTGAGCCTGGGAGAGCACATTGCCACTGAAATGATTCACAAAAGCCGATGAAGGACATTTATTTTATCCAGGCAGTAAATAGTGTTTTTCCCCCACTACAGGTAGATCTAAAATAAATACATTTGTCTCTGTTCCATTGAGTCTACAGCACAGGGCTATGCCAGTCGGTTCAATTGGTCTCTGTCAGTATTGATGCTCCACTTGAGCCTCCACCCACCCTCTTCATCTCCCCCATCAGCATATCCTTCTATTCCTTTCTCCCTCATGTGTGTATCGAGCTTCCCCTTCAATGTATTCATGCTGTTCACCTCAACCACTCGTTGTGGTAGCGAGCTCCACATTCTCACCACTCGCTGGGTAAAGAGGTTTCTCATCAAATCCCTATTGGATTATTGAACCCCTAAAAATGGATTGAAAATGCACGCAGTATTTGTAACAAAGGGATGAATTGTCAGCGCAGATAAAATGTGTGTGTCTTGATGGACATTACAGAGACTTGGTTGAAAGGTGACCAAGGCTGGATCTAAATGTTGACCTGTATTTGACATATTGGAATGGGCAGGAAGCTAGGAAAAGGTGACGGAGTCACTCCTGTTAAGTTAGGATTACATTAGTTCTGTTCTGAGAGAGCATCTTAGCCTGAAAGAGCAGGATGTAGAACTAGGTTGGGTCAAGCTAAGAAATAGTAAAGATATAATGTCTCTTGTGGGAGTAATTAATGAGCCTCCTAACAGTAGTTACACTGTAGGTAGAGTGTACAGGAAGTAATAAGTAAGGCTTGTAATTAAGATACCACAATAATCATGGGTGACTTCAATCAAATGTAGATTGGGGGCATCAGATTGGAAAGATAGCCTGGAACATGAGTTCATAAATTTTTTGGCGAGACTTTCTTAGAGCCGTCCCTTCTCGAGTCAACCAGGGAGTAGTCTATTTGAGACCTCAATGTGCAGTGAGACAGGATTAATGAACAAACACGTGATGGAGCATCTAGGTAACAGTGATCATAATATTGGAGCAAAGTATATGTTTCATCATTTTAATCGTTTTGGTTTAGTTATGTTCAGTTATCACAAAATCAAAGTGTATGAATCAATTCACTCAATACGGAATCTCACACTCAGAGTCTCTGTCTTAGGTGCACTCTTCCTTGACAAGTGACTTGTGCCACATTGACTTCGGCTAAAGTAGGGTTACGTTTTGTGGTTTTACCACAGGACTAATGCAGAATGAGAATCTCTGTTACATTTTCTGGCAGGATTAGGGGTTACATGTGATGTTTCCTGTAGTTTAATTCTGTCAATGCTGGAGAAATGCTATATCTTAACTTGTATTCACTTTTTAACTGAAAGTGAAATAGTCACTTTCCTTCAAAGTATACACAGATTTTCTGCATTGGTGTGGGTTTTATTATCAATTTTTGCAATGGTGGTGTTATTATGTAGTTTCTGTGACTTTTACTTCTTATGAACATGGAATTTATTCATACAAAATTATGTGTGCACATTTCCGGGGCAGCATGGTAGCATTGTGGATAGCACAATTGCTTCACAGCTCCAGGGTCCCAGGTTCGATTCCGGCTTGGGTCACTGTCTGTGCGGAGTCTGCACATCTGCCCCGTGTGTGCGTGGGTTTCCTCCGGGTGCTCCGGTTTCCTCCCACAGTCCAAAGATGTGCAGGTTAGGTGGATTGGCCATGATACATTGCCCTTAGTGTCCAAAATTGCCCTTCGTGTTGGGTGGGGTTACTGGGTTATGGGGATAGGGTGGAGGTGTTGACCTTGGGTAGGGTGCTCTTTCCAAGAGCCGGTGCAGACTCGATGGGCTGAATGGCCTCCTTCTGCACTGTAAATTCTATGATAATGGCATTTTGTAATGTGTGCCCTGCTACTTGAACTTTAGCACATCAATCCCATTTATGGATTTATTTTCTATGTCAGTAGGAATTGCTGTATTAGTTTAAGTTTGTGTATCTCTTGTAGTTTCAGTTATTTGTCTTTAAGTAACTTGCTTCAGTCATCAGCAGTCATGAAGAAGTTACACATAACACCTGAGATGTATCAGGACGATGAGCCTGACGGACATCAATCTTGAAGAAGTGACACCACACATCTTTTTATTGCAAGTACGTAGATATATAAATTACATTGTGTTGCCTTGTTATCTCAGTGCAAACGCTAGAAATGTAATAAAACAGCAGGGAACAGCAATCGCCTCTCAGTCTTTTGGCTCAGATCAAGCATCAGATCAAACCCAAGGTGAGGGGCAATGCCTTTTCTTGTCAGCTTGGATCTTTTACATCTCTCTTGTGGAGACCATGAATTGGATTCAAATTGAATTGTTTTTTGGAGCAAGCAACGAGAGGGATGAAATGTTTGCCCTGTCCACTCTGTGCATTGGCTTTGTAGCTTTAAGGATGGGGTCAAACAAATTTTTTTTTTTTTTAAAGAAAATGATGTTGCCACAAGTGACTGAGATGCTGGGCAACCAATTAGGAGTTAATGGGAAGTGACATCAGCAAAGTGACCACGTTAATGGGAAGTGACATCAGCAAAAGTGACCAAGTTAATGGGAAGTGACATCGGCAAAGTGACCAACATCCTTCAGAGACCAATCGGGCATTGATTCTGCACCATTTAACCAATCAGGGACTGTCCATGTGCTGCTTGGGCCAATCAGAACTGCAGGATACTACCGACCATGCGTAGATAGTTGCTGGAAAGGGTTAATTCTCTGGAGCTCGGTGCAGAACGCAACATGAAGTAAGAAGATAGAATTTGGTCAACAGAACAAGAGACAGTCACCCGGAAGTCGAGAGTTGGTGATCCAGAGTGAACGGACTGATCCACTGCCGTTGTTAATTATTGTGATTTTGTACTTATTACAATTAATTTAATAAATTCTGTGACAACATTCTTGTACCCAGAATGGACTGTAACTAGTCAGGAGCTGCAGGTTCCTTTTAGATACTTGCCCCCATCCTCATTAATCTGCCTGCTGCAGATGCATCTGTTCATGACAGTGTCGGTAGAAGTGACCACCGCACAGTCCTTGTGGAGACAAAGTCCCGTCTTCACATTGAGGATACCCTCCATTATGTTGTGTGGCACTACCACCGTGCTACATGAGATAGACTTCGAACAGATCGAGCAACTCAAGACTGGGCATCCGTGAGGCACTGTGGGCCATCAGCAGCAGCAGAATTGTATTCAACCACAATCTGTAACCTCATGGCCCGACATATCCCCCACTCTACCATTACCACCAAGCCAGGGGGTCAACATTGTTTCAATGAAGTGTGCCGGAGGGCAGGCCAGGGCAACACCAGGCATACCGAAAAATGAGGTTTCAACCTGGTGAAGCTACAACACGGGACTACTTGTGAGCCAAACAGCATAAGCAGCAAGTAATAGACAGGAGCTAAGCGATTTCACAACAAATGCATCAGATCTAAGTCCTGCCACATCCAGCCGTGAATGGTGGTGGACAATTAACTCACTGGAGGAGGAGGCTCCACAAATATTCCTATTCTCAATAATGGAGGAGCCCAGCATATAGACAAGACTGAGGCATTTGCAACAATCTTCAGCTAGAAGTGCCGAGTGGATGATCCATCGTGATCTCCTCTGGAGGCCCCCAGCATCACAGATGTCAGTCTTCAGCCAATATGATCAACTCCACGTGATAGCAAGAAATGGCTGAAGGCACTGGATACTGCAAAGGCTAGGGGCCCTGACAATATTCCGGCAATAGTACTAAAGACGTGTGCTCCAGAACTTGCCGCACCCCTAGCACAGCTACAACACTGCATCTACCCAGCAATGTGGAAAGTTGCCCAGATGTGTCCTGTACACAAGAAAGAGGACAAATGCAACCCAGCCAATTTCCGCTGCATCAGTCTACTCTCCATTATCAGCAAAGTGATAGAAGGAGTCATCAACAGTGCTATCAAGCGGCACTTACTCAGCAACAACCTGCTCTGGAATGCTCAGTTTGGGTTCCGCTCAGCTCCTGACCTCATTACAGCCTTGGGTCAAACATGGACAAAAGAGCTGAATGCCAGAGGTGAGGTGAGAGTGACTGCCTTTGACATCAAGGCAGCATTTGACCGAGTATGGCATCAAGGAGCCCTAGCTAAACTGGAGTCAATGGGAATCAAGGGGGATAACTCTCCGGCTGGTTGGAGTCATGCCTGGCACAAAGGAAGATGGTTGTGGTGGTTGGATGTCAATCATCTCAGCTCCAGGACATCACTGCAGGAGTTCCTGAGGGTGGTGTCCTAGACCCAACCATCTTCAGCTGCTTCATCAATGATCTCCCTTCCATCATAAGGTGAGAACATCCCAGGATGTTGTGGGAGGCTAGGGAGGAAATTGTGTGTCCCCTAACCAAGATATTTGAATCATCGGCAGCCACAGGTGAGGTGCCTGAAGATTGGAGAGTGGCGAATGTTGTGCCCTTGTTTAAGAAGGGCAGCAGGGAAAAGCCTGGGAACTACAGACCGGTGAGCCTAACGTCTGTAGTAGGTAAGTTGCTAGAAGGTATTCTGAGAGACAGGATCTACAAGCATTTAGAGAGACAAGGACTGATTTGGGGCAGTCAGCATGGCTTTGTGCGTGGAAAATCATGTCTCACAAATTTGATTGAGTTTTTTGAGGGGTGACCAAGAAGGTAGATGAGGGCAGTGCAGTAGACGTTGTCTACATGGACTTTAGCAAAGCCTTTGACAAGGTACCGCATGGTAGGTTGTTGCAGAAGGTTAAAGCTCACGGGATCCAGGGTGAGGTTGCCAATTGGATTCAAAATTGGCTGGACGACAGAAGACAGAGGGTGGTTGTAGAGGGTTGTTTTTCAAACTGGAGGCCTGTGACCAGTGGTGTGCCTCAGGGATCGGTGCTGGGTCCACTGTTATTTGTGATTTATATTAATGATTTGGATGAGAATTTAGGAGGCATGGTTAGTAAGTTTGCAGATGACACCAAGATTGGTGGCACAGTGGATAGTGAAGAAGGTTATCTAGGATTGCAACGGGATCTTGATCAATTAGGCCAGTGGGCCGACGAATGGCAGATGGAGTTTAATTTAGATAAATGTGAGGTGGTGCATTTTGGCAGATCGAATCAGGCCAGGACCTACTCAGTTAATGGTATGGCGTTGGGGAGAGTTATAGAACATAAAGATCTAGGAGTACAGGTTCATAGCTCCTTGAAGGTGGAGTCGCAGGTGGACAGGGTGGTGAAGAAGGCATTCGGCATGCTTGGTTTCATTGGTCAGAACATTGAATACAGGAGTTGGGACGTCTTGTTGAAGTTGTACAAGACATTGGTACGGCCACACTTGGAATACTGTGTGCAGTTCTGGTCACCCTATTATAGAAAGGATATTATTAAACTAGAAAGAGTGCAGAAAAGATTTACTAGGATGTTGCCGGGACTTGATGGTTTGAGTTATAAGGAGAGGCTGGATAGACTGGGACTTTTTTCCCTGGAGCGTAGGAGGCTTAGGGGTGATCTTATAGAGGTCTATAAAATAATGAGGGGCATAGATAAGGTAGATAGTCAACATCTTTTCCCAAAGGTAGGGGAGTCTAAAACTAGAGGGCATAGGTTTAAGGTGAGAGGGGAGAGTTTCAGAAGGGCCCAGAGGGGCAATTTCTTCACTCAGAGGGTAGTGAGTGTCTGGAATGGGCTGCCAGAGGTAGTAGTAGAGGCGGGTACAATTGTGTCTTTTAAAAAGCATTTAGATAGTTACATGGGTAAGATGGGTATAGAGGGTTATGTGCCAAGTGCGGGCAACTGGGACTAGCTTAATGGTAAAAACTGGGCGGCATGGACTGGTTGGGCCGAAGGGCCTGTTTCCATGCTGTAAACTTCTATGAGAAGTGGGGATGTTTACGGATGACTGCACAATGTGCAGCACCATTTGCGACTCTTCCGATAATGAAGCAGTCCATGTCGAAATGCAGCAAGGCCTGGACAATATCCAGGTTTGGGCTGACAAGTAGCAAGTTACATTCGTGCCACACAAGTGCCAGGCAATGACCATCTCCTACAAGAGAGGATCTAACCATTGCCCCTTGACATTCAGTGGCATTAGTATCGCTGAATCCCCCACAACCAACATCCTGGGGGTTACCATTGATCAGAATCTGAACTGGACTAGCCATATAAGTACTGTGGCTATCAGGGCAGGTCAAAGGCTAGGATTCCTACTGCGAGTAACTCACCCCCTGACCCCCCCAAAGACTGTCCACCAGATATCTACAAGACACAAGTCAGGAGTGTAATGGAATACTCTCCATTTGCCTGGATGAGTGCAGCTCCAACAACACTCAAGAAGCTCCACACCACCCAGGACAAAGCAGCCTGCTTGATTTCTCGCCCTTCCACAAATTTTCAAGATGCACTGCAGGAACTCACCAAGGTTCCTCAGACAGCACCTTCCAAACCCATGACCACTACCATCTAGAAGGACAAGGGGCAGCAGATACCTGGGAACCCCACCGCCTGGAGGTTCCCCTCCAAGTCACTCACCACGCTGACTCAGAAATATATCGCTGCTCCTTCACTGTTGTTGGGGCAACATCCTGGAACTCCCTCTCTAACAGCACAGGGAATGTACCTACACCTCGACTGCAGCAGTTCAAGAAGGCAACTCACCACCACCCTCTGAAGGGCAACTAGGGATGGGCAATAAATGTTGACCTAACCAGCGATGCCTGCATCCTATAGTTGAACAAAAATAATAACTTTCAAAATTCAATCTTTTTAATTTTAAAGTGCCCAATTCTTTTATTTTTCAAATAAAGGGGCAATTTAGTGTGGCCAATCCACCTAAACTGCACATCTTTGGGTTGTGGGGGTGAGACCCACGCAGACACGGGGAGTGTGCAAACTCCACACAGACAGTGACCCAGCGACAGGATTGAACCCGGGACCTTGGCACTGTGAGGCAGCAGTGCTAATCACTGTGCCACCGTGCTGCCCCATTTCACAACACAGTCTGACATGTAATTCATTTGAGGATTACAATTGAGATTGGAGTCAAACCCAATAGGAAAGAGATTCACATTCCGTTTGAGTAACCTGTACTAACAGTGATGACTTTTGTAAACTCCTTTTACAGGATACTAGAAGGGAGGATTTACAGATAGAAATTTCACACCAAACATCAGGTCAACAACTGACAGTCACACGATTCATGGGAACTGAATATCATCGGCCTTTGAATCGAGAATGAGAAATGTTTGCCTGTTCTTCTGCTGAAAGAGATGTTTAAACATCACTCAGTGTACAGACACTGATAGAGACTCCTGCCAGTGGGAGGCATCACTAAAAACAACCATTCTATATTCTTCAGCTCACCCAAAGATGGAAATTTCAGCACACATTTTTCCTTCTTGAATTTTTTAAATCTTTGTCGCCTGTTAAACGTCCTCGACCTCTGGACGTTTCAGTACAGAACTCAGATCATTCACATCCGCCCTGTCCCTCCACCCCAAACAGCCCCATAGCCACTCACATCCTCCCCTGTCCCACCTCCCCATCCAGCCCCAAAGTCACTCACATCCTCCCATGACCACCTCCCCATCCAGCCCCATAGTCACTCACATCCTCCCTGTCCCTCCACCCCAAACAGCCCCATAGTCACTCACATCCTCCCCTGTCCCTCCTCCCCATCCAGCCCCATAGTCACTCACATCCTCCCCTGTCCCACCTCCCCATCCAGCCCCATAGCCACTCACATCCTCCCTGTCCCACCTCCCCATCCAGCCCCATAGCCACTCACATCCTCCCCTGTCCCACCTCCCCATCCAGCCCCATAGCCACTCACATCCTCCCTGTCCCACCTCCCCATCCAGCCCCATAGTCACTCACATCCTCCCCTGTCCCACCTCCCCGTACAGCCCCATAGTCACTCACATCCTCCCTGTCCCACCTCCCAATCCAGCCCCATAGCCACTCACATCCTCCCCTGTCCCACCTCCCCATCCAGCCCCATAGCCACTCACATCCTCCCCTGTCCCACCTCCCCATCCAGCCCCATAGTCACTCACATCCTCCCTGTCCCACCTCCCCATCCAGCCCCATAGCCACTCACACCCTCCCCTGTCCCACCTCCCCATCCAGCCCCATAGTCACTCACATCCTCCCTGTCCCACCTCCCCATCCAGCCCCATAGCCACTCACATCCTCCCCTGTCCCACCTCCCCATCCAGCCCCATAGTCACTCACATCCTCCCTGTCCCACCTCCCCATCCAGCCCCATAGCCACTCACACCCTCCCCTGTCCCACCTCCCCATCCAGCCCCATAGTCACTCACATCCTCCCTGTCCCACCTCCCCATCCAGCCCCATAGCCACTCACATCCTCCCCTGTCCCACCTCCCCATCCAGCCCCATAGTCACTCACATCCTCCCCTGTCCCACCTCCCCATACAGCCCCATAGCCACTCACATCCTCCCCTGCCCCACCTCCCCATACACCCTATAGTCACTCACATCCTCCCCTGTCCCACCTCCCCATACAGCCCCATAGCCACTCACATCCTCCCCTGCCCCACCTCCCCATACACCCTATAGTCACTCACATCCTCCCCTGTCCCACCTCCCCGTACAGCCCCATAGCCACTCACATCCTCCCCTGCCCCACCTCCCCATACACCCCCATAGCCACTCACATCCTCCCCTGTCCCACCTCCCCATACACCCCATAGCCACTCACATCCTCCTCGTCCCACCTCCCCTTTCCGCCCCATAGTCACACACATCCTCCCCGTCCCACCTCCCCTTTCCGCCCCATAGTCACTCACATCCTCCCTGTCCCACCTCCCCATACAGCCCCATAGTCACTCACATCCTCCCCTGCCCCACCTCCCCATTCCGCCCCATAGCCACTCACACCCTCCCGTGTCCCAACTCCCCATCCAGCCCCATAGCCACTCACACCCTCCCGTGTCCCAACTCCCCATCCAGCCCCATAGCCACTCACACCCTCCCCTGTCACACCTCCCCATCCAGCCCCACAGTCACTCACATCCTCCATGTCCCACCTCCCCGTACAGCCCCATAGCCACTCACATCCTCCTCGTCCCACCTCCCCTTTCCGCCCCATAGCCACTCACATCCTCCCCTGTCCCACCTCCCCATACACCCCATAGCCACTCACATCCTCCCCTGTCCCACCTCCCCATACACCCCATAGTCACTAACATCCTCCCCTGTCCCACCTCCCCATTCCGCCCCATAGCCACTCACATTCTCCCCTGTCCCACCTCCCCATACACACCACAGTCACTCACATCCTCCCTGTCCCACCTCCCCATACAGCCCCATAGTCACTCACATCCTCCAATGTCCCACCTCCCCATCCAGCCCCATAGCCACTCACACCCTCCCGTGTCCCAACTCCCCATCCAGCCCCATAGCCACTCACACCCTCCCCTGTCACACCTCCCCATACAGCCCCACAGTCACTCACATCCTCCATGTCCCACCTCCCCATACAGCCCGATAGCCACTCACTTCCTCCATGTCCCACCTCCCCATACAGCCCCATAGTCACTCACATCCTCCCCGTCCCATCTCCCCATACAGCCCGATAGCCACTCACTTCCTCCATGTCCCACATCCCCATACAGCCCCATAGTCAGTCACATCCTCCCCTGTCCCACCTCCTCATCCAGCCCCATAGTCAGTCACATCCTCCCTGTCCCATCTCCCCATAAAGCCCGATAGCCACTCACTTCCTCCATGTCCCACCTCCCCATACAGCCCCATAGTCACTCACATCCTCCCCTGTCCCACCTCCTCATCCAGCCCCATAGCCATTCACATCCTCCCTGTCCCACCTCCCCATCCAGCCCCATAGTCACTCCCATCCTCCCCTGTCCCACCTCCCCAACCAGCCCCAGAGTCAATCACACCCACCCCGTCCCACCACCCCATCCCGCCCCATAGCCACTCACATCCTCCATGTCCCACCTCCCCATCCCGCCCCAGAGTCACTCACATCCTCCCTGTCCCACCTCCCCGTACAGCCCCATAGTCACTCACATCCTCCCCTGTACCACCTCCCCATCCAGCCCCATAGCCACTCACATCCTCCCTGTCCCACCTCCCCGTACAGCCCCATAGTCACTCACATCCTCCCCTGTCCCACCTCCCCATTCCGCCCCAGAGTCACTCACATCCTCCCCTATCCCACCACCCCATACAGCCCCATAGTCACTCACATCCTCCCCAGTTCCAACTCCCCGTACACCCCCATAGTCACTCACATCCTCCCCTATCCCACCTCCCCATACAGCCCGATAGCCACTCACTTCCTCCATGTCCCACCTCCCCATACAGCCCCATAGTCACTCACATCCTCCCTGTCCCACCTCCCCATACAGCCCCATAGCCACTCACATCCTTCCCTGTCCCACCTCCCCATCCAGCCCCAGAGTCAATCACACCCTCCCAGTCGCACCTCCCCATTCCGCCCCATACTCACTCACATCCTCCCCTGTCCCAACTCCCCATCCAGCCCCATAGCCACTCACATCCTCCATGTCCCTCCTCCCCGTACAGCCCCATAGTCACTCACATCCTCCCCTGTCCCACCTCCCCATCCAGCCCCATACCCACTCACATCCTCCATGTCCCTCCTCCCCGTACAGCCCCATAGTCAATCACACCCTCCCCATCCCACCTCCCCATTCAGCCCCATAGCCACTCACATCCTCCCCTGTCCCTCCTCCTCATCCAGCCCCATAGACACTCACATCCTCCCCGTCCCACCTCCCCATCCAGCCCCATAGCCACTCACATCCTCCCCGTCCCACCTCCCCATCCAGCCCCATAGCCACTCACACCCTTCCCGTCCCACCTCCCTGTACAGCCCCATAGTCACTGACATCCTCCCTGTCCCACCTCCCCATACACCCCCATAGTCACTCACACCCTCCCCGTCCCACCTCCCCGTACAGCCCCATAGTCACTCACATCCTCCCCTGTCCCACCTCCCCAGCCAGCCCCATAACCTCTCACACCCTCCCCGTCCCACCTCCCCGTACAGCCCTATAGTCACTCACATCCTCCCTGTCCCACCTCCCCATCCAGCCCCATAACCACTCACACGCTCCCCGTCCCACCTCCTCATACAACCCCATAGTCACTCACATCCTCCATGTCCCACCTCCCCATCCAGCCCCATAGTCACTCACAAACTCCCCTGTCCCACCTCCCCGTACAGCCCCATAGCCACTCACATCCTCCCCTGTCCCACCTCCCCATTCCGCCCCATAGCCACTCACATCCTCCCCTGTCCCACCTCCCCATACAGCCCCTTAGCCACTCACACCCTCCCCTGTCCCACCTCCCCATACAGCCCCATAGCCACTCACACCCTCCCCTGTCCCACCTCCCCGTACAGCCCCATAGTCACTCACATCCTCCCCTGTCCCACCTCCCCATCCAGCCCCATAGCCACTCACATCCTCCATATCCCACCTCCCCATACAGCCCCATAGTCACTCACATCCTCCCCTGTCCCACATCCCCAAACAGACCGATAGACACTCAGACCCTTTCCTGTCCCACCTCCCCATCCCGCCCCATAGCCACTCACATCCTCCATGTCCCACCTCCCCATCCAGCCCCATAGCCACTCACATCCTCCCTGTCCCACCTCCCCGTACTGCCCCACAGTCACTCACATCCTCCCTGTCCCACCTCCCCGTACACCCCCATAGTCACTCACATCCTCCATGTCCCACCTCCCCATCCCGCCCCAGAGTCACTCACATCCTCCCTGTCCCACCTCCCCGTACAGCCCCATAGTCACTCAGATCCTCCCCTGTACCACCTCCCCATCCAGCCCCATAGCCACTCACATCCTCCCTGTCCCACCTCCCCGTACAGCCCCTTAGTCACTCATATCCTCCCCTGTCCCACCTCCCCATCCAGCACCATAGCCACTCACACCCTCCCCTATCCCACCTCCCCATACAGCCCCATAGTCACTCACATCCTCCCCTGTCCCACCTCCCCGTACAGCCCCATAGTCACTCACATCCTCCCCTATCCCACCTCCCCATACAGCCCCATAGTCACTCACATCCTCCCTGTCCCACCTCCCCATCCAGCTCCAGAGTCAATCACACCCTCCCCGTCCCACCACCCCATCCCGCCCCATAACCACTCACATCCTCCCCTGTCCCACCTCCCCATTCCGCCCCAGAGTCACTCACATCCTCCCCTATCCCACCTCCCCATCCAGCCCCATAGCCACTCACATCCTCCATGTCCATCCTCGCCGTACAGCCCCATAGTCAATCACACCCTCCCCTGTCCCACCTCCCCATTCAGCCCCATAGCCACTCACATCCTCCCCTGTCCCTCCTCCTCATCCAGCCCCATAGCCACTCACATCCGCCCCATCCCACCTCCCCATCCAGCCCCATAGCCACTCACACCCTCCCCGTCCCACCTCCCCGTACAGCCCCATAGTCACTCACATCCTCCCCTGTCCCACTTCCCCATACAACCCCATAGCCACTCACATCCTCCCTGTCCCACCTCCCCATCCAGCCCCATAACCACTCACACCCTCCCCGTCCCACCTCCCCGTACAGCCCCATAATCACTCACATCCTCCCTGTCCCACCTCCCCATCCAGCCCCATAACCACTCACACCCTCCCCGTCCCACCTCCCCATACAGCCCCATAGTCACTCACATCCTCCCCTGTCCCACCTCCCCGTACAGCACCATAGTCACTCACATCCTCCCCTGTCCCACCTCCCCGCACAGCCCCATAGTCACTCACATCCTCCCCGTCCCACCTCCCCATACAGCCCCATAGTCAATCACATCCTCCCCTGTCCCATCTCCCCATACAGCCCCATAGCCACTCACATCCTCCCCTGTCCCACCTCCCCATGCAGCCCCATAGACACTCACATCCTCCCCGTCCCACCTCCCCATACAGCCCCATAGTCAATCACATCCTCCCCTGTCCCACCTCCCCATCCAGCCCCATAGCCACTCACATCCTCCCTGTCCCACCTCCCCATCCAGCCCCATAGTCACTCACATCCTCCCTGTCCCACCTCCCCATCCAGCCCCATAGTCACTCACATCCTCCCTGTCCCACCTCCCCATCCAGCCCCATAGTCACTCACATCCTCCCTGTCCCACCTCCCCATCCAGCCCCATAGTCAATCACATCCTGCCCTGTCCCTCCTCCTCATCCAGCCCCATAGCCACTCACATCCTCCCCTGTCCCACCTCCCCGTACAGCGCCATAGTCACTCACATCCTCCCCTGTCCCACCTCCCCGCACAGCCCCATAGTCACTCACATCCTCCCCGTCCCACCTCCCCATACAGCCCCATAGCCACTCACATCCTCCCTGTCCCACCTCCCCATCCAGCCCCATAGTCACTCACATCCTCCCTGTCCCACCTCCCCATTCAGCCACATAGCCACTCACATCCTCCCTGTCCCACCTCCCCATACACTCCCATAGTCACTCACATCCTCCCCGTCCCACCTCCCCATACAGCCCCATAGTCAATCACATCCTCCCCTGTCCCATCTCCCCATACAGCCCCATAGCCACTCACATCCTCCCTGTCCCACCTCCCCATCCAGCCCCATAGCCACTCACATCCTCCCTGTCCCACCTCCCCATACACTCCCATAGTCACTCACATCCTCCCTGTCCCACCTCCCCACTCAGCCACATAGTCACTCACATCCTCCCTGTCCCACCTCCCCAATCCGCCCCATAGTCACTCACATCCTCCCTGTCCCACCTCCCCATCCAGCCCCAGTCACTCACATCCTCCCCTGTCCCACCTCGCCTTACAGCCCCATAGCCACTCACATCCTCCCTGTCCCACCTCCCCATTCAGCCCCATAGTCACTCACATCCTCCCCTGTCCCACCTCCCCATCCAGCCCCATAGCCACTCACATCCTCCCTGTCCCACCTCCCCATCCAGCCCCATAGCCACTCACATCCTCCCTGTCCCACCTCCCCATCCAGCCCCATAGTCACTCACATCCTCCCTGTCCCACCTCCCCATTCAGCTCCATAGCCACTCACATCCTCCCTGTCCCACCTCCCCATACACTCCCATAGTCACTCACATCCTCCCTGTCCCACCTCCCCATTCAGCCACATAGTCACTCACATCCTCCCTGTCCCACCTCCCCATCCAGCCCCATAGCCACTCACATCCTCCCTGTCCCACCTCCCCATCCAGCCCCATAGCCACTCACATCCTCCCTGTCCCACCTCCCCATCCAGCCCAATAGCCACTCACATCCTCCCTGTCCCACCTCCCCATCCAGCCCCATAGTCACTCACATCCTCCCTGTCCCACCTCCCCATTCAGCTCCATAGTCACTCACATCCTCCCTGTCCCACCTCCACATCCCGCCCCATAGCCACTCACATCCTCCATGTCGCACCTCCCCATTCAGCCCCATAGACACTCACATCCTCCCCTGTCCCAGCTCCCCATCCAGCCCCAGAACCACTCACATCCTCCCTGTCCCACCTCCACATCCAGCCCCATAGCCACTCACATCCTCCATGTCGCACCTCCCCATTCAGCCCCATAGACACTCACATCCTCCCTGTCCCACCACCCCATCCAGCCCCATAGTCACTCACATCCTCCCCTGTCCCACCTCCCCATCCAGCCCCATAGCCACTCACATCCTCCCCTGTCCCACCTCCCCATCCAGCCCCATTGTCACTCACATCCTCCCTGTCCCACCTCCCCATCCAGCCCCATAGTCACTCACATCCTCCCCTGTCCCACCTCCCCATCCAGCCCCATTGTCACTCACATCCTCCCTGTCCCACCTCCTCATCCAGCCCCATAGTCACTCACATCCTCCCTGTCCCACCTCCCCATCCAGCCCTAGAGCCACTCACATCCTCCCCTGTCCCACCTCCCCATCCAGCCCCATTGTCACTCACATCCTCCCTGTCCCACCTCCCCATACAGCCCCATAGTCACTCACATCCTCCATGTCCCACCTCCCCATCCAGCCCCATAGTCAATCACATCCTCCCCTGTCTCACCCCCCCATTCAGCCCCATAGTCACTCACATCCTCCCCTGTCCCACCTCCCCAAACAGCCCGATAGTCACTCAAATCCTCCCCTGTCCCACCTCCCTATCCAGCCCCATAGTCACTCACATCCTCCCTGTCCCACCTCCCCATACACCCCCATAGCCACTCACATCCTCCCCTGTCCCACCTCCCCATCCCGCCCCATAGCCACTCACATCCTCCCCTGTCCCACCTCCCCGTACAGCCCCATAGTCACTCACATCCTCCCTGTCCCACCTCCCCATCCAGCCCCATAGTCACTCACATCCTCCCCTGTCCCACCTCCCCATCCAGCCCCATAGTCACTCACATCCTCCCCTGTCCCACCTCCCCGTACAGCCCCATAGTCACTCACATCCTCCCCTGTCCCACCTCCCCATCCAGCCCATAGTCACTCACATCCTCTCCTGCCCCACCTCCCCATCCAGCCCCATAGTCACTCACATCCTCCCTGTCCCACCACCCCATACACCTCCATAGTCACTCACATCCTCCCTGTCCCACCTCCCCATCCAGCCCCATAACCACTCACACCCTCCCCGTCCCACCTCCCCATACAGCCCCATAGTCACTCACATCCTCCCCTGTCCCACCTCCCCGTACAGCCCCATAGTCACTCACATCCTCCCCTGTCCCACCTCCCCGCACAGCCCCATAGTCACTCACATCCTCCCCGTCCCACCTCCCCATACAGCCCCATAGTCAATCACATCCTCCCCTGTCCCACCTCCCCATACAGCCCCATAGCCACTCACATCCTCCCCTGTCCCACCTCCCCATGCAGCCCCATAGACACTCACATCCTCCCCGTCCCACCTCCCCATACAGCCCCATAGTCAATCACATCCTCCCCTGTCCCACCTTCCCATCCAGCCCCATAGCCACTCACATCCTCCCTGTCCCACCTCCCCATCCAGCCCCATAGTCACTCACATCCTCCCTGTCCCACCTCCCCATCCAGCCCCATAGTCACTCACATCCTCCCTGTCCCACCTCCCCATCCAGCCCCATAGTCACTCACATCCTCCCTGTCCCACCTCCCCATCCAGCCCCATAGTCACTCACATCCTCCCTGTCCCACCTCCCCATCCAGCCCCATAGTCAATCACATCCTGCCCTGTCCCTCCTCCTCATCCAGACCCATAGCCACTCACATCCTCCCCTGTCCCACCTCCCCGTACAGCGCCATAGTCACTCACATCCTCCCCGTCCCACCTCCCCGCACAGCCCCATAGTCACTCACATCCTCCCCGTCCCACCTCCCCATACAGCCCCATAGCCACTCACATCCTCCCTGTCCCACCTCCCCATCCAGCCCCATAGTCACTCACATCCTCCCTGTCCCACCTCCCCATTCAGCCACATAGCCACTCACATCCTCCCTGTCCCACCTCCCCATACACTCCCATAGTCACTCACATCCTCCCCGTCCCACCTCCCCATACAGCCCCATAGTCACTCACATCCTCCCTGTCCCACCTCCCCATACAGCCCCACAGTCACTCACATCCTCCCCTGTCCCACCTCCCCATCCAGCCCCATAGTCACTCACATCCTCCCCTGTCCCATCTCCCCATACAGCCCCATAGCCACTCACATCCTCCCTGTCCCACCTCCCCATCCAGCCCCATAGCCACTCACATCCTCCCTGTCCCACCTCCCCATACACTCCCATAGTCACTCACATCCTCCCTGTCCCACCTCCCCATTCAGCCACATAGTCACTCACATCCTCCCTGTCCCACCTCCCCAATCCGCCCCATAGTCACTCACATCCTCCCTGTCCCACCTCCCCATCCAGCCCCAGTCACTCACATCCTCCCCTGTCCCACCTCGCCTTACAGCCCCATAGCCACTCACATCCTCCCTGTCCCACCTCCCCATTCAGCCCCATAGTCACTCACATCCTCCCCTGTCCCACCTCCCCATCCAGCCCCATAGCCACTCACATCCTCCCTGTCCCACCTCCCCATCCAGCCCCATAGCCACTCACATCCTCCCTGTCCCACCTCCCCATCCAGCCCCATAGTCACTCACATCCTCCCTGTCCCACCTCCCCATTCAGCTCCATAGCCACTCACATCCTCCCTGTCCCACCTCCCCATCCAGCCCCATAGCCACTCACATCCTCCCTGTCCCACCTCCCCATACACTCCCATAGTCACTCACATCCTCCCTGTCCCACCTCCCCATTCAGCCACATAGTCACTCACATCCTCCCTGTCCCACCTCCCCATCCAGCCCCATAGCCACTCACATCCTCCCTGTCCCACCTCCCCATCCAGCCCCATAGCCACTCACATCCTCCCTGTCCCACCTCCCCATCCAGCCCCATAGCCACTCACATCCTCCCTGTCCCACCTCCCCATCCAGCCCCATAGTCACTCACATCCTCCCTGTCCCACCTCCCCATTCAGCTCCATAGTCACTCACATCCTCCCTGTCCCACCTCCACATCCCGCCCCATAGCCACTCACATCCTCCATGTCGCACCTCCCCATTCAGCCCCATAGACACTCACATCCTCCCCTGTCCCAGCTCCCCATCCAGCCCCAGAACCACTCACATCCTCCCTGTCCCACCTCCACATCCAGCCCCATAGCCACTCACATCCTCCATGTCGCACCTCCCCATTCAGCCCCATAGACACTCACATCCTCCCTGTCCCACCACCCCATCCAGCCCCATAGTCACTCACATCCTCCCCTGTCCCACCTCCCCATCCAGCCCCATAGCCACTCACATCCTCCCCTGTCCCACCTCCCCATCCAGCCCCATTGTCACTCACATCCTCCCTGTCCCACCTCCCCATCCAGCCCCATAGTCACTCACATCCTCCCCTGTCCCACCTCCCCATCCAGCCCCATTGTCACTCACATCCTCCCTGTCCCACCTCCTCATCCAGCCCCATAGTCACTCACATCCTCCCTGTCCCACCTCCCCATCCAGCCCTAGAGCCACTCACATCCTCCCCTGTCCCACCTCCCCATCCAGCCCCATTGTCACTCACATCCTCCCTGTCCCACCTCCCCATACAGCCCCATAGTCACTCACATCCTCCATGTCCCACCTCCCCATCCAGCCCCATAGTCAATTTCATCCTCCCCTGTCTCACCCCCCCCATTCAGCCCCATAGTCACTCACATCCTCCCCTGTCCCACCTCCCCAAACAGCCCGATAGTCACTCAAATCCTCCCCTGTCCCACCTCCCTATCCAGCCCCATAGTCACTCACATCCTCCCTGTCGCACCTCCCCATACACCCCCATAGCCACTCACATCCTCCCCTGTCCCACCTCCCCATCCCGCCCCATAGCCACTCACATCCTCCCCTGTCCCACCTCCCCGTACAGCCCCATAGTCACTCACATCCTCCCTGTCCCACCTCCCCATCCAGCCCCATAGTCACTCACATCCTCCCCTGTCCCACCTCCCCATCCAGCCCCATAGTCACTCACATCCTCCCCTGTCCCACCTCCCCGTACAGCCCCATAGTCACTCACATCCTCCCCTGTCCCACCTCCCCATCCAGCCCCATAGTCACTCACATCCTCCCCTGTCCCACCTCCCCATCCAGCCCCATAGTCACTCACATCCTCCCCTGTCCCACCTCCCCGTACAGCCCCATAGTCACTCACATCCTCCCCTGTCCCACCTCCCCATACAGCCCCATAGCCACTCATACCCTCCCCTGTCCCACCTCCCCATCCAGCCCCATAGCCACTCACATCCTCCCTGTCCCACCTCCCCATCCAGCCCCATAGCCACTCACATCCTCCCTGTCCCACCTCCCCGTACAGCCCCATAGTCACTCACATCCTCCCTGTCCCACCTCCCCATCCAGCCCCATAGTCACTCACATCCTCCCTGTCCCACCACCCCATACACCTCCATAGTCACTCACATCCTCCCCTGTCCCACCTCCCCATCCAGCCCCATAGCCACTCACATCGTCCCTGTCCCACCTCCCCATCCAGCCCCATAGCCACTCACATCCTCCCTGTCCCACCTCCCCGTACAGCCCCATAGTCACTCACATCCTCCCTGTCCCACCTCCCCATCCAGCCCCATAGTCACTCACATCCTCCCTGTCCCACCACCCCATACACCTCCATAGTCACTCACATCCTCCCCTGTCTCACCTCCCCATCCAGCCCCATAGCCACTCACATCCTCCCTGTCCCACCTCCCCATCCAGCCCCATAGTCACTCACATCCTCCCTGTCCCACCTCCCCATCCAGCCCCATAGCCACTCACACCCTCCCCTGTCCCACCTCCCCATCCAGCCCCACAGTCACTCACATCCTCCCCTATCCCACCTCCCCATCCAGCCCCATAGCCACTCACATCCTCCCCTGTCCCACCTCCCCGTACAGCCCCATAGCCACTCACACCCTCCCCTGTCCCACCTCCCCGTACAGCCCCATAGCCACTGACACCCTCCCCTGTCCCACATCCCCAAACAGCCCCAGAGTCACTCACACCCTCCCCTGCCCCACCTCCCCATACACCCCCATAGTCACTCACATCCTCCCCTGTCCCACCTGTGGTGTTGGGTGTTCTGACACACAGAAGAGCCAACACAGTTGCATATGGTACAACGCTTCTTTATTTAAACTCACTATTTACAACTTGGTCTTTGCACTCTGCACGTGGGGGGCTCCCTGCTTGTGGTGTTTCAACAGCTCTTTCTTGTTTCCTTCTCCCCAGACCTACTGACCTCCAGGTGTCGTGCTCGTGCTTTTTATGTGGTTGGTGTTCTTGTCTGTGATTGGTTGTGGTGTTGTGTACTCTGATTTGCCTGTTAGTGTGTCCATCATGATGTGTGTGTTTGAATATCATGACATCCCCCCTTTTTACAAAGATATGTGCCTACGTGGTAATAAATATGATCGTGACGTGAGTGCATCTAAGAGTGTGTGTGTGTCGTGTGCAGCATGTGTCTATGACGGAACTATGTACATGGGGCGATGTCGAGTGCGTCACATGAATCCAGTTGTACCATAATATAACAGAAATGCGAACGAGAGAAGAAGAAAAAAATTTGAACAGTTGTCCAGTCAGACGACATCTGGAACGATAAACAACAACAGGTTATCATGTAAAATTGTCCAACTTATTAAACATATGAACTGTATTATAAGTCCATTCTAATGGGTTTGCGACGAATTCGGGTTGACCGCCTTAAGGGTGGATCAAGAACCACCGGCTGCTGTGCAGGCATGGCCATGGGTGGCGATGGAAAGGGCGTGATGTGCGGCAGCTCCACAAAGTCATCCTCGGAAGCCTGTTGAGGATCTGGCGTGTTGTGTGGCTGTGAGCGTGGAAGTCGGCGAAGGGCGCGCCGATTGCGGCGACGCACGGAACCATCCGGCATGCGAACCAGGAACGAGCGGGGAGCCACTTGTCGGAGGACTTCGGCCGGTGCTGACCAGCCACCATACGGTTGATGGACGCGTACTTTGTCTCCGGAGGACAGGGGGGGCAGGTCCGTCGCTCGTGTGTCGTACCGACCTTTCTGGCGATCACGCTGCAGTTGCATGTTCCGAAGAACCGCCTCATGGTCTGTTGTCGGTGCCAGGACGGAAGGTACCGTCGTCCTGAGGGAGCGACCCATTAGTAGCTGCGCTGGCGAGAGGCCCGTGGATAACGGGGCCGATCGATAGGCCAGCAAGGCAAGGTTAAAGTCCGATCCGTCATCAGCCGCCTTGCACAGGAGCCGCTTTGCGATGTGGACACCCTTTTCAGCCTTCCCGTTCGATTGTGGATGCAGAGGGCTGGATGTCACATGAGTGAAACCATATGCTGCGGCAAAGGACGACCATTCACGGCTGGCAAAACAAGGTCCATTGTCTGACATGACAGTCCTTGGAATGCCGTGGCGAGCAAACGTTTCCTTGCAGGCCCCAATGACTGCGGACGACGTCAGATCATGGAGAGGCATGACTTCCGGGTAGTTTGAGAAGTAGTCTATAATAACAATGTAATCTCTGCCGAGCGCGTGAAATAGGTCAACACCCACCTTCGCCCAGGGGGACGTCACCATCTCGTGTGGTAGAAGTGTTTCCGGAGGTTGCGCTGGCTGAAACCTCTGACAGGTTGTGCAGTTGAGCACCATGTTGGCTATGTCTTCATTAATACCCGGCCAATATACCGCCTCCCGGGCCCTTCGTCTGCATTTTTCGACGCCCAAGTGGCCTTCGTGTAGTTGACGAAGAATCATCTGGCGCACACTGTGTGGAATGACGATCCTATGCGATTTCATAAGGACCCCGTCTATATTGGTGAGATCGTCTCGCACATTATAAAACTGGGGGCACTGCCCTTTTAGCCACCCTTCCGTCATGTGGCGCATCACTCGCTGCAGCAGAGGGTCAGTCGCCGTCTCTGCGCGTATGTGGGCCAGACTAGGATCATCAGCTGGCATATTTGCTGCTGTCAGAGTCACGTGTGCCTCAATTTGACGCACGAACCCCTCCGCATCTGGTGGTGTGCTCACTGCTCGGGAAAGAGTGTCCGCCACTATGAGTTCCTTCCCCGGAGTGTAGATCAGTTCAAAATCGTACCTCCTGAGTTTAAGTAAGATGCGCTGGAGGCGAGGAGTCATGTCGTTCAGGTCTTTGTTAATGATGTTGACCAGGGGGCGGTGGTCAGTTTCGACCGTGAATCGTGGCAGGCCATACACATAGTCGTGGAACTTGTCCAGTCCAGTTAACAAGCCCAGGCATTCTTTTTCGATTTGCGCGTAGCGCTGTTCGGTAGGGGTCATGGCTCGTGAGGCATACGCAACCGGGGCCCATGATGACGTGCTGTCTTTTTGCAGGAGTACCGCTCCAATACCAGATTGGCTGGCGTCTGTTGAGATCTTTGTAGGGCGAGTCGTGTCAAAGAAGGCCAGCACTGGTGCCGTGACCAGTTTGTGCTTGAGCTCCTCCCATTCCCGCTGATGCGACTGGTGCCAGTTGAATTCCGTCGATTTTTTTACGAGATGGCGCATGTTTGTTGTATGAGAAGCCAGGTTGGGAATGAACTTCCCAAGGAAGTTGACCATGCCCAGGAATCTTAAGACAGCCTTCTTGTCAGCCGGTCGTGGCATGGCTGTGATGGCGCTAACCTTGTCTGCATCGGGACGGACCCCGGACCTTGAGATGTGGTCCCCGAGGAATTTCAGCTCCGTCTGGCCGAAAGCACACTTCGCACGGTTGAGACGCAGGCCATTTTGCCGTATGCGGGTGAAGACACGTCGAAGACGATGCATGTGTTCCTGCGGAGTGGTGGACCAAATGATGATATCGTCCACATATACACGTACCCCTTCGATGCCTTCCATCATCTGCTCCATAATGCGGTGGAATACTTCAGATGCCGAAATGATGCCGAATGGCATCCGGTTGTAGCAGAATCTGCCAAAAGGGGTGTTGAATGTGCATAGTCTTCGGCTGGCCGGGTCCAGTTTGATCTGCCAGAATCCTTTGGACGCATCCAATTTAGTGAATATGTTGGCTCGCGCCATCTCGCTGGTGAGGTCTTCTCGTTTCGGGATGGGATAGTGTTCCCGCATGATGTTGTTGTTCAGATCTTTTGGATCTATACATATACGGAGCTCGCCAGAGGGCTTCTTTACACAGACCATGGAGCTGACCCATGGCGTGGGCTCCGTGACCTTGGATAGGACCCCTTGGTCCTGAAGAATCTGCAGTTGTGCCTTGAGGCGGTCTTTGAGAGGCGCAGGAACCCTGCGAGGTGCGTGAACGACAGGGATGGCGTCCGGTCTGAGTCGAATCTTGTACGTGTGTGGCAATGTCCCCATGCCTTCAAAAACCTCCTGGTTGTGAGCAAGGAGGGAATGGAGATTCGCGTGGAACTCAGCATCCGGGAAGTCGGATATCTCATCTGGAGAGAGAGACATGATGCGCTGTACCAGGTGAAGGACCTTACACGCTTGTGCGCCCAGTAACGAGTCCTTTGATGAGCCCACAACTTCGAAGGGGAGTGTGGCCGTGTACCTCTTGTGAGTCACCTGTAGCTGGCAAGATCCTACGGACGGGATAACGTTCCCGTTATAGTCAACCATCTTAAGCCGGGATGGTGTGATGGGTGGTTTGACCTTCATGGCCTGGACTGCAGAGTAAGCAATCAGGTTGGCGGATGCGCCGGTGTCCAGACGGAAGGCGACGCGCGATCGGTTGACCGTCAGGGTGGCACACCACTCATCGTCTGGATTGATGGCATTGACCTTGTTGACATCAATGACGGCAACTCGGAAGTCATCCTGGTCATCTGCATCACTTAACTGGAAGTCGTGATGCGTGGGCTGGACGGTCCTGACTCGTGCGCGAGGTTGTCGAGGATGCGCCGGATCCATGGGTTGAGCCGCACGACAGCGGGCTGCGTAGTGGCCCATCATGGCACATCTGTTGCACTGTCGGTATTTTGCAGGACATTGCCCTTTTAAGTGTAGACCTCCACACTTGCTGCACGTCATGACGTCACGACGTTCGTTGCGCCACTGCGCATGCGCAGTGCGATCTTGCGGTGGGCGCGCCTGCGCAGTGCGTCCCTCGTTGTGGCAGTTATTCTTGGCGCGCACCTGCGCGGGAGACCGCGAAAAGCGCGGGAAGCGGCCGCTGTCGTCCGGGCCGTGGGGCGGGAAGAAATCGACGGCCTGGATGCGTTCAACGTCGTGGGCGGCCTGGCTTGCCGATTCGACGGCTGGGGACCCCCTCCGTGCCAACTCGGACGCCTGAAATCGGGCAAAACGGCAGGCAGCATTTTCATGGAGGACACAGGCTTCCACAGCAGACGCTAAGGTGAGGCTCTTTATTTTAAGAAGCTGCTGGCGTAGGCCACTAGAGGCAACGCCAAAAACAATCTGGTCCCTGATCATGGACTCTGTGATGGTGCCGTAACCGCAGGACTGCGCTAGAATCCGGAGGTGCGTCAAAAAGGGTTGAAAAAGCTCCTCCTTACCTTGCAGGCGTTGCTGAAAGATGTATCTTTCGAAAGTTTCGTTTACTTCAGTTTGAAAGTGCTGGTCCATTTTGAGGATGACCGTGTCATATTTGGCCTGGTTTTCGCCTTCCTCGAACACCAGTGAATTAAAGACATCGTTTGGGTGGGGGCCTGCGTAGAAGAGGAGCATTGCAATCTTCGAATCATCCGAGACATTCTGTTTTTCGGTGGCACGGATGTACAGGTCAAATCGCTGCCTGTAGAGCTTCCAGTTGGTGCCTAGGTTCCCCGTGACTTGCATCGGCTGCGGTTTGCCGGTGTGGTCCATGTCCAGAATGGCAGGTTGGTAGGCAGGTATCGATCCACTCCTGTACCATGTGGTGTTGGGTGTTCTGACACACAGAAGAGCCAACACAGTTGCATATGGTACAACGCTTCTTTATTTAAACTCACTATTTACAACTTGGTCTTTGCACTCTGCACGTGGGGGGCTCCCTGCTTGTGGTGTTTCAACAGCTCTTTCTTGTTTCCTTCTCCCCAGACCTACTGACCTCCAGGTGTCGTGCTCGTGCTTTTTATGTGGTTGGTGTTCTTGTCTGTGATTGGTTGTGGTGTTGTGTACTCTGATTTGCCTGTTAGTGTGTCCATCATGATGTGTGTGTTTGAATATCATGACACCACCTTCCCGTACAGCCCCATAGTCACTCACATCCTCCCCTGTCCCTCCTCCCCGTCCAGCCCCATTGTCACTCACATCCTCCCCCAGTCCCACCTCCCCATACAGCCCCATAGTCACTCACATCCTCTCCTGTCCCACATCCCCAAACAGCCCGATAGACACTCACACCCTTTCCTGTCCCACCACCCCATCCCGCCCCATAGCCACTCACATCCTCCCTGTCCCACCTCCCCGTACAGCCCCATAGTCACTCACATCCTCCCTGTCCCACCACCCCATCCAGCCCCATAGTCACTCACATCCTCCCCTGTCCCACCTCCCCATACACCCCCATAGTGACTCACATTCACCCTGTCCCACCTCCCCATACACCTCCATAGTCACTCACATCCTCCCTGTCCCACCACCCCATACACCTCCATAGTCACTCACATCCTCCCCTGTCCCACCTCCCCGTACAGCCCCATAGCCACTCACATCCTCCCTGTCCCTCCTCCCCATCCCACCTCCCCATCCAGCCCCATAGCCACTCACATCCTCCCTGTCCCACCTCCCAATCCAGCCCCATAGTCACTCACATCCTCCCTGTCGCACCTCCCCATACAGCCCCATAGTCACTCACATCCTCCCTGTCCCACCTCCCCGTACACCCCCATAGTCACTCACATCCTCCATGTCCCACCTCCCCATCCCGCCCCAGAGTCACTCACATCCTCCCTGTCCCACCTCCCCGTACAGCCCCATAGTCACTCATATCCTCCCCTGTCCCACCTCCCCATCCAGCCCCATAGCCACTCACATCATTCCTGTCCCACCTCTCCATCCAGCTCCAGAGTCAATTACACCCTCCCCGTCCCACCACCCCATCCCGCCCCATAACCACTCACATCCTCCATGTCCCACCTCCCCGGACAGCCCCATAGTCACTCACATCCTCCCCTGTCCCACCTCCCCATTCCGCCCCATAGTCACTCACATCCTCCCTGTCCCACCTCCCCACACACCTCCATAGTCACTCACATCCTCCCCTGTCCAACCTCCCCATCCAGCCCCATAGCCACTCACATCCTCCATGTCCCTCCTCCCCGTACAGCCCAATAGTCAATCACACCCTCCCCTGTCCCACCTCCCCATTCAGCCCCATAGCCACTCACATCCTCCCCTGTCCCTCCTCCTCATCCAGCCCCATAGCCACTCACATCCTCCCCGTCCCACCTCCCCATCCAGCCCCATAGCCACTCACACCCTCCCCGTCCCACCTCCCCGTACAGCCCCATAGTCACTCACATCCTCCCCTGTCCCACTTCCCCATACAACCCCATAGCCACTCACATCCTCCCTGTCCCACCTCCCCATCCAGCCCCATAATCACTCACATCCTCCCTGTCCCACCTCCCCATCCAGCCCCATAATCACTCACACCCACCCCGTCCCACCTCCCCGTACAGCCCCATAATCACTCACATCCTCCCTGTCCCACCTCCCAATCCAGCCCCATAACCACTCACACCCTCCCTGTCCCACCTCCCCATACAGCCCCATAGTCACTCACATCCTCCCCTGTCCCAGCTCCCCGTACAGCGCCATAGTCACTCACATCCTCCCCGTCCCACCTCCCCATACAGCCCCATAGTCAATCACATCCTCCCCTGTCCCATCTCCCCATCCAGCCCCATAGTCACTCACATCCTCCCCGTCCCACCTCACCATACAGCCCGATAGCCACTCACATCCTCCCTGTCCCACCTCCCCAATCCGCCCCATAGTCACTCACATCCTCCCCTGTCCCACCTCCCCTTACAGCCCCATAGCCACTCACATCCTCCCTGTCACACCTCCCCATCGAGCCCCATAGTCACTCACATCCTCCCCTGTCCCACCTCCCCAATCCGCCCCATAGTCACTCACATCCTCCCTGTCCCACCTCCCCATCCAGCCCCATAGCCACTCACATCCTCCCTGTCCCACCTCCCCATCGAGCCCCATAGTCACTCACATCCTCCCTGTCCCACCTCCCCAATCCGCCCCATAGTCACTCACATCCTCCTTGTCCCACCTCCCGATCCAGCCCCATAGCCACTCACATCCTCCCTGTCCCACCTCCCCAATCCGCCCCATAGTCACTCACATCCTCCCCTGTCCCACCTCCCCATCCAGCCCCAGTCACTCACATCCTCCCCTGTCCCACCTCCCCTTACAGCCCCATAGCCACTCACATCCTCCCTGTCCCACCTCCCCATCGAGCCCCATAGCCACTCACATCCTCCCTGTCCCACCTCCCCATCGAGCCCCATAGTCACTCACACCCTCCCCGTCCCACCTCCCCGTACAGCCCCATAGCCACTCACATCCTCCCCTGTCCCACTTCCCCATACAACCCCATAGCCACTCACATCCTCCCTGTCCCACCTCCCCATCCAGCCCCATAACCACTCACACCCTCCCCGTCCCACCTCCCCGTACAGCCCCATAATCACTCAGATCCTCCCTGTCCCACCTCCCAATCCAGCCCCATAACCACTCACACCCTCCCCGTCCCACCTCCCCATACAGCCCCATAGTCACTCACATCCTCCCCTGTCCCAGCTCCCCGTACAGCGCCATAGTCACTCACATCCTCCCCGTCCCACCTCCCCATACAGCCCCATAGTCAATCACATCCTCCCCTGTCCCATCTCCACATACAGCCCGATAGCCACTCACATCCTCCCTGTCCCACCTCCCCAATCCGCCCCATAGTCACTCACATCCTCCCCTGTCCCACCTCCCCATCCAGCCACATAGTCACTCACACCCTCCCCTGTCCCACCTCCCCATCCAGCCCCAGTCACTCACATCCTCCCCTGTCCCACCTCCCCAATCCGCCCCATAGTCACTCACATCCTCCCCTGTCCCACCACCCCATCCAGCCCCATAGCCACTCACATCCTCCCCGTCCCACCTCCCCATCCAGCCCCATAGCCACTCACATCCTCCCCTGTCCCACCTCCCCGTACAGCCCCATAGTCACTCACATCCTCCCCTGTCCCACCACCCCATCCAGCCCCATAGCCACTCACATCCTCCCCGTCCCACCTCCCCATCCCGCCCCATAGCCACTCACATCCTCCCCTGTCCCACCTCCCCATCCAGCCCCATAGCCACTCACATCCTCCCCTGTCCCACCTCCCCATCCAGCCCCATAGCCACTCACATCCTCCCCTGTCCCACCACCCCATCCAGCCCCATAGCCACTCACATCCTCCCCTGTCCCACCTCCCCATCCCGCCCCATAGCCACTCACATCCTCCCCTGTCCCACCTCCCCATCCAGCCCCATAGCCACTCACATCATCCCCGTCCCACCTCCCCATCCAGCCCCATAGCCACTCACATCCTCCATGTCCCACCTCCCCATCCAGCCCCATAGCCACTCACATCCTCCCTGTCCCATCTCCCCATCCAGCCCCATAGTCACTGACATCCTCCCCGTCCCACCTCCCCATCCAGCCCCATAGCCACTCACATCCTCCATGTCCCACCTCCCCATCCAGCCCCATAGTCACTCACATCCTCCCCTGTCCCACCTCCCCATCCAGCCCCATAGACACTCACATCCTCCCTGTCCCACCTCCCCATCCAGCCCCATAGTCACTGACATCCTCCCCGTCCCACCTCCCCATCCAGCCCCATCGTCACTCACATCCTCCCTGTCCCACCTCCCCATCCAGCTCCATAGTTACTCACATCCTCCCCTGTCCCACCTCCCCATCCAGCCCCATAGTCACTCACATCCTCCCCTGTCCCACCTCCCCATCCAGCTCCATAGTTACTCACATCCTCCCCTGTCCCACCTCCCCATACAGCCCCATAGCCACTCACACCCTCCCCTGTCCACCCTCCCCTGTCTCACCTCCCCATCCAGCCCCATAGCCACTCACATCCTCCCTGTCTCGCCTCCCCATCCAGCCCCATAGTCACTCACATCCTCCCTGTCCCACCTCCCCATCCAGCCCCATAGTCACTCACATCCTCCCTGTCCCACCACCCCATTCAGCTCCATAGTCACTCACATCCTCCCTGTCCCACCTCCCCATACAGCCCCATAGCCACTCACATCCTCCCTGTCCCACCACCCCATCCAGCCCCATAGCCACTCACATCCTCCCCTGTCCCACCTCCCCGTACAGCCCCATAGTCAATCACATCCTCCCCGTCCCACCTCCCCGTAAACCCCCATAGTCACTCACATCCTCCCTGTCCAACCTCCCCATCCAGCCCCATAGCCACTCACATCCTCCCTGTCCCACCTCCCCATCCAGCCCCATAGTCACTCACATCCTCCCCTGTCCCACCTCCCCGTACAGCCCCATAGTCACTCACATCCTCCCCTGTCCCACCTCCCCATCCAGCCCCATAGTCACTCACATCCTCCCCTGTCCCACCTCCCCATCCAGCCCCATAGTCACTCACATCCTCCCCTGTCCCACCTCCCCGTACAGCCCCATAGTCACTCACATCCTCCCCTGTCCCACCTCCCCATACAGCCCCATAGCCACTCATACCCTCCCCTGTCCCACCTCCCCATCCAGCCCCATAGCCACTCACATCCTCCCTGTCCCACCTCCCCATCCAGCCCCATAGCCACTCACATCCTCCCTGTCCCACCTCCCCGTACAGCCCCATAGTCACTCACATCCTCCCTGTCCCACCTCCCCATCCAGCCCCATAGTCACTCACATCCTCCCTGTCCCACCACCCCATACACCTCCATAGTCACTCACATCCTCCCCTGTCCCACCTCCCCATCCAGCCCCATAGCCACTCACATCGTCCCTGTCCCACCTCCCCATCCAGCCCCATAGCCACTCACATCCTCCCTGTCCCACCTCCCCGTACAGCCCCATAGTCACTCACATCCTCCCTGTCCCACCACCCCATACACCTCCATAGTCACTCACATCCTCCCCTGTCTCACCTCCCCATCCAGCCCCATAGCCACTCACATCCTCCCTGTCCCACCTCCCCATCCAGCCCCATAGTCACTCACATCCTCCCTGTCCCACCTCCCCATCCAGCCCCATAGCCACTCACACCCTCCCCTGTCCCACCTCCCCGTACAGCCCCATAGCCACTGACACCCTCCCCTGTCCCACATCCCCAAACAGCCCCAGAGTCACTCACACCCTCCCCTGCCCCACCTCCCCATACACCCCCATAGTCACTCACATCCTCCCCTGTCCCACCGTCCCGTACAGCCCCATAGTCACTCACATCCTCCCCTGTCCCTCCTCCCCGTCCAGCCCCATTGTCACTCACATCCTCCCCCAGTCCCACCTCCCCATACAGCCCCATAGTCACTCACATCCTCTCCTGTCCCACATCCCCAAACAGCCCGATAGACACTCACACCCTTTCCTGTCCCACCACCCCATCCCGCCCCATAGCCACTCACATCCTCCCTGTCCCCCCTCCCCGTACATCCCCATAGTCACTCACATCCTCCCTGTCCCACCACCCCATCCAGCCCCATAGTCACTCACATCCTCCCCTGTCCCACCTCCCCATACACCCCCATAGTGACTCACATTCACCCTGTCCCACCTCCCCATACACCTCCATAGTCACTCACATCCTCCCTGTCCCACCACCCCATACACCTCCATAGTCACTCACATCCTCCCCTGTCCCACCTCCCCGTACAGCCCCATAGCCACTCACATCCTCCCTGTCCCTCCTCCCCCCCATCCCACCTCCCCATCCAGCCCCATAGCCACTCACATCCTCCCTGTCCCACCTCCCCATCCAGCCCCATAGTCACTCACATCCTCCCTGTCGCACCTCCCCATACAGCCCCATAGTCACTCACATCCTCCCTGTCCCACCTCCCCGTACACCCCCATAGTCACTCACATCCTCCATGTCCCACCTCCCCATCCCGCCCCAGAGTCACTCACATCCTCCCTGTCCCACCTCCCCGTACAGCCCCATAGTCACTCATATCCTCCCCTGTCCCACCTCCCCATCCAGCCCCATAGCCACTCACATCATTCCTGTCCCACCTCTCCATCCAGCTCCAGAGTCAATTACACCCTCCCCGTCCCACCACCCCATCCCGCCCCATAACCACTCACATCCTCCATGTCCCACCTCCCCGGACAGCCCCATAGTCACTCACATCCTCCCCTGTCCCACCTCCCCATTCCGCCCCATAGTCACTCACATCCTCCCTGTCCCACCTCCCCACACACCTCCATAGTCACTCACATCCTCCCCTGTCCAACCTCCCCATCCAGCCCCATAGCCACTCACATCCTCCATGTCCCTCCTCCCCGTACAGCCCAATAGTCAATCACACCCTCCCCTGTCCCACCTCCCCATTCAGCCCCATAGCCACTCACATCCTCCCCTGTCCCTCCTCCTCATCCAGCCCCATAGCCACTCACATCCTCCCCGTCCCACCTCCCCATCCAGCCCCATAGCCACTCACACCCTCCCCGTCCCACCTCCCCGTACAGCCCCATAGTCACTCACATCCTCCCCTGTCCCACTTCCCCATACAACCCCATAGCCACTCACATCCTCCCTGTCCCACCTCCCCATCCAGCCCCATAATCACTCACATCCTCCCTGTCCCACCTCCCCATCCAGCCCCATAATCACTCACACCCTCCCCGTCCCACCTCCCCGTACAGCCCCATAATCACTCACATCCTCCCTGTCCCACCTCCCAATCCAGCCCCATAACCACTCACACCCTCCCTGTCCCACCTCCCCATACAGCCCCATAGTCACTCACATCCTCCCCTGTCCCAGCTCCCCGTACAGCGCCATAGTCACTCACATCCTCCCCGTCCCACCTCCCCATACAGCCCCATAGTCAATCACATCCTCCCCTGTCCCATCTCCCCATCCAGCCCCATAGTCACTCACATCCTCCCCGTCCCACCTCACCATACAGCCCGATAGCCACTCACATCCTCCCTGTCCCACCTCCCCAATCCGCCCCATAGTCACTCACATCCTCCCCTGTCCCACCTCCCCTTACAGCCCCATAGCCACTCACATCCTCCCTGTCACACCTCCCCATCGAGCCCCATAGTCACTCACATCCTCCCCTGTCCCACCTCCCCAATCCGCCCCATAGTCACTCACATCCTCCCTGTCCCACCTCCCCATCCAGCCCCATAGCCACTCACATCCTCCCTGTCCCACCTCCCCATCGAGCCCCATAGTCACTCACATCCTCCCTGTCCCACCTCCCCAATCCGCCCCATAGTCACTCACATCCTCCCTGTCCCACCTCCCGATCCAGCCCCATAGCCACTCACATCCTCCCTGTCCCACCTCCCCAATCCGCCCCATAGTCACTCACATCCTCCCCTGTCCCACCTCCCCATCCAGCCCCAGTCACTCACATCCTCCCCTGTCCCACCTCCCCTTACAGCCCCATAGCCACTCACATCCTCCCTGTCCCACCTCCCCATCGAGCCCCATAGCCACTCACATCCTCCCTGTCCCACCTCCCCATCGAGCCCCATAGTCACTCACACCCTCCCCGTCCCACCTCCCCGTACAGCCCCATAGCCACTCACATCCTCCCCTGTCCCACTTCCCCATACAACCCCATAGCCACTCACATCCTCCCTGTCCCACCTCCCCATCCAGCCCCATAACCACTCACACCCTCCCCGTCCCACCTCCCCGTACAGCCCCATAATCACTCACATCCTCCCTGTCCCACCTCCCAATCCAGCCCCATAACCACTCACATCCTCCCCTGTCCCACCACCCCATCCAGCCCCATAGCCACTCACATCCTCCCCGTCCCACCTCCCCATCCAGCCCCATAGCCACTCACATCCTCCCCTGTCCCACCTCCCCGTACAGCCCCATAGTCACTCACATCCTCCCCTGTCCCACCACCCCATCCAGCCCCATAGCCACTCACATCCTCCCCGTCCCACCTCCCCATCCCGCCCCATAGCCACTCACATCCTCCCCTGTCCCACCTCCCCATCCAGCCCCATAGCCACTCACATCCTCCCCTGTCCCACCTCCCCATCCCGCCCCATAGCCACTCACATCCTCCCCTGTCCCACCTCCCCATCCAGCCCCATAGCCACTCACATCCTCCCCGTCCCACCTCCCCATCCAGCCCCATAGCCAGTCACATCCTCCATGTCCCACCTCCCCATCCAGCCCCATAGCCACTCACATCCTCCCTGTCCCATCTCCCCATCCAGCCCCATAGTCACTGACATCCTCCCCGTCCCACCTCCCCATCCAGCCCCATAGCCACTCACATCCTCCATGTCCCACCTCCCCATCCAGCCCCATAGTCACTCACATCCTCCCCTGTCCCACCTCCCCATCCAGCCCCATAGACACTCACATCCTCCCTGTCCCACCTCCCCATCCAGCCCCATAGTCACTGACATCCTCCCCGTCCCACCTCCCCATCCAGCCCCATCGTCACTCACATCCTCCCTGTCCCACCTCCCCATCCAGCTCCATAGTTACTCACATCCTCCCCTGTCCCACCTCCCCATCCAGCCCCATAGTCACTCACATCCTCCCCTGTCCCACCTCCCCATCCAGCTCCATAGTTACTCACATCCTCCCCTGTCCCACCTCCCCATACAGCCCCATAGCCACTCACACCCTCCCCTGTCCACCCTCCCCTGTCTCACCTCCCCATCCAGCCCCATAGCCACTCACATCCTCCCTGTCTCGCCTCCCCATCCAGCCCCATAGTCACTCACATCCTCCCTGTCCCACCTCCCCATCCAGCCCCATAGTCACTCACATCCTCCCTGTCCCACCACCCCATTCAGCTCCATAGTCACTCACATCCTCCCTGTCCCACCTCCCCATACAGCCCCATAGCCACTCACATCCTCCCTGTCCCACCACCCCATCCAGCCCCATAGCCACTCACATCCTCCCCTGTCCCACCTCCCCGTACAGCCCCATAGTCAATCACATCCTCCCCGTCCCACCTCCCCGTAAACCCCCATAGTCACTCACATCCTCCCTGTCCCACCTCCCCATCCAGCCCCATAGCCACTCACATCCTCCCTGTCCCACCTCCCCGTACAGCCCCATAGTCACTCACATCCTCCCTGTCCCACCACCCCATCCAGCCCCATAGTCACTCACATCCTCCCCTGTCCCACCTCCCCATACACCCCCATAGTGACTCACATCCACCCTGTCCCACCTCCCCATACACCTCCATAGTCACTCACATCCTCCCTGTCCCACCACCCCTTTCCGCCCCATAGTCACTCACATCCTCCCCTGTCCCACCTCCCCATACAGCCCCATAGCCACTCACATCCTCCCCTGTCCCACCTCCCCGTACAGCCCCATAGCCACTCACATCCTCCCTGTCCCACCTCCCCATCCAGCCCCATAGCCACTCACATCCTCAACTGTCCCACCTCCCCATACAGCCGCATAGTCACTCACATCCTCAACTGTCCCACCTCCCCATACAGCCCCATAGTCACTCACATCCTCCCCTGTCCCACCTCCCCATACAGCCCCATAGCCACTCATACCCTCCCCTGTCCCACCTCCCCATCCAGCCCCATAGCCACTCACATCCTCCCTGTCCCACCTCCCCATCCAGCCCCATAGCCACTCACATCCTCCCTGTCCCACCTCCCCGTACAGCCCCATAGTCACTCACATCCTCCCTGTCCCACCTCCCCATCCAGCCCCATAGTCACTCACATCCTCCCTGTCCCACCACCCCATACACCTCCATAGTCACTCACATCCTCCCCTGTCCCACCTCCCCATCCAGCCCCATAGCCACTCACATCCTCCCTGTCCCACCTCCCCGTACAGCCCCATAGTCACTCACATCCTCCCTGTCCCACCTCCCCATCCAGCCCCATAGTCACTCACATCCTCCCTGTCCCACCACCCCATACACCTCCATAGTCACTCACATCCTCCCTGTCCCACCTCCCCGTACAGCCCCATAGTCACTCACATCCTCCCTGTCCCACCACCCCATACACCTCCATAGTCACTCACATCCTCCCCTGTCTCACCTCCCCATCCAGCCCCATAGCCACTCACATCCTCCCTGTCCCACCTCCCCATCCAGCCCCATAGTCACTCACATCCTCCCTGTCCCACCTCCCCATCCAGCCCCATAGCCACTCACACCCTCCCCTGTCCCACCTCCCCATCCAGCCCCACAGTCACTCACATCCTCCCCTATCCCACCTCCCCATCCAGCCCCATAGCCACTCACATCCTCCCCTGTCCCACCTCCCCGTACAGCCCCATAGCCACTCACACCCTCCCCTGTCCCACCTCCCCGTACAGCCCCATAGCCACTGACACCCTCCCCTGTCCCACATCCCCAAACAGCCCCAGAGTCACTCACACCCTCCCCTGCCCCACCTCCCCATATACCCCCATAGTCACTCACATCCTCCCCTGTCCCACCTTCCCGTACAGCCCCATAGTCACTCACATCCTCCCCTGTCCCTCCTCCCCGTCCAGCCCCATTGTCACTCACATCCTCCCCCAGTCCCACCTCCCCATACAGCCCCATAGTCACTCACATCCTCTCCTGTCCCACATCCCCAAACAGCCCGATAGACACTCACACCCTTTCCTGTCCCACCACCCCATCCCGCCCCATAGCCACTCACATCCTCCCTGTCCCCCCTCCCCGTACAGCCCCATAGTCACTCACATCCTCCCTGTCCCACCACCCCATCCAGCCCCATAGTCACTCACATCCTCCCCTGTCCCACCTCCCCATACACCCCCATAGTGACTCACATTCACCCTGTCCCACCTCCCCATACACCTCCATAGTCACTCACATCCTCCCTGTCCCACCACCCCATACACCTCCATAGTCACTCACATCCTCCCCTGTCCCACCTCCCCGTACAGCCCCATAGCCACTCACATCCTCCCTGTCCCTCCTCCCCATCCCACCTCCCCATCCAGCCCCATAGCCACTCACATCCTCCCTGTCCCACCTCCCCATCCAGCCCCATAGTCACTCACATCCTCCCTGTCGCACCTCCCCATACAGCCCCATAGTCACTCACATCCTCCCTGTCCCACCTCCCCGTACACCCCCATAGTCACTCACATCCTCCATGTCCCACCTCCCCATCCCGCCCCAGAGTCACTCACATCCTCCCTGTCCCACCTCCCCGTACAGCCCCATAGTCACTCACATCCTCCCCTGTCCCACCTCCCTGCACAGCCCCATAGTCACTCACATCCTCTCCTGTCCCACCTCCCCATCCAGCCCCATAGTCACTCACATCCTCCCCTGTCCCACCTCCCCATCCAGCCCCATAGTCACTCACATCCTCCCCTGTCCCACCTCCCCATCCAGCCCCATAATCACTCACATCCTCCCCGTCCCACCTCCCCGTACAGCCCCATAGCCACTCACATCCTCCCATGTCCCACCTCCCCGTCCAGCCCCATAGCCACTCACATCCTCCCCTGTCCCACCTCCCCATACAGCCCCATAGTCACTCACATCCTCCC